>NW_024541294.1:0-334703 GCF_016758755.1 Suillus discolor
GGCGACAATGAATCAAGGTCTTGTCCCTCAATGGCACCGTGTGTGGGCTGACGACCCACGTATGGAGTCACATCCTTTTTTTCCAAAGACCGTTGGATATAGTGAGTCGGCACTCTTTGTATTCACAGTTGCAACTTAATATGTTTGCAGAACAACCGGTACCAGCCCCAGCCCCAGCCCCGGCACCAGCACCAGCGCCAGTGTTGGCACCGGCACCAACACCAGCATCAGCACCAGTGTTGGCACCGGCACCGGCAAAATTACAAGCACGCTCCCCAGTGGCATCCCCAGCTCCCACACGAATGTCGGTTCCACCGATTGACTCACTTCCTCGTCCAGATGGTACTCACAATCTCGTTGTTCCTGGCACCATGCCCGACAAGGGCAAACGGACCGACCGAGGGACTCGGAGATCCCGTGAGGACAGCACAGATGTCGAGTCAGGGCGGAAAAAACTCAAGGTCTCGAAGCGTTTGTCCAAGGCTGTTATCTCCGATACCGAGGACGAGGTCAGGCGGCCGACCGGGACGATCATAGTGAAGGTACGTCATCCGTTCATCACTTCCAACTAACTGCTTACACCAACTTAGCGGCCCAAGATCGTTGAACCATCACCGGCAGCACTGCCAAAAGCAAAGGTGAGCACGGTGGTATTGTCGGTGCTTATTTCATGGCTGACTTCTTTTCAGGGTAATACGAAGTCGGTCAAGCAGGTGAGATTCACCTCTTCCTGCCAGTCCTCTCACCTCAACCATCTTCAGCCGCAAGCCGATCCTAAGATTGGCCGAGCCCAGCCACATGGCAAAGGAAACGAGAAGGTTGTGGACATCGCCGAACCTACAAGAGGGCATGGGCCACTGAAGGCCAATACTGACGAGGTGAGTTCCCCCAAATCATTTCAGTGACAGGGTGCTCACTGTTTCATAGTACACTCCACCGTGCACAAGATGCACTGGTGAGCCTTGTCTTGTGGTGGTTGGCAGGAAGGGGCAGGCGATGAAGTCCTGTGCCAAGTGCCACTTCCAGAAGGTGCGATGTGACCAACCAGTGTCGGTCGATTCTCGGGGCCCATCAACAACGCAGGCGACAAAGTCACACCATCCTCGGTCAAAGGCCGCACCCGCATCCAAATCCAAGGCTCAATCCCGGACAACCAGAGCAACCTCGCGGGTACGTCCACCCACACCTATCATAGAATCCGAGGATGCTGTTGAGGATACGGGTAAGTAATTTTTTCTTCGCAATAACGTCTTTTTACCCTTGGGTGTAGATGAGTCTGCTACCGGTTCTGATGATGCCGATATGGAACCTGACACTGACGCTGAACGGCAGATCAACATCGCCACCGAGATGTCGGTTGATCCTGAAGATGAAATCATGGCTGACCGACCTGCGGACATGGCTTCTGCGGCCGACTTCCCCGCCGAACATTGGCTGGAGCCCACTGAGGAAGTGCCCGTTACCATTCCCCCACCAACTCCTGCAGCCGACCCCCTTTCCCTTTCTTCATCACCTTCGTCACCTACCATCCTCGAACGCCTGCTTGCCCTGACTACTCAGGTGAATGCCATGCAATTGGCCGATGAGCATGCCCTTGCCAGGGTGAATGCCATGGAACAGGAGTTTGATGCCCGCATCTCCTCGATGCGTGCCGAACTTTCCTCGATGCAGCTTGATGTCGGTGCCACTGTCACATTGGTGAATGGACTTGTCAGCCTGGTCGAGAAGCTTCGGCAGGAACAAGTCGTCACCAATCCATCATTTCCACCACCAGCGCTCAGCCATGCCAATGAATCATCAGCCACTGCATTCGGCATGAGGTACTTGAACGGTGTGTTCGGCCCTTTGGTTGCTCCCATGCCTCTGTCTGTTGGAGTCGGTCAATCCTCGGCCTCGGCCTCGCGCCCTTCCAGTCGTCCTGAAGCGCAGGGTGGGACTTCAACATATGAATAATTATGCTCGGCATCAGCACACGCCGGTCCCGTGCACTCCCTCCCCAATCATTAAGTGGATTACATAGTTGTACTGTATATGATGTGTCGGTCGGCGAAATTTACTTGTATACAACTTGGTTTTGAATTTAATTATTTTGGTATGGATTTGAATGTACATTGAGTCATGTGTGATTCATACGTCGGCTTGATCTTTATCGGGTTTTCAGTTCGTGCGGCGTAGGATATTTGTCATATTTGACCGAGGTGGTCCTGGCAGGTCCATTCTGGAAGCTGGTCTGGAATCACCGACCAATTGACCGACCTGTGTCTGTGATCATTCTCCATACTTAGGATCTCGGCTCATTTGTATTTATCAGTACCACCGCCAACTCGGCCCGCTTGTTCGCATCGGGTACATACTTCATACACTACCTACCAAAGTCAATAGGAATGTCTACACTTATCTACTACACTACGTACCATGAGCCCACTGTTTGTATTAGATCTCGGCCCATCTGTATATATCAGTACCACCGCCAACTCGGCCCGCTTGTTAGCATCAGGTACATACTTCATACACTACCTACCAAAATCAATAGGAATGTCTACACTTATCTACTACACTAATACCATGGGCCCACTGTTTATATTAGATACACACTTGACATTGGCCCGCCTGTGTTTAACACAGCAATACATTGATGGGCCCACATGGGATGGCCTGTGTAGAACAGGGATATTTCAACCTCGGCTGTATGTATTATACAAGGGTAAAGTGACTGCAGTATGTGGCACAAAGACCACGAAGTAATGAACGTAGGTGATCGTAGTCAGGGTCCTCTGCAAATGCTAGAGAGTGTGTGTAAATAAGAAATGTCACGAACTCAACAGGGATTCCATGACAAATATCCGCAATGGTAGCATGTGCTTTGCGCTTGAGTATGGTAGAGGTGGGCAACTTCTCGTCATCGCTGGTTAACCACGGAAGAGAGCCACATAAGAGATAGATTAACATATAAGTGAGCGACTCAAGATCATCGCGACGACCTGGCTCAACTCCTAAGTGAGTGTTTATTGAGGCAAATGCAGGGGTGCCAGATAGACGTCGACCATGGCGAAATGGTACATGGTCACTGGTTGTGGTGTTCCAGTATGTCTTCGTGATACCGAAATCGATGATGAAGGTGGTGTGCCTCAAATTTCTGAGACCCACCAAGACATTCTGCGGTTTGATGTCGCCATGAACATAATTGTGTGAGTGTATATACTCAAGACGTGAGAGCTAGGAAAGTAAGTTAACCTATCTACAAAGATCTCAGACCAAACGACTGACTGACCAACTGGTCTCCTATATTCACGACATCGAGAAGGCCAAATTTTTGATTGTTTGCGAGGAAGAGTTGGTGGAGCGATGGCCCAAGGCGTTCAAGAACCAGAGCATGATATACTGACTCTCTACCGAACCAGAGGGTGCGGGGAATGCCAAGTCCACCTTCAAGTTGTTTCAAAATGTGGTATTCACACTCAACAGAAGATGAATCGTTGACAACAGTTTCGAGTTTGAGGGCAACAGAATCATCAGTGATAATGTTCCGTGCCAAATATACAACAGCTAAGTATATTATAAGAGCAATAAAATTGAATACTACATAGTACATACCATATGAGCCTGAACCTAACACATCTCCGAGCCTGAATCTCCCATCGACTCGAACTGGGACCTTATTCATGGCAATCAACTTGATAAGTAGACAGTGCAACCGAGTCTTGAAGTTTTCACCAGTGGGAGCTTGAAAGTTAGAACAGGAAAGCTTAAAATTGAGTTCCACCACATGTCTCTAGCTGGCTTGAGGCGGCTGGAAGCCGCCTCAAGCCATTGTTCCCACATACTTGGTTTGTGCTGACTCAGCTGGCTCACAGGCCAGACCAAGCCACACATGAGTGACTTGGTTCATGGGAACAGCTGAACTGCTGGGAAATCAGTAAGAGCCGAGCCCTAGCTGGCCCTAGCCGAGCTGTGACATCACTCACGAGACATGAGAAGGAATTGTAAAAGATGCGGTGTGCATATGATTGGATTAATACAAGTTTTTTAGGAGGGTACAGAGCGAAGACGACGGTATTCATGCATGTTGGATTGTAAACGTGTAAGAGCAATGGGAGCGGATGAAGCAGTAGTGATAAATAAAGGAAGAACGGACTCAATCTGATGCCAGTAGTCAAGGAATGCTCTCGATTTCCAATGGCCCTGTGTTGCTATGATATCAGGATGGACACCTTCTAAGAGGAGTTCTGTGGCCCCACCAATGCAGAAGGCATGTCCGGGCATGATTGGGTGACCCGCCACAGACCAGATGGTGTTGATGTGGTCCATGAACCAAGATTTCGTCATTGGTGACCATGAGCCGTCTGCTGTTTCGAAGGAGAATAATGGAGCATAAGAAGGGATGTTCGTATTGATGTCAAGATGCAAAAGGAGGGCGACAAGAGGACATGTGGGGTGATCCCGAGCGGTGACTGTTACGACACACGGTCGTGTGCGACTTGGATGATCTAAACAGTGACAACCACGACAGTGGTACCGAGTGCTGAGAGTCATTGGCCTTTACAGACAAGCAAAGGTTGCGTACTTGAACGTAGCTCGTGGTGGTTAATGAGGGGTTACACTGAGATGATAGCAGAGTTACAGACAGTGAGAGGCGTCACTGAAGGTACGAGTCAATGTTGAGCAGGTAGCTTTAGTGGGACAAGGAGTTCAAGGGATAACCAAGTAAGATTAAAGTAAGGAACGTCTACTTTAATCTTCGACCTTATATAAGGCTACTCTTCATATCTAAGCTCAGCCTAAAGCTGGGTTCTAATCTGCTTATCTACATGAGTCAGAGATAGCGTCCATAAGGTGGGCTTCTATCATAGATAGGATCCATGAGGCATCCTTCTATCAGTGCATGAGGCAACATGAGGCTTGCCTTCTATCTTGATAATATAAATAGGTCTTCTAGACCTATGTCATCATGTGTCGTCATATGCGGTCCAGACCGCTTATCTAAGCCGGCAGTTGCCGTTTATTGTCTATCATCATCTATCGTCATCTATCGTCATAGGGCTGGTGAGACCCTGGTATCGTCTATAGCCGTGCAGTGGCAGAGGGCTGTCTGCTGGCAGGGGACTCATGCCATGTTACTGTAACAGTGACACTGATGTCTGCACCATTGGTGCCCGTGGTTTTTGTCCAAGGAATGTGAAAGGATAGTCGACATACGTTGTGTGAATCATGCGTTATAATCGGAAGAATGGAGCGAGAGACATGTTTGGTTGCATCGAAGGTGTTTGGACTGGGGATCAAGAGTTCATCGAGACTTAGTGTAACGTTAGGATATGATTGTTATTGGAGAGGAATGGGAAGTCTTACCGACAGCAGGACCAGAAGGCTACACATGTAATAGCAAAGACTGCAACATTGAAGGAATTTGACAAATTAAGTCCTTGTCCTAGTTGGACGAGTGCATCTAGTGTAACAGGAGGACGTTGTGCTCGTTTTGAATTGGGGGGTACCAGATGTGTGAGACCATGTTTCATATGGTGCAAGAGTGGAGAGTCAGTGCCGTGCCATTGGGCGCCATTGACAATGTGCCAAAAATGTAAACCTGCGAGCCAATTGCTCGCGGTACTATCAGAAATGGAGCCGGCAGATGCTGCGATGAATGCGGAGAGTAAGGTAGCGGAAGCTGGCATGCGTTGAGTCTTGGGAATGTGGAGTTTGTCACAGTATTGGGTGAAGCGAAGAAGCCCCGCACCATAGTTGCTGCGGGTGTTTTTGTCTAGGGATTGGGTAAGGACAAAAAACATTCTGAGGATGTCAGATTCAGGAAAGAGTTGTTCTAACTTGTGTTGGTGATCGAAGCCATGTGGAGTGGTCCAGAGAAAGACCCGCTCACTGGTGAGTACGTGAGGACGGTGTGCGGAGGGAGTAATGGAAGCGTCTTTGCGAGGTTTACATGGGATTCGTACTCGTCCATCGGGACGTAAAATAGCAGCTTCACGGATTTCAATGGAGTCTAAACGGTGAGGGTCATCTGGAATGTCGAAGATGAGCTCCAGCTCAGCATTGGGAGTGGGTTCCATAGTCAATGAAGGGTGCGAGCTCTTCAGGGATGGGAATGCGGAAAGGTAGACGTGAGGAAAGTTCGGGTAGGATACCTCGGGAGATGGGGTCTGCGAGATTGATGCTGGTGTGGACGTATATAAGTGATATTGAGAGGTTCGCCACGCGAAGTACAGCTTCAGTGCGTCTGATGCACGTGTTAGAGGTGAGGTTCGAACAACGGCCTTTATGGAAGGCACCGATGGCACCTTCGTTATCGCTGCGAATGAGTATATCAGCATTGGAAATGCCAAAGGAAGAAGTGATGGTAACAGTGAACTCGATCGCGATAGTTTCCAGCCAGCCGATGTCATGGCCGATTGGCTCGCACCAGCCGTCACGAACGACCCATGCCTCCCAGAGTCCGTTCCAGTACAGGCCAATGCCTGTGCCAGTCAAGGCATCGACCCAGATGTTGTAGTCTCGTGTGGGAGGTCTTGGAGAAAGAGAACGAGGCATGTGGTTGTGTTCAAGGAGGTTGAGCCACCATCTGAGATCAGATTTGACTGATTTCCACATGTAGCGAGGAATGAAGTCTGCCGGGAAGTCTGCGATCCATTGATATAGGGCGGATAGATATGAGCGGCCGTGTAAGAACACGAAGGCGCAGTGAGTGAGGGTACCGCTGATCTTTTCAGCGGCCTTCTTGGGAACTTGGCAGGTGGAGTAAGCATCCAGGAAGAAGCGGATGCAATGGACATATTTGAGACGCTTTGCCTCTGGAAGAGCGACAGTACGAGCAGGAAAGTTAAAGGTATAACACACATAGTCCTGTACATCGGCAAAGTCGGATCCTTTGCTTTTGTGCCAGGGTATGTTAATGGGACCGATGTAGTCCTTTGCTGATTGGATGTCGTAGCGGTACCGGAATAGAATGCCATTGGAGATACCAATGAAAGGTCCGTCTGGGTCTGGGACTCGAATGACGAGGAAATCATCGACCCATTTCCATGTGGGACCGATCTTTGCGTGGTTCCAAATATCCATGGTAGCATTGGCCACTTCCCCTTGGATGCCAGCTGCAGAAGATGCGCTGAAAGGGAGGTTATGATCTATGTAGAAGAGATCGTGAAAATGCACCACTAAGTAGTGTTTGTGATCTGGGAGGATTGGAATCATGCGATAAGCACTTTCGATGTCTAGAGAGGCTGCTTGAGTGTCCGGAGGGGCGGAGGCGACCTGTGACAATGATAGGCGGAGGTGCTTGGAATGGGAGGATCAATGGAGGATCAGGAAGGGAGGAAGCGGGTCTGAATGACCCATGATTGGTAGCACTTCATGGATAGATCGGGATGGATCTAAAGAGGAATGATGTGCGTCCAGACTGCCCAAACGATACACTCCTCAGCGATGTGTGTCGCGAGGTCATGCAAAGGATGGTAGTGGAGTGGGGAGTGCACAGGGAGGAGAAGGGGGGGAAAGGAGGACGTACAAAGGTAGCCACTTGTTCTGCTGTACCCCAGCGAGTGGGAAACTCTTTTGCGTCAATCTCATCATTAATTGAATGACCCAGGGCACCTTTGTAAGAAAGATTGCAGCAGACGTGTAATTTGGGAGGATCGCCTGGTGCTCCATCTTTGGTGGTGACCTGAAGCAGCAAGGAACGAAAGGGACTGATTTTGGCTTCTAGCTCTTGTTGTGAGAAAGGTCCACTGAAGCGACCTAGTGTGAGTTCGGATTCGATGTATTCTTTGATGGTGTGCTCGTGTTCATCGGCGCTGGGAAGGTTGGGAGGTGCATAAGTCAAAAGGATGGGGTTGAGTCGACCAAGGGGAAAGCCGTGTTTGATTTTGAACACGAGTTCTGGGTAATCCTCAAGAAGGTTAGTGTTGCGCAAGAATGTATCAAGATTGTCAGCTGAGTAAGGTGTGATGATTTTGGAGAAGTCTGTGTCTGTGTCATAAGGCATTTGGATGATGCTGAGATTGTCTAAGTATACGTGATGGGGAGCTGCAGTATTGGGAATGGGGTCCATTTCCCACCAAGAAAAGGGAATCAGGAGCGGATCAAGCCCCCAAGCATTTACGACTGCAGGCACCGTGCTCGGTGGATCCGCAGAGTGAACAGGCATGGATTTCACCTCCTTTGTGGGTGCGTTTGGTGCAGACTCGTTTACCATTGCAGAAAATGTTGAAGTCGACGCAGTATCTGACGTCTGCGTTGGCTCGTTGGACCAATTGCTTGTTGACAACCTTTGAGTGTGTCGACGAATTCGATGACGACGAGTCGGGGCAGTTGGGGAAGGTGTGACCAAGTTGTGCACATGCAAGACAGAGGGGAGGGAGGCATTCGGAATCGCTGGGTTTGTTTGGGGGCCAAAAGGACTTGTCGGAAGTTTGACTCTTCCAAAAGGAGGAGTCGCGAGAAGGATGAGGTTCATGACAGTGACTCTTGAGATTGATTACTGCTTCACTGACAGCTTTTAAGGATTCCTTCCTGGCGACACGACCTTTAATATCTTCGAATTGACGATAGTACTTAGCTTCGTCGAGGGTTTGGGGGTCTGCCGCATATGATGCATGTTGTTCGATGTCAAATGTTAAGATGGCTATCCAGTTATCTGTGAAGTCAGGGTGTTCACGTAGAATGTCGTAGTGGTTGGCCCAGCGCGTGTGAACCTCGGGGGAGGCATGTTCCTGGAGGAAGCGAAGGTAACGTGACCAGGCTTCATGCCATTCTGGTATAGAGATCTCAGATTCTGCGGGGAATTGCGAAATGTCAAGGAGATGACACTTTGTGGGGGCAGAGCCTCGATGGGAAGAGTAGAATGTGATGAATTTGAGCGTGGATGATTCTAAGAAGAGTCGTCTGGTAATTTTCGAAGTTAGCAAGGAGAAGGGAATATGTTGGTTGTTCCTGGCTAATTCTAAGATGTACGTGTGAATACCATAAACATCCCTAATGGAATGCGAAGATGGGGTAGGATGCTCTCTGGTGATGTCAAAGATGAGGGAAGGTGATGTGTTCGTATTGGATGTGGGGACGGTAGTAGCGGTAGTGGAAGAGGAGCCTAAGACTGTGTTCATGGAAGATTGAAATGCTGATTGTTTGGACGGGGATAATTTTTGGAAAGCGGCAAGCATACTAGACATATTAATAGTGGTGGTGGTAGGTGTAGGAGTAACGGGTCTCGAGGAAGATGATGTAGAGGAGACGGTTGGTACTTGTAAGGATGTGGACATGATGTTAGTTGTAGTAATGGGTGGGGGATTGGAAGAGGAGGAGGAGGCAATTGCAGATAGTGATGTGCACGGCCCGGCTTCAGGCCGTGGGCCAGCCCAAGCCGAGCCTGATTAGGCCAAGCTGAGCCAGGCCCAAGTCAGGGCCTGACCACGGCCCAGGGCCCGGCTTGACATGTTGAGAAGCCTGAGCTGGCAGCTCAGGCCGCAGCTTTAGTCCCTGCACATCCATCATCGACATCCATGTGTCCTTACTTTAGGGAGTCGAATCGTCTGTTACAGACTTCCGTGGACATCCGGACATCAGGTACGAGTTTATTTACTATATCTAAATCTGTCTAACCATTACTACTCTAGTCTCTTCCGCAAATCCAACAAACACTTCATATGTCAGAAACCCAGGTGAGTTGCCCATCTTTGTGCTTCGCACCGTCGATGTTACTCTATCTCATGTTGCTTTGTGTTCGAAGTATACTTTTTCATCACGATCTTGATCCTTTGTAGTGGGATAAAAGGTATTCATGGCTATGGTACTGGTACGTCGCTACCCTTGCTCTAACTTGAAAAAATCTAATGGTCGGAATGGTCCATACAGACAGTGACGATGAGCCACGTGTAGTGCGTCCAGTGCGCAAAGTCAAACCGACCGCTGCACTCCTGGAGCACTCCGAGAAGGCAGCTCTCCCTTCTCAAACAAGAGCCATCAACGCCTTTCGTGCTGCAGAGGCATTGAAGCGCACCACCGATGACACCCATCCTCCGGCCACCGAACCACCACAAGCACCCATCCCGTCTGCTCCTGCACCGAATGTCGACACCACCGCACCTGAAACCACCAGCAAAAGGGCACGTGTCGAAGAAAACAATGAAGATGAGATATCCGGTGATGATGAACGCGAAGATGCACGGACGAATCCAAAGTGTAAGTCTATCTGCAAGATAATGTACCTTCCTGACCTAGCGTCGTCAGGCAAACAAGTCCGTCGCAAGAAAGCTGCTAAAGCTCAAGAAGATGTTGACGAAGACGGTATTCTTGCAGATATTGATGTCCAGCCCATCATCGATGAATCTCCCACACGCGAGGATAAAACTCGCGACATTGACCAATTCTTCAGTCAACCGTTGGAGTGCACTCACACTAACGGCAAGGTCAAAAAACATCGAAAGTGCAAAGTTTGTCTGTACGTTGTCACATCATTTGCATATGTCTTTACATCACTAACACTACATATTTTAGGGCTCAATGTACCATTGTAAACGAGACGTCAACCCTCCGCCGTCATGCAGAAGCCAAATTCGCTGTATGTTCTCATTTATTTATTTGTTGATGTACTAGATCTAAATGTCCATAGGGAAAATACCGTACATGGGCCAAGGCCAACGCCTTCACATCTAAATTGCTGGGTGACATCGCAGCCAAGAACGATCACCAAGCGGCGTAATCGGCTGAAAGGAGACATCGTCGAGGCTCTACAATGCGTAAAGTGTTCTCTTCATAACGAACTTATATTCCGGGAGCCTGGTCCCTCATCCCTTACAGAAGAAAGTGAAGATTCCGAACATGGGACTGGCGGGTTAGAAGTCGAGCCAGCAGATGATGAGGGGTGGGATACACTGATTTTGGAGGAGGAAGAGTCTGATGTTGATTCAGCAGACGACGACAAAGTACTGTAGGACTCGAGCGCTACTTATATTGAATTTCGAGTCATTTTGTTTTTGAAAGCCGTCGTTGAGCCCAAGCCAAGCCACGGCTTTGGCCTGGCTTTGGCCCACGGCTCAGCCTGAGGTTTTGCAAAGCCCAAGCCCCCAAAAGCCGAGCCCAAGCCAGGGCTTTCAGGCCGAGCTGGGCCCGCACATCACTAATTGCAGAGTTACTGGTTGACTGACGATTAGGGAGAACATTAGCAAAGGAAGGAGGAACGACAAGAAGAGATTCGTCGTTTTCCACATTGGTGTCGCCTTGGTTGCGACGCGTTTGACGCGCTTGGTTACGCGTGGTAATAGCCCCACTCAATTCCATTTTATTTTTCTCATTTTATTTTTTAGCGAGTGAGTGTAGATTGCAGTGGGGAACAAAAAATAAAATGATATATTGGACTGCAGGTATGTTGTTCGGCGCTCGTCATTGCGGAGTTTCAACAATGCGAGCGTGGGGATGCTACTTGTCTCCAGTACCTACAATCATCAATGCATCATACATCATGGCACATCTACAATGTCTTGGACGCAAGCCCCTAAAGCACCATCAGTCTACAGCTAAACAACTTGAGTTCCTGGCCATTGCACAACTGGCTGCAGCAGAAGACGACGACGACGAACTTCTTGGCCTTGCACTGGCAGCACATGTTCATGAAGCATGGGCACTTGCTCGAACACATCCGGCACTCCTGGGTATGTGTTTTCGGTGGGGAATGTCCACTGGAATCTGTCATCCATGACTGACGGCGTGGCTGCGTTGGACTTCAAGCCTTCAGGCTGCGTCGTTCAATGTGCCGCCTCGGCATATTCTAATCTCAGCACGCACCGCTGTACTTCAGAAATAAAATAAAATGGTCGACCTCAATCAGAACTCATTTTATTTCTCACCATCTGTCACTCATATATCACTTGCAAAAAATAAAATGGGAAAAATAAAATGGAATTGAGTGGGGCTAATGCTTGTGTTCTCGGCGATGATTTGATCGCGGGAAAGAGAAGTTCTACCGATAGGGGGATTAGAGTTAACCATCGTGGTGAAGATGTTGTAAGACTGAGGGTAGTGGTAACAGAGCGAAAAAGTGACTAAAAATCAGAGCCGAGTGCCAGAAGGTGGTGGTACGAGGCGAAAAGATTCAAGAGATGTTTAGACAGAAGCGCGCACTTATCTATATCTTAGCGCACGGGCCTGCTGCTATGAGAGTGCGGGAAGTGTCAAACAGATTTCACGTGCGGCTTACAAAGCCCTAGATCAACGTGGTGTCCTCGCGGGCTCGTATACACGTTGATCGTCCAACTCGGAAGTTGTAGATTAGTCTCCAGTAATAACACAGTTCAAGACAACGACAAGTTAAACCAAGTGAGTTTATATAAATCATGTGAAACCCTTCAAGGCAGCGATGCAGAGTCCATAGTATGTGGCCTGCAACAAGCAAGTGTATTTTGCTTGTGTGTTCAAAATTTGCTGTTCTACTTAGTAGTAGTGTACAAGTACTGTATAGCGTAAATTTGGAACGTCGCGGCAGATGCCGCGCAGCAGTCGCAGCAGTGGCGCAGCATTTTCCTAGTGCCCTTTGTTTGTTCAAGTTCCCGGACCTAGGAGGCTGAGTCTGCTGACATGGAGTCCCGTTGCTTCCGCGAATCCGCCACTAGAGATCGTCAGGCTCTTCTATCATGAAGCCTATGCAGAGTTCAGATGTATATAAGCCGAAAGGACTCACCTCATATGATCCTTCACTCGCACTACACGACCCTGCTCTGTATTTGCTCGCCCTCTCCCAGTAGACCATGTTGACACTCACCAACGTCACTTGGCTCAACATACTACTATGCCTTGCTTGTGTCGGAGTATATTTTCTAATGTGGGTCTTCAACAAGAAGAATCCTGCACCATATCCGCCTGGTCCCCCGGGGTGGCCTCTCATCGGGAACATCTTAGACATGCCTCACATCCGAGTCAAGCCCTGGCTCACCTTCGCTACATGGGGCAAGAAGTATGGTGAGTACCTACCGTTTCACCGATATCATGCATTTCAAGGTCTTGTCTGCAGGTAATATCTCGCACATCCAAGTTATGGGTCAACACACCGTGGTGCTGAATTCCGTCAAGGCTGCGATAGACATGCTGGACAAGAAGAGCACACTGTACTCTGACCGTCCTATTTTTCCTGTTGGTGGTCAACTTGTTGGCTGGAAGCATATCATGGCTCTTCTCCCTGACGGTGACTGCCTTCGCCGGTACCGCAGGAACATCCACCGCGTGATTGGCAGCCGAGCCGCAGTAGGCATATACAGCCAGATCGGAGAGGTCGAGACTCGCCGATTCCTTAAGCGTGTGCTCACAAAACCTGGTCAACTACAGGCACATGTTCGACAGTATGTATTATTTGTCTTTGCATCAACGCGATCTTGATTTCTATAGCACCGCTGGTGCCATCATTCTGCGCATCTCTTATGGTTATGAAGTGACGAAGAACGACGATCCTTTCGTTGACCTTGCGGATCGCGGTTTAGATCTATTCTCGCGTTCCACTGCTCCTGGTGCCTTTGTGGCTGATTCTATGCCATTTTGTAAGCTATAGTATCCCGATGTTTGCTTCTATTTCCCTCACCATTTGTAGTGATCAAAGCCCCCGAATGGTTCCCTGGTGCTGGCTTTAAGCGCCTAGTCCATGATTGGCGCAAGATCGTCGAAGAGATGGTTTTTACACCGTACAATTTCGTCAAGGATCAGATGGTGATCAACATCTGCCATAGTTTTGCGATCATGTGTAGAATTTCAATTCTTACAGGCAGCTGGAATTGCTCCGGAGTCTTTTACTTCGAATCTGTTGGAAAACCGTACTTTGTCCGTAGAAGACGAGAATGTTGTGAAGTGGTCTGCTGCATCTCTATACGCCGGCGGTGCCGACACGGTTAGTCCCTCCCTATCCAGTGCTAATCATTATTTCCAAGAGTACTACCCTGCTTTCCCCAGACTGTTTCTGCAATATACTCATTCTTCCTGGCCATGACACTATTCCATGATGTACAGAAGAAGGCTCAGGCCGAAATAGATGCTGTCATCGGTCCTGATCGTCTTCCCTCCTTCGCCGACAGAGGCTCTCTCCCCTATACTGAGGCGCTTGCTAAAGAAGTACTACGATGGAATGTTGTCGCCCCTACCGGTTCGTGTATCTTGTTTATCACATTCTTTCGTTGCCGAATGGTATCTCAATGACAGGTATCCCCCATCGTGTCACTGAGGATGACATCCATGACGGGTATTTCATTCCAAAAGGTTCCTTGGTAATACCTAATATTTGGTGGGTACACCCATTCTCTGCATTTGATATTTCAATAGAATGTAATATAATGACAGGTTCATGCTCAATGACCCGCAAACATATGCTAGTCCCTTGCAATTCAACCCTGAACGCTTTTTGTCTAATGATGGAAAAAAGCCTGAGACCGACCCCCGGACAATCTGCTTTGGCTTTGGAAGACGGTGAGCATAGAGTTGGTTACCTGTGGAATGCTAACTTTGTGCTTCGCAGTATCTGTCCAGGTATGCTCAACTCACAGAAAGCGCTGATAAATATTCCGATGTTTCTTGTTTTTGACATGTAGGTATCCACCTCGCTGAAGCCTCCGTCTGGATATCCGTTGTGATGTCACTGGCCGTATTCGATATTTCCAAAGTCGTCGAGAACGGTGTTGAGATCACCCCTGAGGTTGATCCCTCATCTGGCACAATCAGGTATGTCAAATGTCTTATCATGTCTGACGTCGGTCTGAATAGGCACGATTTCAGTCATCCGAAGCCCTTCAAGTGTTCTATTAAGCCCCGCTCTGTGAAAGCTGTCGAGCTTATTGAACAGGATGCTAACTACTAAGGGTGCGAAGATGAAAGCATACATGAAGGTGAGCCACATCGCATTATGGTACATGTCTATATGTATCGCATTATTTGTAAGAATATTTTATGATGCGTGCTTTGGTATAAATCGTGCTACCGTCATCATGACAATCAGCCTGCAGTCTGGCACCTCCCTCCCATTGATCAAGTGTATATTCAAGTTCGTCCAATGACTGCAGCTAGGAAGTACACTGCTTTGATACTTTTATGCCTATCCTATCTTTGAACATAGAAATTCGGATGGCCTGAATTATGGTATACAAAATACAACTAAGCCATCAAAAAATATGCAATCATCGTCCTCCAAGCCCCATGCAACCTGTAGCTCACCCCGACGTAGAGTATATAGTGACCACCTTCGATACATTCAGTCCTTCGGTTACGGTATCCATGATACTAACGAAATCATGGCACCTGTGGCGGGCAGAGAAAGAGAAGCTATGAGACCTACGGGGCCGCACTGACAATAAGCACGGTCGTGCTCTTAAGGAGAGACATTATCTGCTTGGAGGAGTAAAGAATGATTAAGCAACTGAGACAACAAAGATGACTTCAACCTCACCGTCAGATGGATCTCTGGACACAGCAATGTCCCAGGACATGAGAAGGCCGACAAAGAAGCGAAGAAAGTGTCAGAAGGACCCAACCACAACACTCCAAAGGACAACCTACCCAAATTCCTACGCGACGGCCTACCCAGCAGTATATCGGCAGTCAAGCAAGCCCACAAGCAGCGGAACCAAGAACGCTGGGAACGCACATGATCCAAATCTCCTCGCTACGCTCGCGTGGCCACCATAGACCCCCAAATCCTGAACTGTTCCGTCATCAAACTCATTGGTAAACTCCCCAAGCGCTTAATAAGCCTCTATATGTACTTCTGCAGCCTAGTAGCAACAAACTTCCAGAACCTGATGCGAAAAAATCTTGTCATGAGTCTTCCTGGAGTTCTTCTCAAGTATGAAGGTGAGGGTTATGTTCATGCAGACGATAAAGCTAAACACTGTTAAGATTGTATCTCGGTCTGAGGTCACAGTTACGATCGTTGATTCAGATCGCTGGCTTACTGTCTTTGTATCTGCATGTTTTTGTTTTGTCATATGTATCTTATCACGTGTTATTGCGTCACAAAATTTACTGTTATTTTGATACCACAGAAAATCGCTGTAACATTGAGTTCTCCGTTCAGATCACCGCTGGCTATTAATCGCCCATCTGGTGATACCGCCAATGCTTTCACATCGGCATGATGCCCCACCATTTTCTTCAACACAGTACCTTCCTTCAAGTCCCACAGACGAAGCGTATTATCTTTCGAGCTTATAACCATGCGCCGTTGATAAGGTAAAACTGCGACTGCGTTTATGCGTGCTTCATGATCTTCAAACACTCGAACTGGCGTGGTGTTTGGAGCGAGCGGCGCCATTTGATTGGAGGTCGATATTGTGGGGTACAATTGAGGTATACTTGGTCGAAGGATTGCAAGCGTCTTGCACTAGGTTGCAGAGGTTCGTAAACTGGGCGTTCTTATGCGGATTTGAATTACGATATCCATCGATCTTTCTCTGCCTCGTGCGCAACTCATGCCTCATTAGACGCCCCAGGTATGAGGCTGTTATCAAAAGCTTTGGCACACGCATCCCACTTGCGTTGCCGCCGCAGTACTAGTGATGGAAAAGTTCAGTCCTGGACTGACGTTCATCACAATGGATCCGAGTCAGTTAAATGATAATCTTACTATCTACGTTCAGCGTTCGGACGCGTTCGAACACATTCAAGACAGTTCAAGGGCTGTCGAACAAGTCTAATTCCGGTCCAAACCAGATCTAATTATGGCTCCGCTGCGCTATCTTCTTTCCTCATTCTCCTCTCTTGATCATGTCTACAGGATACACGTTCCAGTCTCCGTCCGTGACACTCGAAAAAGCGCGTACCGGATGTGCCCGTCCCGCAGCACAGGACTAGGTTCTTCCCTCAGTTTTAAAGCCAAATGAGTGCCAAACTACCGCCATGCCTACCAAAACAGAAAACTTGCGATGCTCAATACTTATTGCCGTACTAGCTATCGCATCAGTCACACGCCTTTTCTTCGCTTATCATTTATTCACCGTCAGGTTCGCTCTCTATGCACAACCGCACCCACACCACCCTCCCAAAAGCAGACCCACTCGCTCCTCATACGAAATATCTCTCAAATTTCCCCAACAACGGATCATACAACGCAACGACTGGCTGGGTTGCTGAGAGTGAGTGTGTGACAAGTGTGTCGGGTGGGGCACATGAACTGACCTGCACAGTCTCAAATCGATTGGCATGTGCATCACTGAGCCTGGCTAGATCACGAGCTGAAGGGAGGAGTGAGCTTGAAGGTATGTTAAAGTTGATGACAACATATGAGGATGGGGACGAATGGTAAGATATCGGAATACTCCCTGCGGCGGCAGGCAAAAAGCACTGCATGGATAGTACTGACAAATTGGACCATCGCTAGTGCATAATCTTGAAGATCAAACGACACATGTTGGTCGAGCCATCGATAACGGAAAGCTAGCTTGATTTGGAATTGGATATGAGTTATTACTGACATTCTGGCACTAGTACTAACTGATCTGTCGCGGGCACCTTCTTTCCGTATTTGGCTGCGACATGGTGCCCGCAACACCCGCGATGACCGCGACGCCCGCGACAAGGTGCTGCGACACTAGTGTGCTTACTTGCTGAAAATGAACTCGAGCTGTGCAATACATGGTCAGATATAGTATATAAGCCGAAAGGACTTAGCTCATATGATCCTTCACTCGCACTACACAACCCTACTCTGTAGTTGCTTGCCCTCTCCTAGCAGTAGACCATGTTGACACTCACCAACGTCACTTGGCTCGACATACTACTATGCCTTGCTTGTGCTGGAGCGTATTTGCTAAAGTGGGGTTTTAACAAGAAGCTCCCTGCACCATATCCTCCTGGTCCCCCGGGGTGGCCTCTCATCGGGAACATCTTGGACATGCCTCACATCAGAGTCAAGCCCTGGCTCACCTTCGCTACATGGGGCACGAAGTATGGTGAGTATCTACCGTTTCACCGATATCATGCATTTCAAGGTCTTGTCTGCAGGTAACATCTCGCACATCCAAGTTATGGGTCAACACACCGTGGTGCTGAACTCCGTCAAGGCTGCGATAGACATGCTGGACAAGAAGAGCACACTGTACTCTGACCGTCCTATTTTTCCTGTTGGCGGTGAACTTGTTGGCTGGAAACACAGCTTAGCCCTTGTCCCTGACGGTGACCGCTGTCGCCGGTACCGCAGGAACATCCACCGCGTGATTGGCAGCCGAGCCGCAGTAGGCATATACAGCCAGATCGAAGAGGTCGAGACTCGCCGATTCCTTAAGCGTGTGCTCACAAAACCTGGCCAACTACAGGCACATGTCCGACAGTATGTATTATTTGTCTTTGCATTGACATGATCTTGATTTTTATAGCACCGCTGGTGCCATCATCCTGCGCATCTCTTATGGTTATGAAGTGACGAAGAACGACGATCCTTTCGTTGACCTTGTGGATCGCGCTGTAGTTCTATTCTCGTGTTTCACTCTTCCTGGTGCCTTTGTGGCTGATTCTATGCCATTTTGTAAGCTATATCATCCAGATGTTTACTTCTATTTCCCTCACCATTTGTAGTGATCAAAGCCCCCGAATGGTTCCCTGGTGCTGGCTTCAAGCGCCTGGTCCATGAATGGCGTGAGACCGTCGAAAAGATGGCTTTTACACCGTACAATTTCGTCAAGGATCAGATGGTGATCAACATCTGCCATAGTTTTGCGATCATGTGTAGAAGTTTAATTTTTACAGGCTGCTGGAATTGCCCCGGAGTCTTTTACTTCAAATCTGTTGGAAAACCGTACTTTGTCCGTAGAAGACGAGAATGTTGTGAAGTGGTCTGCTGCATCTCTATACGCCGGCGGTGCCGACACGGTTAGTCCTTCCCTATCCATTGCTAATCATTATTTCTAAGAGTACTACCCTGCTTTCCTCAGACTGTTTCTGCAATCTACTCGTTCTTCCTGGCCATGACACTATTCCATGACGTACAGAAGAAGGCTCAGGCCGAAATAGATGCTGTCATCGGTCCTGATCGTCTTCCCTCCTTCTCCGACAGAGGTTCTCTCCCCTATACCGAAGCACTTGCTACAGAAGTACTACGATGGAATGTTGTCACCCCTATCGGTCCGTGTATCTTGTTTATCACATTCTTCAGTTGCTGAAGGGTATCTCAATGACAGGTGTCCCCCATCGTGTCACTGAGGATGACATCCATGACGGGTATTTCATTCCAAAAGGTTCCTTGGTAATACCTAACATTTGGTTGGTACACCCATTCTCCACATTTGATGTTTTAACAGAATGTAATGTAATTACAGGTTCATGCTCAATAACCCGCAAACATATGCTAGTCCCTTGCAATTCAACCCTGAACGCTTTTTGTCTAATGATGGAAAGAAGCCTGAGACCGACCCCCGGAAAATCTGCTTTGGCTTTGGAAGACGGTGAGCACAGAGTTGGTTACCTTTGGAATGCTAACTTTGTACTTCGCAGCATCTGTCCAGGTATGCTCAACTCACAGAAAGCTCCGATAAATATTCTGATGTTTCTTGTTTGTGATGTATAGGTATGCACCTCGCTGAAGCCTCCATCTGGATCTCCATTGTGATGTCACTGGCTGTGTTCGATATCTCCAAAGTCGTCGAGAACGGTGTTGAGATCACCCCTGAGGTTGATTGCTCATTAGGCACGATCAGGTATGTCACATATCTTATCGCATCCAACGCTGGTCTGGATAGACACGATTTCAGCCATCCGAAATCCTTCAAGTGTTCTATCAAGCCCCGCTCTGCGAAAGCTGTCGAGCTTATTGAACAGGATGCTAACTATTAAGGGTGCGAAGATGAAACCCACGCATGAAGGTAATTGGGTGCCACATCACATTATCGTACATGTCTATTTCAAGTTTATGATGTATGTTCTGGTATCAATCGAGCTCACTGTCTTCATAACAATCAGCCTGCAGTCGGGCACCTCCCTGCCATTGATCAAGTATATATTCAAGTTCGTCCAATAACTGCAGCTAGGAAGTATCCTATCTCTGAATATAGCAATACGGATGTCGTGAATTATGGTATACAAAATACGACGACCAAGCCATCCAAAAATATGCAAACATCGTCTTCCAAGCCCATTCAGGCCCCGTGCAACCTGTAGCTCACCCCGACGCAGAGTATATAGTGACCACCTTCGATGCATTCAGACCTTCGGCTACGGCGTCCACGATAACGAAATCATGGCACCTGTGGTGGGCAGAGAAAGAGCAGCTATGAGACCTACGGGGCCTGCACCGACAATAAGCACGGTCGTGTTCTTGGGGAGAGACATTGTCTGCTTGGAGGAGTAAACAATGATAAGGTGACTGGGAGGATGGTTTAGCTTCAAATGGCTCTTGCACCTGTTATCTAAGGTCACTGATATACAGGTTACCTATGAAGGATTATTTACTATACCGCACGCCTGATCAGCCACTGAACAGACATACATTACACAGTAGTACTCCGCACGGACTGCAACTGTCGGAAAATAAACAAACTGGACTCGGACTGCGTCCCATCTTGGTGAACTTGACGATTCGATTTGTCCTGAGAAAGGTCTAGTCCGGTCCGTTTACAACACATAAGCTTTTCCGAAGGTGGAACGTCATACAGGTCATCCTGGCGTATGGCACAGTGGGTCCTGCCCAAGTTCTCGTCCGTTTCGCGTGATGAAAGGCGAAGAAACAGGGTGAAGCGACGATGCTTAAGCCTTGAGCGCTCATATCTCTTGGTGCTGACTAAAATACATTAGTGCGCAACACGCTTCTGGATGATGAACCAGTCTGAGACGGAGGATTCCGAGATGGAAAACGGGTGCGTCAATAGTGGAGAAGGCCACAACCACGGAATCCCGTCGATGGCTAGCACACAGCACAGATAGGAGGCTTGGTCACTTCGATGCTGCCTACAAAATTTTCAGAATGCAAAGAAGAAATGCTGATCCACATTACAGGGGGTGAGAATGCAGAAAGGTCAAATAGCGCACGCAAGCTACATAGACTCTAGACCAGTCCGTCTAGAGTCTACACACATGGAGTGGAAGAAGGGCGAAATTTGAGGCCCGAGGCCAGCCAGAGTGTTAAACCAAGAAGACCGAGCTGTGAGAACACTGTTTCGTGGGAATTTGGGACATAAACGCGAAACTACGTATAGCTAGGCGCGCGCATACTCTCCAGCCGCCTTGTAATGTGTGATACATTATTCCCTCCTCAGACAAGGCGGCTTCACGAGACTAGCGCACGCAACTTGTTACAGGCCATGAGCCAAACCTCTCCCAGAATGGCGGAAAGCCCAGGGCAGTCCGTCATTACCACGTCTATTCGAGCGTTCGAGGATCACAAAAGCAATGTTCTCGCAATCGCGGTCTTCCCTGATGGAAGTCGTATGGTGACGGGCTCGAAAGACAAGACCCTTCGTTTGTGGGACTTGAAAAATGGCCTGATGTTGAAAAATATGCAGGGCAATCGTGACTGCGTGTGGGCAGTGGTGATATCACGGGATGGGCAAGTCATCACAGGCGGGGATGACAAGGGAGAGCTCATCGTTTGGCACGGCGTCACTGGTGAATTTCTCACCGCCATTAAAGCCCATTCTTGGTCAATCTTCTCGATGCATTTTTCTCCCAATAGCAAAGTACTGGCAACTGGTTCACGGGACCAAACCACGAAGCTTTGGTGCGCAAAAACGTGGAAGTTGCAAGGAAACCCAATCCCCTGTCGTGCGGCAGTCTATTGCGTTCGGTATTCGCCAGATGGCGAACTTCTTGCCATCGCGACATTTAGTGGTATCCAAATATGGAATCCGCGCACGAGGGATTGTATCGCGAACTTTCACGCGGCGATCAGTCCAGCAAACAATATTGGACGCCCGATGGCAGACAGCTTCTCTCGGCGGGTTCTGGTTCTGATCCCACCATACGTTGTTGGGATTCATTGACCTGGAATCAGGTTGATGATCCTTGGAGCGGGCACACCAAATTTATCAACGCCATTGCCCTAAATTCTGCTGGTACGCTCGTTGCCTCTGCATCTCATGACACCTATGTCCGTCTCTGGCGTCTCTCGAATCGACGAACTATTTCCGTATTCAAGCACTCCGGTGCAGTGTGCAGTGTCACCTTCTCCGCAGATGGAAAGCACCTCTTGAGTGGAGGTCATAATCAAAAAGTCTTAGAGTGGACAGTACCCGAAGACGCTTTGTCGGTGTATGCTCCTATGGAACATTCATTGAACATCGTTAGACCCCCTTATTTTTGTCCCTTCGGCAGCTCAATTTGTGCAAGGACACTTTGCAGCAAGACACTCCAGGTGGTCAGTGGAACAACAAGGTAGGTTTGCACCGACTTACTGTCCCTTTGTCCTATTCTCTAATTTTCATGTAAAGCCCCAAGCTTTAGAACCTAAGGTATGTCTTTCATCCTTGACTGTGATCATGCAACGTGACCATGTTCCACGCAGATCCTCTCCATGAATACGACAATACGCAATGCGTGCTTAATCGGAGACTTGCATATTGCTGAAGCGCTGCTGACAAAGGAGATCGACGCCGACGGTAGCAAGTATAACTCCTATGCCAATCGCTCCGTCGTTATGGCGCGAAAACTTGATTGGGATTGTGCTCTTGTTGATGCATGCAAGGTGAAATACCACACCCTACACTTCTTCGGATAGGCTAATTTTCATGGTGACACAGTCCGTGAACATTCAGCTCTCGTTATCGGGCTTGATCTCGAAGGGTATTGCACTCTGCGGGAAAATGCAATTTGAGGACGCGATAAAAGCATTTGACCTCGCATTCACGTTCACGAACGAAAATTCAAAGACTGTTCATTTACTTCTGTTGATCAAGGCAGGTTTAGTTTCACTCGCATACTACCTCTTTCATTCCGAATTCCAGGTCATCGCACTCTTCAATGCAAATCAACGAGTGGACGGAATGCAGCACCTTCAAGAACTTGCCATCACTTGTCCTAACGTAGATGATACTGCGTATGGCGTCGTGGAAGTGAGCATCTTACATTTAGCAAAATGCAGGTTCTTGCATCGATTGACAGTATTTTTTCTTCATTCGTACTTCAGGCTTATCTTCTTGTCCAACTGGGTACCAATGCCTTGGATGGTGGGTATCATAACGAAGCTGCTGACCATTTCGCCGATGCTGTTAATGCCATTGGTTTCTTGTCTGAATCAGCCATTCATTCTACGTACGAGGACTTCGTTGTGGTACGTTGATATGATGCAACCGAACGTGCTCTACGTGCTAAACTACGTGCTTTATACAGCTGTTCGGATGGGACCTGAAGTCCTTATGGCAAACTGCACACCAAAAATGGTGTGAGGCACTTCTTTGCGCGGGTAGACTTATCGAAGCTGTTAGATCATTTCGATGTATGATGGATAAGAGCGATGAAACTACGAAGGTCGCTTGCCTTGATTGGTCTATTGGCAAGTTTTCCGCAATGTCATATAGGTTACAATCCTTACCCACATTTAACTCAGCTTTTAAGCAAAATTGCAGTGTGCGCTATGCTGCCAATTTAGATGCTGCTCTCGTTGCGAGCGGTGATACCGTCCTTGCTGCAGGTGGAGATGCCGCCCTCGCTGCAGACGATTATGACAGGGCTATTGAACTATACTCGGCGGCGATCGACCTAGATTCTGCAACTGATACTATTCATGCGAATCGCAGTATGGCGAAGTCGAAAAAAATGCTATGGGAAGGTGCCATTGTCGATGCGCAAGCAGTGCGATTTCATCTACTGTTTTGTCGCCGATGCCTATTTTGGCGATACTTAGCCATTGAACTCAATCCTTCATCTCATCGTGGATACGAGGCGAAACATATAGCGCTTTGTGGCGCACAACGCTATGATGAAGCAATCGAAGCCTTCCAAAACATGCTCTCCAAGTTGGAACATTCCCCCGACATACAAATACAAAGTGAGCGCCGAACATGTGACCCATATGACAGGATACTTAGCTGTTTATCCAGAGCTGCGCCAGCAGTACGTCGATCGATCTGACGTGGAAGTTACTATTCGGGAGATTATTGAATCACAACTTGAGAACGCCCCGCTTCGTCTAATTAACACCTCCACTGGGCGCTTGTGTGATCGAAAGGTGCAGATAAGCGCCTTTGAAACGAGCACACAGTACAAGGAGCTTGTATCGTCAACTACGAAGCACGCAGACCTTCAAAGAAAGCGCATCAAAGACGTGGTGGCGCCGTACTTCCACTATGTTACGCTATCACATAGGTGGGAAAAAGAGGAGCCGCTGCTGCGGGACATCCAGGAGGAAGACGTGTACAGTTTGAATCCAGTCGATAGCGTCGTCAAGTTGCAGTCATTCTGCAAAGCTTCTCATGATGCGGGATATCTCTGGGCGTGGAGTGTCACATGCTGCATCGACAAAACTAACAATGCAGAGGTGCAAGAATCAGTCAATTCCATGTTTACCTGGTATCACCACTCAGCTCTCACGATTGTCTACCTTTCGGATGTTCCACCTTCGTCCAAGTCTGGCGCATTGGCGAAGAGTGAATGGAACAGGCGAGGATGGACCTTTCAGGAACTCGTGGCTCCCAAAGTCGTGCTCTTTTACCAGAAGGACTGGACCCTTTATCTGGACGACCGCTCCCCCAACCACAAAGACTCTGTCGCTATCATGAAGGAGTTGCAAGATGCGACAGGTATAGATTCACGCACCCTCGTCGCATTCCGTCCAGGGATGAGCGGCGTCCGAGAGAAACTCCGATGGGCGTCGATGCGTGTCACCACGTTACAGGAAGATATTGCATACTCATTATTCGGCATCTTCGGCATTCACCTACCCGTAATCTACGGTGAGAAGAAGCAGAACGCTCTCGGGAGGCTCTTGCAGGAGGTTGTAGCTCAGTCGGGCGATATAACTGCCCTGGACTGGGCCGGACGATCATCCGAGTTCAATAGTTGTCTGCCGGCCGAAATTGCCTCGTATACAGCTCCGTCACGCACTCTACCATCTTTATCTGAAGATCAGTTTCAGGAGACTATTCCCTCGCTGCGGAATGCCGTGTCTGTAGATTGGGCTTCAAGATTGTACAGCGCGCTTGACAACTTGAGCGCGCCCCGTTTCTCTCAACGTCGGCTTCATCTACCATGTATCACATTCCCTGTCACAGAATTCAGACGGAGACAGGATCAAGGCGAGAATACTTATTTCACGTATGAAGTCAAGGCACACGGACTTCATGATCTGCTGATCACCACGGAAGATAAGTTAGTTCAATTTTCACCAGCAAAGCCCATCCTGCAGACATTCTTGCTAGTCTATCCGTGGAATCGGCGCCTCCTCAATTTGCCTGACTTCGCAGAACCGTCTGATATTTGGGACAGTACGCAGAGCGATGAAGGTTTTGAGGACGACATGCAGAGCGAGGAAGATTGCTGGCAGGATACGCAAAGCGAGGAAGATTGTTGGGATGATACGGAGAGTGAGGAAGGTTTTTGGTCCGCGCCTCAGTCTCCGTCAGACGATTTACCCGTCAAGCTTCCTGGAGAATGTTGGACCAAATCAGAGTCTCACTTGCAAGCGTTCCAATTGATTGCCCGTCTTGGACAGCCTTTTGGCGCGTTTCTACTAGCACAGCAGCGTGGCGGAGAATACAAGAGAATCGCGTCAGATCATGATATCATTGCACAAGTCGAAGACGTGGCTTCCATCAACGAGATGATGGACATCAGGGTACTAGAGATACTGTAGTATGCATCTCAGTGCATTCAAAGTCCTGTATACAGCGACTAAACTCTACAAGCTTTGAGTAGGTAGACCATGTACATCTAGATGAGGGTGGTAGTCAGCGGATAGATTCAGGCTGTCAGCACACGTACTCGGATGTCTATGACAAAGACTAAGTTGAGAAATCGGCGAGAGATACACCAAGTGTGTCAACAGCGACGTTTTCTGGACAGTCCCATGTCTCTAACAGGATGACAGCGCTGAGAAACGATGTTCAGTGCTAGGTACGAGGAGAAGTCATGGACGAATACACACTCAATGGAATGCTTTGCGTCGTGCATGGTGGGCTCGAGATAAAAAGCCTTTTGACTAGGAGATCATCGAAGAAGAATTAGAGTCCGGAGGTCTTTCCGCTCCTGTGATAAGTTAGGTCCGGCAAAAGGAGAAAGCGTATAGAGAGTATTTTTGTCCTACTGGTTCTATTGGAAATGGCTGTGCTTGAGGTTGCACGTGTATTAACTTGAGAATTCAACAAGCACAAACACCTCCGACTCTTGTCCGACCCAACCGAAAGGTCCGGAACGTAACTGTTGGACTCAAGGCATTTCCAACTCTTCAGATATACCCACTTCCGCTACTACTAGTAGCATCGCGATCATCGCATCAATGTCCTGAGTATCCTTGTTTCATGTCGTCACTCACTGCCGCTAGTATCAACACATACCTTATGATTGGCATTACCAACTATCGCTAAGTTCTAACCGCCGAATCCTGATTTTAACTCAATATAGTTTGCGTCGTACACTATTCACTAGATACCAATCCCAGATTATACAAGACGTTCCTTCCATCCTCAAACCCTTGTGATATTCATATCTATCTGTCAGCTTTGTTCGATTACTAGCATCATCGGCAATAACCATAAGCAAGTAGCGGATTGTGCCGACTTTGAAACTCTTGACTGCGAATACTATCAAGTCCGTAGGGAATACTCCATGATCTTGGGCCTACTTGCGTGTTGTGATACAGCACAAAATGTGATAAGTGGTTCCGGGTACAAATCAGAAGGGTGCTCGTTGCGAGGGCAACACCTTTGTGGGCATTTAGCTCATTCTTCATCGAGAGCTGAGGAACACAAAAGTGAGAATTGTAGTATGAGTGACACACAGAAGACTTGCCAGGAACCCAAGCACGGAAGATGGCCTTCGTGGGTTCGTCACTCATGTCCATCATATATCGATACGCTTCGAGGGTAGCCCCAACTTTACCTGCCCGAACAAGTGCGTGACAGCGTTGTTGGTTTGCGGTTTGCCACAAGGACTTGAGGTCCCAGCCGAAAAGCTGCACAAGCACGCAGTTGAGCATGGATCAGATTGTCGCATCATTCAACGTACCACAACAAAGTCCTCGTACATAAAATGGATGTCCAATTTTGAAAAGAAAGCGCCAGCGTTGACTGCGGCAGTAAAGTGGCCAGCAGCATCACTGTGAAGCGCGCCATCCATGGCAATGGTCCCAAGCTGAACTCGCATATACGCCTGGTATGCGAAGCGCAAATTCGGTGAGTACACGAACATGATATTAACGGAATGTATCACACTCACTTCTACGACACGACAAGCGAGAGGATCGGCATTGGGACGAGCAGCTAGCTCTTGGATAGGCAGCATGGTCTTTTCGCAGGGATTGGTATTGAACAATGCGATGGCCTGAAAAACCATGATGAAGCGTAGAGTATGATTCAAAAATCACTTACCTTGATCAAGAAAAGGAAATGAGTCGTCTTTGGGTCTGCGTTCGTGAACGCGAACGCAAGGTCAAATTCTGCCATTGCATCGTGCACCTGCTGGTTTCCGCATAGGGAGAGGCCCTTGGAGATATGGCCGATCAAGGAGGGCTCGATGCTGACCGACTATGTCACCATCCAGGTTAGCCCGTATTAAGTGGAGCGAGATGGGTCGGAGTATCTTACCTTGGTTGCATCCTGAAGTGCGTCCTTCCAGGCAAACTGTCTCGCCATGACGAATGAACGATTGGCATAGGAATCAAAGTTGTTGGGATCGGCGTCTATTTGCTGTGTGAACAACTGTATAGCAGCAGGCAGGTCCCCAGTTATACATGCATTGCGGGCTGCCGCGTTGATAACAAGGATCTACGTGAAGTATGTTCGAGTTGTACGACAAGAGTCAAAGGTAGATACATGCCTTGAAACCAGAGCCTTGAGTCTTTTCATCACATCTGTGAGATGAGACTGAGGATAAGAAATAACCGGGCACTTACCAGTGACAGTCCCTTGGGTAGTTTCCACTCTGATATCTTGAGATCATCACCTCCGCTGAGGATATGCCTGCCATCTACGGAGAAGGCGACGCACCGCACTTTGCTGGAGTGCATCATTGGCCGATCCGAGAGCCGCCAGAAGCGTACAGATTTATCACTAGATGCAGATGCAAGGAGCGTGCCAGAAGCATCGACGACAATGGAGTTGATAGCATCGGTATGACCTTTCCATGGACCACCAACCGGCTCCCAGGTCGATGAATCCCACGCCCGTATGGTAGTGCCCGCTGAGAGAAGGCATGTAGCATCGGGCGTCCAGGCGAGAGAATAGTTGAATGAGTTGAACGCTGCGTGACCCTCGAACTTCGCGACGCAGTCACGCTTGCCTAGTAATTTATAAATCTGGATATCGAGGTCTGTTGCAATGGCAAGCAGTTTACCGGATGGCGAATACCGAACGCAGTTGACATCTGCACCACAACTGATTGGTGCTCCTGACGGTTGCCACGTAGTCGTGTTCCACAGCTTGGTCGTGTCGTCCCATGAACCACTTGCTAGCATTGAGCCATCTGGGGAAAAATCCAGGGAATGGATATTTTCGTGAGCTTTGATAGTTGGGGTGAGAGAATCTCCGGTGTTTCCATGCCAAGCAATGAGCTTTCCGTTCAGATCACCGCTGGCTATTAACCGCCCATCCTGTGATACCGCCAATGCTTTCACATCGGCATGATGCCCCACCATTTTCTTCAACACAACACCTTCCTTCAAGTCCCACAGACGAAGCGTATTATCTGCCGAGCTTGTGACCATGCGCCGTTGATCAGGTAAAACTGCGACTGCATTTATATGTTCTTCATGATCTTTAAACACTCGAACTGGTGTGATGCTTGGAGCGAGCAGCGCCATTTGATTGGAGGTCGATCTTATGGGGTACAATCGAGGTAGACTTGGTCGAAGGATTGCAAGCGTCTTGCACTAGGTTGCAGAGGTTCGTCAACTGGGCGTTCTTATGCGGACAAGTTGAATTACAATATTCATCGACCTTTCTCTGCCTCGTGCGTAACTCGTGGCTCATTAGACGCCCCACACATGAGGTAAAAACCTTGACACACGCATCCCATTTGTGTTGCCGCCGCGGTGCTGGTGGTGGAAAAGCTCAGTCCTGGAATGACGTTCATCACAATGGATCAGTTAAATGACAATCTTAGTATTTGCGTTCAGCATTCGGTGGTCTAATTAGCGTGACCATAACACTGTGACGGTGGTGGTGGTGGCATGGGAAGTTTGTCCAGATTGATATCAGATATTTGAATTTCCCCTACCTCTTGGCTTATCTTCTCTCCTCTCTTGATCATGTCTACAGGATACACGTTCCAGTCTCCGTCCGTGACACTCGAAAAAAGCGCGTACCGGATGCGCGCATCCCACAGCACACGACTAGGTTCTTCCCCGGTCAGTTAAAGCCTAATGAGTGCCACATCCCACTTCCAAAACAGAAAACTTGCGATGCTCATTACTCATTGCCGTACTAGCTACGATTCGCATCGGTCACATGCTTTTTCTTCGCGCATCATTTATTCACCATCGGGTTCGCTCTCTATCATGATGCACAACTGCACCCATACTGTCATCGCAAAAGCAAACCCACTCGTTCCTCATACCGAATACCTCTCCAATTTCCCCGACAACAGATTATACAACTAACGCATCGTACTTGAGAATGCCATCGTTCTCGCTAAAGCACTTGATCGCCTTTTTCTGTTCCCTTTCTAAGGCTTGGAAAACCAATTCAATACGTTTCGTCTGAAAAACTAAGACGCTTCCTCGAGCTTGGGTTCAGGACCGGGCTTGAATATGACCCTCCGAGTCTGTGGAGCACGTCAACTTCTAATGGGCGCACATTTTTCAGCCAGCAGAGAACTACGACTCGGAATTCCATTGCCTGTGATGTTGGCCAGCATCCAACCCCCCTGTAACTGACTGGGAATAAAGTGCTAATATTCTTCGTTTACCCTGCCTAGCCCCTGGTTGGGGAGACTCATCTTCCTCAAATTTGCCACATGCTTCCAAAATCAGTACTTTTCCATCATACACACTCCTATGACGCACTCATCAGCCATATCTCGCGGTTCTATCTTTCGTGGTTGTCCTGAGACTTGTGGAGTGTAAATGTTTGGAGGGGGTATTATGATCTTATTGGTCTTTGGGCCGACTTGCAAGCTCTATTAAAGCGCATATAACATTTGGATGAGAGCATCATCTTGCGAGGTTTTTCGAGATTCAAATTATGCAAATAGCAATAAAATTTCTTTGGCTAGTAGAGACTATCGGTACTCATATAAACTTGACCCACAGATTCAGCGCGCACGATTCCAAGTCAGATGCGGTCGAAATTCGAATGCTTGTATTGGTGGTTTAGGAGTTTTTCACTATGCAAGGTTTGTTTCAAATTTAAATGTTGTTGTACTTTTAGCCCCAGTGACCCAGAGCTTTTCAGCTGGGGACGCCGGGCTTGTCAAATACATTTGTTTCTCGGCGGACACTCTCGAACTTTAGTGCTGAGGGTGTTGTGCTCCTCCTACTTCATGTTTTCGATCCAAGACTTGCAAGTCAAATGTAGAACTGATTAACTGTGTCAGAATGTATAGTGAGAATGCCAACTTTATCACTATCATGAACATTTAAAAGAAAATCTTGCATAGTGAGAAATTCCTAAACCGCCGGTGTGTTAGCGCTTGCAGCACTGACTAACTTGAAGTATCCGAGTCTGCCTCGAGGCGTGCCATTAGCGCAGGCTCATTCAAGACTTCAGTAGCCCATAGTGCTATATTGATGTATCTTTTGTAAACTGCTAGCCAAAAAATCCGACATTATCTACTCTGGTTGACCACTGTCCATCGAGGATGTATTCTACATTATTAGAATGCTGGGGAGGGTACACCCCAGATGGACCTTCGTTGGCTTCGAGTCTGATCCATATCTATGATCTTCGATTGCTATTTGAGGCAGCGCTTACGAAAATTTGGCAAGGGATGGTAATTTTTAACTTAGATCGCATTGAAATCCGGTATGTAACAACGGTGGCGGCCCATCGCTATTTGCGAACCTCTGTGCTGTTCCATTTTGAAATGCAAGACACTAGGGCTGCTTAAGCATGGTTGACCCGTTTCGCTTGGTATAAAGTATGAATGCAGACTTCATAACAATGACGTGAATAACAATGCTTAGCGTTAGCAATACTTGGATGAAACACACCTCGGGGAGATCGACTATAGCCATAGGTCCCAGTAATGGAGCACAATCTGTCAAATCGAGCGGCTTTCCCACTGGGGACAACGAGGAGATTTAGGTAATTCCTTGTTGTAAATACACATAAACGCACCCATTTGTTCTGCCATGGAGTAGGCTTGTAGATATAACGGCCCACTGATTGTGAATCTTTTATTCTTTCTGCAAGGGGTGTCGTCAGCTCAGTCACTAAGAAGTCGCACAGGAACAGACGGGAGTGTGCCCAAATCAACGATAAGCAGACGTTGACCGTCCTCTTCGGTTAAGCATAGAGCAAGCCTGGTATCCTCGTACTCATTCTTGATTATGAAATTGTCCTTGGCAAATGCAGGTGTAGTTTGAGTTCGTGCAGTCTGCTGCAACACATCGGAGGCGACCGTGACTCGTCGGTCACCGTGCTTATCCCCGAAATCGGTTGAGACATATACTGGTTCTCCAGTGATGCTCCTGTTACTATCGTGGACGTTCTTTTCAATATGAGGCGGAGGAGGAAAAGCTAACTCCCAATACAACCCGCCTTCCTTCTGCGCCAACTTGAGTACGATTTCGCCACCTTTCTTCAGGAAGTAGCATGAAAACGAGCATTCGGGTGACACAAACTTTGCCATACCGTAAGTATTTCACTAAGCTGGGGGATCAGGACACCATTTTCCTTTTCCTTGACTGTGCACACGGCAATCCTTGAAATTTCCATCAGTCAATGGAATAAGGAAATAATGATACCCCTTTACTCTGAGTGTATAGTAACTGAACGGTATGTAGTGCCTGTCACAGCAATGTTTTAAGTACTCAGGCCAAGTTCGGGAAAGATATTATTTCACTATAGGCTGGGAACGTAAGGATCTGGAACAATGACGCGTCAACTACCTGTCTTGACTCTAGATTACGGTGATGGCTGCGTACCTTCCAAGGTATTGGACTAAAGCTATTACTCATCACACTCTTCCTATCCCCAAGCGACGGAACAAGTGTGATGACGACCTGCATGAAAATCAGAAGTTAGTCTTAGATACAAGTCAGTAGATAGCATGCAAATGGAGCGTACATCTGTGTTTCGGGCCAGTTTTGTGTCACGTTCTGACACCAACGTACGAACACTGAATTCGGTTTTGCTTACAGTACTGATCTGCGGATACATGCAGGATATCTGGACTGATAATACAGCAACTTGGCCGCGACGAAGCTTTCGCTTATCTTGGTCTGATCAAGACGCACTGCAGAGTAACCAGGTCTATCATGCCATCATGTGACGCTGCTGTAAGTAATTACATTCCAGTTCGAATTGATCTGTACAAGTGGCTAGGCCGACTAGTATGTAGGTCACCAGTCTAAGAAAGTGTGTCGAAAAAGGTGCGCAACTCTAACTATATCTCATTGTTTTTCAAAGTCCGGTACATCGAGGACATCCAGTCTGGGACTGTGGCTGACCCGTGCGGAGCTCAATTCGGAGTTCAATTTATATATTGTGACCTGAATTTTGGAAGCAAACACGTGACCAAATACAATTAAAACTCAGCTCCGGTCAGCCGCGTTTGCCGAACGCCCCAGACATTCACGGTACATGATAAGTAGTCCGTGCGTCAGCCCTTCCTTTCAAATTGTTTTGCCAGCATCACCTGTATTAAACTTCGTCATTACGCAGAGTCGATGACATACGGCCATGGATCGCGCAAGATGTCCATAAGTTCGGGAAATGTAAGGCACGCGCCATACTGCAGAAGCTGCAGGCAAGGTGAACAGGCCTTAACCGTGCATTCGAGCATAAGCCCGGATTTTCGGGCGATGCGATGGCCAAGGGTACTAAAATTGTCCTGATAAGTGCATGACTTGTATCTGTATGCGCGGACGTACAACTATTGTATTTTCAGTTAAGAGCAAGGCGCTATCGGGCCTGCAGCCAATTTGAATCCCCCGAGCTAGTTGCCAACCTCTATTGGCCAGAAGACACACATCAGAGCGAGCCAATGATCTTCTACGAGGTCTGCAAGATTACGCAAATAGATATCGATGCGTTGAGCCATCCCCGGGGGCTTGTCTTGTTCTACCGGTTTAAAAAAACATCCACGTACAAAATCAGCATTGCACCAGGACTGAAGGACGTCGAACGGGTCAGACCAGGCAGCCGTATTTTGACAATCATCACGTCTAGAGAGCTTATCCCAATCACGAAGCTCTCCAGCAAGGAGTTCCTTACCGCATGGTGGCAAATTGTGAACTGTACGTTTCTCCCTCTCTCCCTTCTCCTGCTCTTTATCATCAATTCACTACTCCGACAGGCCATCACGCCCTCTGGAAGATAGGTGAGCATCACCGGGATGTCAGCCCCAGCAATCTCACGGGATACCGCACACACGGTCAATTCACAGGCGTGCTCAATGACTACGACTTATCGTTGTTTCAGCGAGACAGTCCCAACAGCCTTGAGCGCACAGGGACAGTACCATTCATGGCGTTAGACCTTCTCATACCAGAGTTCATGGCAGGCAAGGTCGAGCACGTGTACGCGCATGATGCCGAATCGTTCATCTGGGTCCTCACCTGGACCTGTTTTCGGTATGAAGGGGGCAAATTCCTCAGCAGGAACAGACCGCTAGAAGAATGGCTGAAAGTGGATGCTTGTACCTGCGCAGAGAAAAAGGTGGACTGCGAAGGCATATTTACATGCGGCCCTGCCTTTCTCATAGTGGATGCAGGACATGCACATATATCTGATCTGTAGAACACGGCAAATATGATTGCTTCGAATGGGACAAATACTGATAGCAGCGCCGCAGTTTATTCTGAGTGACTTTACTCAAGCTGCAAGTGGACTGAATGCACATTGCATCTATCAACTCTGCAAATCACTAGTAAATCGCGCGTCAGTGTCAACGGCCATACTCCACCGATGTGAAAGCAAAAATATGGCTCACTGCAGAATCCCAGAGTGCTCTGTCATGCAGGTGAGTCATGTTATCAGGTCCAGGAAATGCTTATACTCACACATTTTCAAAGCAGTGTTTATCTTGGCATTGTGAGTCAATTGCACCACGAGCCACATCCATCTGTATCACTGGTAGAGGGGATGGCAGAGCTCGATGCTACTAAAGCAGCAATGACGGCGAGGACAGTTGCAAAGGAGAAATGCATTGTTTGCGACTCGTGTGTGTTCAGGTAATTCTGAAGGCAATAGTAGGAAGACGGCTGGTTTTTATATTGTTCTCTGGAATTACTGTTGCGTGGATGTACCTTCAAATGGATACATATCTACGATAAATCCCAGCACATGGCCATATGATAGCTAGTATTGTGGGCAGAATTGGCATTGCCAGGCAGATGGCAGAACCTTTCCGGCAGAACTTGAATGTTGCAGAACTCCCGCACATGTTAGGCTCTGCCAGTTCTGCCAGCGGATTTACCTCGGACTCGGAATAGTTCTGCCCAGCCGTAGCACCGCACGAACCCCAATCGGCAACAAAGCCATTACTACTAAACCTCACATTTACTTCACCGTTAATACGACATCTCGAATTCTTTGGAAGAGAGAGACGCAGGGTAACCACAAAGATGCATGACACGTTGGTTTGATTGCTTCATTTTACCAGAGGCGTGTAAAATACGACCTCGCTGACAAGCCGGCGCGTCCTACTAGTATATTCGCGCAGGTCTGCGCAACTCCCGTTCCGTCGTCTTCGTATTGCAGCCCAATATATATTGCTTCATCTTATAATAGTAACTTAGGATGTGTGCTTTGGTATCAATCGCGCTCACTGTCTTTATAACGATCAGCCTACAGTCTGGCACCCTCTAATTGATCAAGATTCAAGAGCATATTTAAGAGATTTAAGTTCGTTCAATGACCGCAGCCAATAAGTACACCACTTTGAAGTTTGGAACATTTGATAGAATTATGTTTATCCTATCTTGAGAAATGAAATACAAATGTCGTGAATTATCGTATAAAAACATCCAAAAATATGCGATTACCGTCTTCCAAGCCCACTCAGGCCCCATGCAACCTTCGACTGCACACAATCAAATCCGCCCAATATCCGTAGCACTAAATCGCGGAAGGAGGCCCCACTGAACGGCATCCACCAAGCATATGGATCGTACGTAAGGCTTGCGAGATTCGAAAGTGTACTGGTAAAGCCGATGATTTCTAGTGCTCGTGCGTGACGAGCTTCCGCAATTTCCTGCAAAATGGCATCATCCCCATCGGGATTCTCTGCAGAAGCTTGAATATGCTTCGTGATAGCCTCTGTAAGGAAGATCGCGTCCCTCATGCCCAGGTTCATGCCCTGGCCGCCAGCAGGGGAATGTATATGGGCTGCATCGCCAACTAGAAAAATAGCGGCTCCAAAACGCGTGAAGATACGATCGGCGATGGCGGAATGGCTTCTGTGACGTGTTGACCAGACCAGCTGATCGATTTTGACAGGTCTCGGGTTAAGGGACGGATCTGATGTTATGCATGCTGGCCCGTATGTGTCAATCAGCTTCTGGATGTACTCTTTTGGTGGAGCACGGGGGGGCTCTCCGTTCTTTCCAGGTATGGCACAACCTACGCGAAAGATTGATTTCGTAGTGGGCTTTCCATCTCCTGTGAGCTCGGCATTGAAGCTGTTGCCAAACGGTACAAAAAAAAAGAAATTGCCTGAAAAAACCGTGCCGTTGAGGTAGCCCTTGAGGGTGAATGGATCGACAGGTTCAGGCTCAAATGTGACATCTGCAGAGACCATTTGAACCAATGCGTTTTCGGCTGCGTTCGGGCCGTCTGGGTCAGAGAACCCCATACCGGCGATGGTACGGATCTGGAAATGGTCATCAGACATTCCACCAAGCCAAGCTAGCGGTCACTGAGGTCTCACAATTGAGTGGGCACCATCTGCGCCGATAATATATCTAGCTCTGATAACTTGACCGTCCTCAAAGGACACGTCGGTGACGCGAGAGTCCTTCTCGTTCTGTTTCATTCCTACTACCCTGTGCGGACGTTGCACTTGAACACCAAGGCTCTGCAACTTCTGCCCAAGTACAAGCTCCGTTACATTTTGAGGGATATAGAGCGCGTAAGGGTGGGCGGAATGTTTTTTTAAAGAGTCAAATTTGGCCACAAAAATTTGCGAACTGCGGGATGTGATTTTGAAGCCCTTTCCCCTGATGGCTTGAGACAGTAAGCCATCTGCTGCATCGATGCTGGCTAAAGCCTAAGATCATGAGAACATCAGTTAGGCGTTCTTATGAACGCACAGATAGCTTACCTCGACGGTTGCAGAGTGTATGGTGACCGCCCTCGACATTCTCAGTCCTTCGGCTACGGCATCCACGATAACGAAATCATGGCACCTGTGGTGGGCGAGAGAAAGAGCAGCTGTGAGACCCGCGGGGCCTGCACCGACAATAAGCACGGTTGTGTTCTCGGGAAGAGACATGTTTGCTTGGAGGAGTATACAATGTCAAAGTGACTGAGACGGTGGATTGGTTCCAGGTGGCTCTTGCACCTGTTATTTGAGGTCACCGATACATAGGTTATCTTCACTCGTTATGGATGATGATTTGCTGTCCTGCACACCTCATTGGCCGCTAAATGGAATGGACACTGCATTGCAAAGTATCCCGAACGGATTATACCTGTTGGAAGACGTGTATTCAATGACAAAACTGGACTCGGTGTGATTGAAGTTGTCTTGACGACTCGATTTGTCCTGAGGAGGGTCTGATCTGGTCCATTTACAACGCATGCGTTACCCCGCAGATGAAACGTTATCCTGGCGTATGGCATGGGTCCTGCCAAGATTCTCGTCGGTTTCGCGCGATGAAAGGTGATGAAACAGCGTGAAGTGATGCTTAAGCGGCTAGTCTTGAAGCTTGAAGCTTGAGCTCTTGATGTTGACCATTAGTAACGCGTCCGATAGTATCAGCCCATGATTGGTTTTGAACAGAAAACCACGTCACAAAGGCGGTTCTCGGTCCCGAGGGTATTATCTTCAAGGTCTGACTACGACCATGGCCTGCAGGTGGCTGTAGTAACTTGACAAGGAATAGCAAAATTCCGGTGCCAAACCCAAAACAGTCTGCTTGATCCACGCCAAAATTAATAATAGCACTGCATGCGAGACGGTACCGAGAGAACGTCGAACTAGATGTGAGTCGTCACCAAGTTTTTAATACCTAGGACAACATGGGCCCATCAAGAATAGACCTACGACTCAAGCAACATCCTCATGGCCTCAAATTCACTAATAACCCAGTTCAAAGCCCATCTAGATGACTTTCAGATCTCCCTGGAGCCCAGCGCGCTCAACTACCTCACATCCATGCTCACCGTCATGTCCATGTCCGATAAAGCCAAGGACATACGAGACGCCACGGAGATGTTTCTTGACGAGGCTGAGGTGGACCCTGAGAAGATCAATCAGTTTTATGCTACCCTTGGCAAGGGAAATGTGAAGACATCTTCAGGGTTTGCGTTCAGCTTTCACTTTCTCGTTTTGAGTCTGATGTGGTAGTATTGATGAAGGACTTCGATGTCAGTATCGGCGTCTGGCCCTTCGACGGATGATGCTCCACCTCTTGGCCAACCGAAACCTATGTCATCTATCGAAGCCCGTCGCATGAAACGCGCGCAAAAGAAGGCTGCTGCTGCCTCCGCCTCACCATCACAACCTACAGAAGCAGAGCCCAAAATTGTAGCAACTGCCCAGCAGAGCCGATTTCACCGCGAGACCCTCGAGACATCGTCTAAAGATATTGACATGCATACCGTCAACATTAGCGTCAACAACCTAGATCTCCTCGTCGATGCACATCTGCGGCTCAAGGATGGCGTGCGATATGGTCTCGTGGGGCAGAATGGGGTCGGAAAGACGAGTCAGTGCTCTCTTTTGTGGTACATAAACGTGCTTACATGTGGATAACACAGTGTTAATGAGATGCATGGCGGATAATATTCTTGCCATGCCAAGCAATCTCAATATCCTTCATATCGCGCAGCTCGAGACCTTTGACGAGAACACCACTGTGTTGAATGAAGTACTTGAAGCAGACAAAGAATGCATGAAGGTTTTGCGCGAATATGAAGGTAAATTGTCTCTTATACAGTTTGCGCAAGCTAAAATCCGCTCCCATAGTCTTGCATGCAATACTCGGAGATGCACCTCAGTCCACCACGTCAAACACTGCCCAGCTGAATGTTGCGCTTCACAGCATTCTCATTTCTCGAATGGAAGCTCGCGTGATCACCGCACAACAACTCGCACAGAAACGCTCTGGCACACGTGGACATGACGCCCGTCAGGCGCAGCTCGCGATAGAAACCGAGTTCGCTGCACTGAAGGCTCAGGATCCACAAGTCTACATCTCATCTGACATGGCGACGGAACTCATTACCGACGTCTTTGATAAATTCGCGCTGATCAATTTCGATGCGCGGAAAGCAAAGGCGAGGAAGATCCTGCGAGGGCTTGGATTTGAGGAGGCTCAAATCGATGCCAGGGTACAGACCCTGAGCGGTGGATGGCGGATGCAGATTGCGCTTGCAAAAGCGCTATTTGTTGGTCCAGACATCCTCCTACTCGACGAGCCAAGTAAGTCATTTTATATGACATAATATCCACTTATTCATGGTTCCAGCGAACCACCTTGACCTGCCTGCGATCCTCTGGCTGCAAGAATATCTGATCAATGAAACAGCGGGGCTGACACTTGTCATTGTATCGCACGACCGAGCGTTCTTGAACGCGGTGACAACGGAAACGATCATTCTACGGGACAAAGTGTTGAAATATCACGCGGGGTCGTTTGCAGATTACGAAAGTACAAGCGAGGAGCAGCGAGTACGGAAGCAGGCTCTACTGGATGTGCAGGTGAAGAAGCGAGCGAAGCTCGTGGCAAGCATCCAGCACAATGTACAGCAGGCTCGTGCGACAGGGGATGACAAGCGGCTCGGGCAAGTAGCAAGCCGGAAGAAGAAGCTTGAACGCCTTGGAATGGAGAAGACGGAGGACGGGAAGCGGTTCAAAGTGTCTTATTGGGCCGGGTACCACACGTCAGCGCGCGCGGAGATTGAGATTGAGAAGGCCTTGAAGACGGCGTCGATCAAGATTCCAGATCCTCCTCCGTTGCGGTACCACGGATCTGTGTTCACTGTGAAGAATGCATCGTTTCGCTATCCAAATTCGAGCAAGGATGTACTGACAAACGTCAGCCTGGATGTCGGGCCCCATGCTCGCATAGCGCTGCTTGGCCCGAATGGGTGCGGGAAGACAACGCTGCTAAACATGATGGTGGGGGTGACGCAGCCGACAACGGGAGAAGTATACCGACACCCTTCGCTCCGCATCGGCTACTTCTCGCAGCACGTTGTCGATCAGCTCACACTCACCCGTACACCCATTGAAGAGATGCGCTCGCGGCATCCAGGGCTTTCAGAACAAGAGTGTCGGGCGCACTTTGGCACTGTCGGCGTGAGTGGGAATACCGTTCTGCGGAAAATCGCAAACCTCAGTGGAGGACAGCGGAACCGCATCGCGTTTGCGATCATTGTGTATGATGCACCTCATGTGCTTGTGATTGATGAAATCACGAATCATTTGGACATGGGCACTGTGGATAGGCTGGTGGAGGCGTTGGAGGGCTTCGAGAGAGCTTTGGTGTTGGTGAGCCATGACGTATGGTTCATGAAGCAACTGATGGAGGGAGAGGATGACGTCGATGATGATGAAAGTGATGTGAAGGAGGAGAGGGCATTTTATGTTGTTCGGAATGGTGCTGTGAAGCGCTGGGAGAAAGATATGGATGGGTATGTTGAGGCGGTCATGAAGAGAGTCAGAAAAAGTGATAAGTATTAGTGGGTGTATACATTGGGTTACAATTCCGACCTGAAACTCTGATTCCTTGCTGATTTGCATACTGCAGGTGTACTTTTACACTATTTCACCTCGTTCTGCCCCTATAATGTTCTCCTTCTGTTAAGCAAACGTACTGGTTCGAAAACACAAATATGAGACAAGCAGGCATGATGATGAGAGCACAGCGAAACATACTGTTCGCGCGAGCAGGTTTCTGCAGCATTTCTACATGATCTTGATTAGTCTCAGCTTTCCGACAACGACACAAGACACACCGATATTCAACACATCGGTAAAATCCTGTTTCTCAATCGCCTCCCGCAAATCCTCTTGCAATCTCAAATTCTGGCACAGCGCCTGCATCGCTTCTTCCACACGTGCATACCTCTGATCAAGGAGGTCCGGGCACGCTGTTATGATAGCTGCGAGCAGGACAGTGGTGGCGTAGATTGAGAACATGGGTGAAAAATGGATGGCTTGAGTGTTTTTGACGACATCGAGCTTGAGGAGGCGTGCATTGATTGCTTTTAATGCATCTTCGCTCAGCTCGAGCTTTATACGGGGAAGATCTGGTTGGTTGCGAGGACGGGTTGACATTTGGTGAAGTTCGAGTTGTCGCCCCTATCTTTGTTACACTAGTACTGTTGTGTCGTGATGACGTCGTTGAACCTGCTTTAGGGATAACCTTCAAGCGACCTAGCCATAAATTAGGATGAGTAATACCAAGTACTAGTACATCACGTATACAAGACGATTAGAGATCCTGCCAGCACGCAAGCACGTAACTAAATAAAGGAGCTTCATATAAGGTTCATGGATATAGAAAAGATAGGGGAATAGAGAAAAGATATAGTACCAGATCTTCATACACCGTCCACTATCATTCCACTTGGTATAGCATTGTCGGGGCTCTGCCTCTCCCATATGCGATCGGGCTTTCGTCGTTGCGGCTCTCCCTCGCATAAGTCTCTCGGCGCACTACGCGCCGTTTCGTATGTTTCTCCATCGAGTTGGAGCTCGCTCAATGACGTTCGAGCGCTCGCCTCCCCCAACCGGAGACCCATTCCAAGGGCATCAGAAGAGGAATAAGCAGCGGGCGTGGCTGGTGTAGAATAACTAGCCGCAGGCGTTGAGGGTATAGAAGAGAATGGTGTCGAGGAAGTGGATGAAAGACCTGGAATAGAACTCTGCCTTTGGTGTTGTGCGAATAGTGATGAGGCAGGGTCAAAGGGCTCTGAATCATCATGAGATTGCTGGCGCTGTAAGCCAACAACGCGCAGACGCTCAACCCATCTGGAAATACATTAGTTAACAAGGACATTATGCGAAAGAACTTGACATACGCATCAGCACGGTCCAGACTGTCCTTGACGACACCGGTAACACCACGCATCATGTCTAGACTTTCTGTGGCAAGTGCCAAAACACGCTGTGCAGCCTGTGTGGCAGCACTTGTCGTTGGCCGCAAGCCTACACGTCCAGAGGACAAAGGGGATGATGCTCGAGAGGATGTAGGTGTACATGCTTGGGAGCGGTCAGGGCCACCAGCATTGCGTTCCTTATGTCTGGTGGTCCGTGCACGTCTCATAGATCCAACACCGCCAGCAGCAGCGCCAACTGCTGAACTAGCACCTGGGGCACCGTCTGCAATACCAGGAGCTGAATTAACACTGGCAGTTGCCCAGCGCTGAGGTAGATGCAAGATGAAGCCCCTGACACGTGACCGAGCGGGCTCCGGGAGAGCACTGCCGGCATATTTGCTTACAATATCAACCACTTGGCGAATGGTTTGCACAATATCACGACGAACGTCGGTTAGCGTCCGCATATGCGAAGGCGAGATAAGGATATCGGTGCCGGATGAAGAGTCCGATGGATGCAAGGATTCGATAAAATCCCTGAGAATGAGGATCTGGGCATCAATATGCAGTGTGGCGTACTGGTGGGAAATCACATGCGTATGAGATCTGGAGGAAAAACGAAGGACAAACCTGGAGCCATTGAAGACAGTATTTGAGACGCCGCATACTTTCTTCGCTTACAGCAGCGCTGATGCCTCCTGCTTCTAGGAGGACAGCTTGCCAGCGACTCCTCTGTACCACTGCTTGCTGACCTTGAAGGTCAGCAGGTGTAGTGATTTGATTTTGTGGGGATGGTGTTTTGTTATCGTTCGAATATGGATGAACAGGGGATGGACTACGAGCTATAATGACAGATGAGATGATATGATAAAAGAATGTAATGATGCAATTACATGGTTGTGGGTCCGTGCTTTGGTGTGCCTGCCGTGAGCTAAAAAAATCCCGACTAGTCTGCTCTTCCCCTAGTATTCGCTCTCTAGATGTCTCATCGACTTGCATCCGTTCGAGGTCAGTATTTGACGATGGACCATATCTACCGAGCTGCGAAAATGAACGGAGATAAGCTAATTTTGAGCGCAAAAAAGACTATACTGACTTTGTCGAGTTGCCTACAGGCAAACTCGTCCAGTTGATTGACATCAACGGGTAGCCTATCGATTACAGGACGGGATATGGTCTTAACTGATGATTCCATTATCTCAGCGCCATACTAAAGAATGATTGGGGTCAATAAAGACGCGCATAGGTTTCAAGAAGCTCACCTTGACAACGCGAGAACTGGCTTTACCATGTTCATATGCTCGCAGAGCAGTGTTGAAAAGCGGAAAATTTGACACCCTGGCTACAAAATCTGGAGAGGTCGTATCCGGCGGCAGAGAAGGGGATGGGGTCGATAGCGCGCTCGAAGCTGATGCAGGAATTTGGGCTTATGTGTGCCATCTATATCATCGTTGTCAAGTGCGTGGAGTCTACTCACCATTGCTTCCAGAAGCTCTGGCACCACTCCTCATATCGCCCAGCGCGCTCACGGCTATGCGCACACTCTCGTCTTCATCTTCAAATGACATGTGTTTGCTAACAGTTAAAGACGGCGGTGAAGACTTTTCGCACATCGTAGAACGATGTTGAGGATGGAATAAGTATTGTCAGAAAAAGCGAGATGCTAGAGAAGAGACACTCGCAATTGCACGTGCAGACCAAGATTATCACAGTGACAATAATTGGGGTACACGTTTTCACGTGTTAATCATCTGACCAAATACTACCGCGGCTTGTCAACGTCAGTGGCCGCCACTCTTCATGCGCTTGACCAATGACCATGCCAAATTACTATTCTCTACATCCCTCTCATGAGATAGCACTGCTGTTAAACGTCTGAACTCATATGTCGATCAATACTTTAATTCATCTACTAAGAGGGGTCCAATCAGTGCAGTGTTGAACCAAACACGTGCGATTTTTTCACGTGTTAAAACGTCCATCCATAAGATTTGCAGATGTCGTCTGGTGCGCCTTCTCTTGGTCGTTTCTATTTGTTTCCGTGGATGGTACAATGACTCTGACTCTGATAAAGTTCCGAAAATTTCATCTTAGAGTGAACAAGAGTCCATGACAAATTCGAAATGTACCCCAAAGTCCTCCAAATGTCTCACCTCAGATCATTCTATTGATTTTAGATCTCAGCGGCACAAAATGGCTCCAGACTATGTCAGCCACCGCCATTCAATTGTTCTAAACTGGTAGGCTCGGCGAACATGGACTCCCATTCAATTGATTTCCAGACCGAGTACTTATACTCGTTTCCAGTTATTTGGCTGGTACACAATACCCTTGACTCCCCCTTATATCTCGTTCAGTACGACATCCGTCATGACTGAATTTGCTGGGATGTTCCATGAAGATATCTCCAGTCCTGACGGCAGTCCCGACCTGTGGATGGCTGACACTTCATTTGCGTCTTATGCCCCTGACAATTATTCCACCATGTATGGCACCGATGGACTCGGATACCACTCGGATTTCAATACTATGTCCCCCAGTATCGGAAGCAGTTCCACAAGCTCTCCTGCATCTGACTGCTTCGAACTCCAACCCTCGGTCGAGCCCGCATACGGGCTTGGTATCTCTCAGTGGTTCAGCAGTGACGAAGAAGGACAGTTTGATGCCCTAGGCTTCGTGCGTGCAGAACGCCCTTCACCGCAGATCCTCGTGGAACAAGCACCTCTTCGTACCGTGTGTATGTCGGACGTTGTCATCCCCAACGGATCATCATTATCTCCGTCATCCCTCCCGCCGCCCCAGCCTAGCTCGGACAATCTGCCTTCCATGCCTTCTCCCCCCATTCGTGCTCCTCGTTGGCAGCGCCAGGGCAACCAGCTATTCGAAGAAGACTCTGACGCCGAAAGCGATGGAGACTTATACTACCCCTCTGACGCATCCGACTCTCCCGTCTGCCGCTCAGCTGATCCAGCTTCACCCCTATTTCAGTCTTTGCCAGAACCGCCTCATCGTCGCAGACGCCAGGACGTCAGTCTTCCAATCCCTGTTCCCAATCTGACAAAGAAGTCCCGCGGACGCAAGGTTCCAGTCTCTTCAGGGGGTGGTCCCGTCTACGCACGCAGCAAAGACAGGTCGAAGAAGGGCACCAGGACATATACCTGCCACGTCGATGGCTGCAGCAAGTGTTTTGTCAGAAGCGAGCACCTCAAAAGGCACATCCGGTCCATTCACACGAACGATAAACGTGAGGCAGACGTTTCTGCTTATCCTGCATGCCAGAGTGACTGATTTTTTTAACTGACATAGCGTGGGTCTGCCCGATCGGGGGGTGCGAAAGGGAGTTCAGCCGCCGTGACAATCTGAACCAACACATGCGCATCCACAAGAGTCCCTAAGATGGTCACTTCCTCTCATTACGTCCAGATGTACGATAGCGCAAAGTGTGGAGAGGTATTTTTTTTTCGTAAACGTTGATTTCATCCCGTTCTTTGTATATGTATCTACGACTTCATATCCTGATGTCTACGATTCACGATAGTCACGATCTACACTCCAACCCGTATTTTTATTGTTATCTATATCATTTCGTGGAAGATTGCGCACGTATCAATGAAATTCGTGAAGAAATCGCACCAGTCTCGGTAGCAGAACAATGATGACAGTAAGGCTGCCCAATTGTCCACGGCACTCGAGCAATCCGTACTGCTGGTACATATGACATAGCATGAGTACATCTGAGAAGGCGACACGATTATCGTATGAGCCGAGTATGAAGAATGCCAACCGTTATAAATAGCACAATCGGTACCAATTGCAAGAATCCGGCTTGGACGGCTAGAGAATGAAAACGTAAATGCGACCCCAAGGCTGGACTAGGTCCGAGATTATAGGCACAAACTGCAGAGGTTTGCATGTCGTTCCATGTGAATATAGTCACCAATTTATGTAAATGGCTGGGGATAATGGTAGTCCGTATGGCGAAAAGAAATTAAAGATGGGTGGTCGGAAAGCAAGTGTAAGCACGCTGGCTTACTACCTGAGTTCTCATAATCAGTACATATACCGTCGCTGATGCTGAAACATAAGCTTTCAGTATTTCACCTTTTGGTGTAACGGTTATGCGCGGCGGCGGTCTGACCATGTTACAGCAAGTAAGCTATAACTATGGGATTCACAAAAGAGACCACGAGTAAACGGGTGCAGGAACTCTTTGATACCACTGTTCAACAGAGCTATCACCAGAGCTATGGCTCGTTCCTAAGCCTAGATTCCCATATCTCCCTAACACCACCCTAAGCCATACAACATTCCACTCGACTAAACCCCTGCGCATATCATACACCGTCGTTGGAAGGAGTGCCAGAAATGCAAGGTGCGGCATGACGAGATGTTACGTGAACGTAGTTCCTGGTATGAGGGATGTCGATGAGGTGAGTGGCGATTTTCCGGCGGGAGTGGTGCCAGAGGTGGGAGTTGATGTCGTGGCTATGGGTGGCGGCGCTGGTGCTAGCGTTGGGGACAATCGACAGGCATCTGTCGCAACGTGGATTTTACTGGATGTATCGAATAGGAAAGCTTTGGGAGATGCTGTGTTCTGCAAGTGATGAGATGTACCTGTGGGGATAGATAGCAATGAAGGCACGTACAGAGCAAAATATATTTAACAGTTCTTCGAGATATGGTAGGGGATCGATCAGTTTATAAAGCACGCGAGAACGCCTCTCGAACAGAGTGGTCATATATGGAGGTGAGAGGGAGAAGGAATTGCTCAAATTCGGGAGATTCATCTGAGGCGGTCCATGACGCATTCATGTACCTGGCGGAAGTGTCCTGCGTGCTGTTTCATTCACGAGCAAATAATGTATGCGGAACTGGCATACCGATGTTGTTGTCCTCTTGAAGCCTTTCGGCTTTGTGTGCAAATATTTTAAAATTTATGTATGGGTTGATTTGGTACACATCGACTGAACTCTACGAGCTTTGAGATGGGATGTTGGTAGAGACCCTGTGCATCTAGATGAGGATGATAGTCGGCAGATAGATTCAGTATACGTACTCGAATGTGTATGACAAAGACTATAGTTGAGACATCGGCGAGAGATAGACCGGGTGTGTCGACGGTGACGTTTCCTGGACAATCCCATATCTCCAATAGGATGACAGTGCTGAGAAGCGATGTTCAGTGCTAGGTAAGAGCAGAAGTCATGAACAAATACACACTCAATGAAATGCCTTGCGACGCGCATGGTGGGCTCGAGATAAAAAGCCTGTTTGACTGGGAGATAATCGAAGAGAACTTAGAGTATGGAGGTCATTCCGCTCCTGCGGAAGGACCAACTAAAGGAGAAAGCGTAGAGATTCGCCTTCTCATGCCCAGAGAGAGTAATTTTGTCCTACTGGTTCCATTGGAAATGGCTGTGCTTGAGGAAGAGTTGCACGTGTACTAAGTCGGAAGCCTTTGAATTCAACAAGCACAAACACCTCCGACTCTTACCGTTCATTTGGAACATAAGTTGGACTCTAACTCTTCAGATATACTTGGTTCCGCTACTACTAGTGCATCGCGATTCTCGCGATCATCGTATCAATGCCCTGAGCATCCTTGTGGCATGTCGTCGCTCACAGCCGCTAGTATCAACTCATACCTTGTGGTTTTGATTGCGTGGTACACTATTCACCAGATACCAATCCCATATTGCTATGAAATGGCTCGTAGTATCATGTGAAAATTGATGGCATCATCACCGCATCAAGTTTCAACTGCACAAATTTGGTATGGTGTGCACGATATAGATAGGTTTCACGCTTACTGATACTTTTGGAATCCTAGTTAGACAAGGGCTCGTCGCCGAGGAGCAAGGAGATTTGACAGGCTGAGTGATGTCTTGGCAGCCCAGACCAGCTTCATGTGGACTTGCTGTGTTTTCCATCTCTGACTAGCATCATCCCGACAGAATGCGAAAGAGCTGTTACGTCCCCAGAGCCAAGATCAGGGGCCGAGGCAGAGAGTGCCAATGCCGATCGAGATGGAAGATCTCTTCGATAGTAGCTTATCCCATCTTTTCAGGGGAGCGTTAGTAGATCGTTGAACTTTTGCAGTGAAACACTCCGCCCACGTGGACTGTTTTGCAAATTCATCGCCGATACTAGCATGTAACTTTCGGTCAAAAAAGCGCTCAAAGGTGATATATCTATCACAAACGCCATTGCCGTACTCCATCAATTTTGTCGCTTCCTCACACCCGGTCTAAAACAGAATGACCCTAATCTCAAATGATCCCAGCTCGTGGCCTTCTATCAATGCGAGTCACATTGCTAGTTGTTTTGCAGGTTCGTGGAGGATCAGTTAGAACCAGTTAAATCATAGACGAAGAGGGTGATACATAAATCTAACCCTGGCTGCGGTTTCGCAGTTGCCTCCTCTGCTGTGTTGATGTATGATTGGGGTGAGCAATATAGTATTACAGGACCGCTGATATGCTCATGAAAATTCTAGCACTGACATTCGGACAAGAGGTTAGTTGGTGCCGTTAGTAATGGAGTGGCTCACTGGCTAAGTGATTTTCGTAGGTCGAACTAATCTGGGTGAGCAGAGTCCCGCACTAGAGGAACAATGCAAAAATACAATTCATTCACAACAGAGGCAACGCTGGTCCCTCATGACTTTTCTGTATCTCAGCGTTTGTAAATCGCATCACAAATCGCTAAGTTGTGCTGACTCGAAGATATCCTAGGTGCGCTATGTTGGAATAATTCATGCCGTGTATGTTTGTAAGGCTAAGAAAACGATGTCGTACTAATCGGTTATCTCTCACGATCAGTATCAACATGCTTAGTACGTCTCCTCACATTTACTGTGTGTTTTTCTTCTGACCTGCGCCATACAGTGAGTCTTCCAATCTTGGTGACAGATGTAGTGAGTATTTTGCGCTAATCTCTGCCATTCCCGTCGGGTTAACTGTTACGCTGTGTGGGGGTGGGTGGGATCCTTGACCAGCCTTTTGGTTCAAACATAATGACTGTCGCAGTTGTGAGTCTGTTACAAGTATGTGATCATCCGAGGTCAGGCGCTTACTTGAGGTTTCAGGCCAGATTATGTACGCTGCACTAAATTGGATAGGCGTGATCGTAATTACAATGCTGGAAGGTGAGATATGCAGCTGTAATACCTCAGTGATATTGACTTGGCTGAAACATCATGCTAGTCATCATGATTGCTCGGTTGCACGCCATGTATCAGCATTCCAGAACGGTGCTGATAATTCTGCTTATCGCCTTTCTGGCTGTTGGTATTGTCAATATAGTGGTGGTCGCAATAACGATGAGGCATTTTTCAGGAGGTAAGTGTGCTTATAGATGACAGACTTTCAAAGCGCATCCGGCTCATTGATTCCAGAGGAGCTTGTTCTCTCCGGGACCTATCAGTGCGCTATTAAATTTGAGGAAGATGTGGTCCTTCTGGGTTCCGTAGCTTGGACACTCGGGATTGCATGGGAGGTCCTCACTCTGTGTCTCGCTGTCCGGATCGCTGTAAAGCACTTCCGTGAACTACAAAGACATTCGGCAGGCCAAATTATAAGGGACTGTTTCACGGTATTGTTGAAAACTCACGTGGGTTACTTTGCGAGGTGAGTTCATGATATGAACGTGATCATCTTTTCCCGCTGAAGTTCTGCATGTGTTAGCATGCTTCCTGCTGCTTGCTTGAAGCTCGGTTATATGTCGCCAATGATCTCAGCGGTATGTCGATCTATCCCTGATCTCTGCATGTGACCACATTTCCGAGTCATCATTTCTGTAGGACAAATACTCCCCGGGAACTCAGATTTATCTTGGTTTTCTCCAAATTTTCACGCTTGCTGAGATGTTTGTGCTGGGACCACGCCTGATCCTTAGTGTGCGAGAATATCATACTAGGCTCATGGCCGATTCAGATGCAGGTCCCAGCATGATTCCAATGTCTTTCCAGGAGCGCGTGCATATATCAAATGGCGGTGGTGTGTAGCATGGGAGATACTCGATATGATTTGTACTTGTGGGCTATTCTGCAGGAAGCGGGAGGGTTTATTTTTATTGTGGTATTTTTATATCTAAGTTCTGGATGTTCCGAGTACTTATCGTTTATCGAATATAGCGCTCTACATAGAGATGCAGTTTGGTTTTTTTGGAGTAGTGCTAAGTGAATTTTGACCATAGATCGTGACTTGCAAGCGTGAGTATCCGACGTTTACCTAGTTTTCCAGGCAGTGCTTCAACGATAAGAAACAATCGTTCGCACTTGTCACGACCAACGGGTGTTGTATATGGTGGACTCATGGCATAACGTCCACGTGACATCAGAAGCACACTGAAATCCCAGCGAAGCCAGTTAAAATACAAAGCGCTGCGGCGCAGACTCTTCCTTTTGCATTATGACGAATGTCCACAACCACGACGTCGTTCTGTTCAGCTTCTCAGTATGCAACGTGGAAGCACCGATGTGATACTATAATGCCTTGTCTGTCTTTGCACGCTCTCACGAACCAGCACGAACATCATGCATCATAGGAGTCCGACAGTCAGCTCTCCAATAAGCCTAAGCCGGCGTTCGGTCAGACAACCCTGGACTTGGACTGGATATTGAGTATAGAATAGAATGCGAGGTATAATACACTGTATACTGGTGTCACGTTTAAATCGTATCTGAAATGTCCATAATGGATCAATTGCTGCAATCAGCGTCATTACTAAGGCCTACAAGTGTTGATTTTAGTGCGAGGGACGGAAAGGGCTTTGAGAAGACTTACTCCTCTCGACACTTTTGCCAGTGCCGTCCATGTGCCATGCACCTTAAATCAAGCTCGGAACCTCCTCTGGGTATCACTAATGTAGTTGCAGGGTTGTAAAATCCGTGTCGAGAAGCAGGGGGTACCCAGAATAAGAGCTGGTTTTGGGGCCCTACTACCCATCCACTGTCATGATTCAGAAAAAAGGAGGTCAAAGGGGTCGAACTGTGGTCGTCATGGGATGCTCCCTCCGTTAACTCAGAGGTATTGCATAGAGCGTGGATAGAGTTGGACGAGAAGCGAATGAAGTGATTGTTCCGATTGTTCGACTTCATGGTAGCGGTGGCCTCGATCTTGTGACGTTCATCTGATAATGTTGGAATATCCGACTGGGCGCACTGTTGCAATGGCTGCTTCGTCCCTGCATCACACAACCGAACAGTGGTGTCCTGAGAACCGGTGATGATGCGAGTGCCGTCCGGCGAGAACGAGACCGACTCAACTGAATCAGTGTGCCCCCGCAAGGGCTCACCGACTGGCTTCCCCGTCCCTGCATCCCACAGCCGAACGGTGTGATCCAAAGAACTGGTGACGATGCGAGTGCCGTCCGGCGAGAACGAGACCGAGTTGACTGAAGAAGTGTGCCCTCGCAAGGGCTCACCGACTGGCTTCCCCGTCCCTGCATCCCACAGCCGAACGGTGTGATCCCTTGAACCGGTGACGATGCGAGTGCCGTCCGGCGAGAACGAGACCGAGTTGACTGAAGAAGTGTGCCCTCGCAAGGGCTCACCGACTGGCTTCCCCGTCCCTGCATCCCACAGCCGAACGGTGTGATCCCTTGAACCGGTGACGATGCGAGTGCCGTCCGGCGAGAACGAGACCGAGTTGACTGAATCAGTGTGCCCCCGCAAGGGCTCACCCACTGGCTTCCCCGTCCCTGCATCCCACAGCCGAACGGTGTGATCCAAAGAACCGGTGACGATGCGAGTGCCGTCCGGCGAGAACGAGACCGAGTAGACTGAATCAGTGTGCCCCCGCAAGGGCTCACCCACTGGCTTCCCCGTCCCTGCATCCCACAGCCGAACGGTGTTATCCGAAGAACCGGTGACGATGCGAGTGCCGTCCGGCGAGAACGAGACCGAGTTGACTGAATCAGTGTGCCCCCGCAAGGGCTCACCCACTGGCTTCCCCGTCCCTGCATCCCACAGCTGAACGGTGTGATCCAAAGAACCGGTGACGATGCGAGTGCCGTCCGGCGAGAACGAGACCGAGTAGACTGAATCAGTGTGCCCCCGCAAGGGCTCACCCACTGGCTTCCCCGTCCCTGCATCCCACAGCCGAACGGTGTGATCCCAAGAACCGGTGACGATGCGAGTGCCGTCCGGCGAGAACGAGACCGAGTTGACTGAATCAGTGTGCCCAATGAGCAAGGTCTGAGCAGCTGGCCAGTCCGTATCACGTCCGGATACCACATGAAGAACATTCGGAAATCGTGCACAAAACTTTCTCCACAACGGAGAACTGGCAGGCGAAAACGGGAGTGCTGATACATATAGATGTGGTGTGCTGTGAAGAATCATGCTGCCGAAGACTTGAATGAACCTCTGTACGTCCATTGCAGTCGATGAGACATTTGCGAATTCGGAATGGTCCTGGGGATGCACATGAGCGCTTTTATCTGACCTTCCGTAGTAATGTACTGACCTTTAGCCAGCGGCAAACGAGCAGAAGGGCAGTAACTGCACTGCTAAGCGTATCGATCAGGGCCAGTGACTCGAGCCAGAAAAAGACCCGCTCGTGCTCGAAGAACAATGCTATCTCTTTCGCGAGCTCCTTGTCAAAAGTTGTGTCTAGTACGTGCGAAGTCCAAAATCGACAGGAATACGACAGATGTTGGGGGATGCATGTTTTGACTCGTTCTTGCAGTCCGGGGTCTTCACTATTAGGTAGATACGACGACTTTAAATCACAGATGTTGAAGCAAAGACCATGTTTCATTACTCGGAGTGACGCAAATGCAAGATCGCGTTGCGCCATCGATACGTCGACGAAAAACTCTTGACTGGATGATCTGTCTGTCAAGAAATCGCGGAAGGATGCATGAAGGGGTCGAATTGGGGAATCTGCATTGGTGGTGCCGCTGAGGAGGGAGCCCATGGTTTTTACCACAAGCCCCACGTCGAGATGATCCTCTGAGTTTGGAAAATGGTCCCTCATGGCGTTCAGGGAAGCTAAAGTGAGAGGCTCAGCTGTGCCTAGTATTTGTGCCATCACCGAGCAAAATCTTGCTGGCGCAGTCGAACGCAGTTTCTGTGAATGCTGGACATTGGTGGATGTATCCCTGTGCATGATATCTGTTAGAATGAGGCGATACATATCGTGCAACAGCACGCTTCGCTCAGTGGAAACACGTGACACCACAGCCTCGTAGCAATCCATTTGAGATAGCCCAGTATGGGACTCTTTGATGTATTCGCAAGCGAGACGCGCCCACTCGAAAAGTCCATCAGCTTTCTCAGCGAGGACTGCAAACTCTCTGTCCTGAAAATCCAAGTCTTCCAACTCGTTGGACACGTAAGCACGGATGTCGCGCTCTGCGAATGTTGGTGGGATATCATCCATCGACATCGGTCGAATATGTCGAACACCGCGAAACTCGTTATTGATGTCATCAAGCGGGCGAGAGGTCACGATGAAGCGGAAGTTGTCTGGGAGGTCTGTGATTCTGGAAATGCCGGATTTTTTATGTTTGTCAGCTAAGATATGGAGGAGGTCTCTCCGTGTCTTTGCTTCACCACTCTCATCCAGCGCATCGATCATGATCACGATGGGTTCTCTAGTCGACCCAGATGACTTCTTCAGTGGTTCAATGAGAAGTTTCTGCCACTGTTGGATGATATCCGCGGTCTTCTTTAGCGAATTTGCTTTTTGGACTGCATCTGCCAATGCTCGCCTCATCTGCGGGTCACGGTCGGCCAGGTCGCGCGCAATCATAGAAAAGATCTTTTCGTGGCGACGATCTGCTTCTCGCTCGCGGTCAAAAGAGTAACAAGAACCAAGCCCCCCCACGTCGTCGAACCACTTAGCAATGGTGTGGGCGATCGCCGATTTTCCCTTGCCTGCAGGCCCAGATAGCCACAGCACGCGTGGAACGTCGTCCCCAGTGCTCCTGACCCAATCCGTGATCTCGGAAAGGATTTCCGTGCGCGTTCCTTCAAGGCACTCTTTCCTACTATCTAGTCCCGCGCACTCTGCATAGGTCATATCACTGAGCACCAGTATTTCTTCTGAAAAAATATGAATATATGTCAAGTTGCAAGGACGTCCGAATCCTCACCTGTATCGTGGACATGTATGGCTATATCGTGCAAAACCTGGTCCCGGAAGTCTTGCATGAGACTATTTAACACGTCATTGTACTTTTGGATCGTATCTGTCGTTTCTGAGACGACGTTCTTTCCGAGTCTCTTCCCTGTGATGATGGTAGAAGCTTGAGAAGGTACAGAGCGCAGCAGCGAGTGACACTCACAAAAGTTGCTAGTCTCCAAATAATTGCTAATGAAATGGGCGCATTCACGGATCTGCTTAGATATCTTTCCGAGGACACTAATAGCACGCATAGACAGTTTTTGGTTAAGCTTCTCGTCTTGTGTCATGAAGTCGTAAATGTCACACAACTTCTTGAGAAGTGCAAGTGTTTCTTTGTCGCGATCCGCTTGAGCTAGAATAATCTGCACAGATGATTGATGAGTGGTGTGAGATAGGAAGAGATCAAAAGAAAGCATACTTTGGCTGTCCAAGATAACACGCCCAATGCCATCTTTGCATATGGATGTAGCTGTAGAACTAGGTTAGTTCGGTTCCGATTGAAAGGAAACCCCATACATCCGCGATCTTCCCAATGACATCGTCGAATATCCTGAGGGGTTGGAGATACGTCTCCTGGAAACTGCTAGCATCATGCAAATCCTCTTGTGCACCTTTGGTAACAGACGCCGCAGTTGTCACAGGTCCCGAAAGTAGATGAATGTGCTTTACATCCTCTTGTGCATCCTGAAGTGCCGATTCGGTATCAGCTTCCCCTTCCACAACAGACGGAGCGGCCTGAACGTGCACGAACACCAAAATTTAGAGACAGAGACTAAAGGGCAAGTATGAGGACTTACCTCGGTGTTCGGGGTCGATAAAGGTTCATCACTTAGGGGAGCAGGGCTAAGGCTGCGAGAATCCCTCAAGCGCTTGTTGCAATCTCAGTCGCATTCCAGGAGACTCGTTATGCATTCTTGTGAACTCACCGGCTTCAACTTTTTCGCATCTTCCCTGAGCTTCTTCAGAAACTGACCGATTGAGCTACGGGGCCGATGCTAGACGAAGGATATGTCAATGTCAGTTTTGGAGTGGACTAAAGAAAGTGATCCTCATAAGCCACGTACCGAGCTTCCAGTAGCTGTTGCTTGACTAGATGTGTGATTTTCTTGAGTTGAACCCTTCGATGAGTTGCCTTTCCTCGGAGTCATCGCGATTTGCAATAAACAGTGGGAACAAGTAAAATATGGGCCCACATCATTTATATAAAACCATTATGGCACGCCTCAAGGCTTGCTCGAGGCAGATACTTTATTAGTCGAATAAGCCTGAGTCCGGTCCAAACCGGATCTAATTATGGCTCCGCTGCGCTATCTTCTTTCCCTGTCTTGATCATGTCTACAGGTACACTTCCAGTCTCCGTCCGTGACACTCACAAAAAGCGCGTACCAGATGCGTGCATTCACATCACACCACTGGGTTCTCCCCTCAGTTAAAGCCTAATGAGTGCCAAACTACCGCCATCCCACTACCAAAATAGAAACTTGCGATGCTCAATACTCCTAGCTACGATTCGCATGAGTCATATGCTTTTTCTTCGTGTATCATTTATTCAAGGTTCGCTCTCTATGCACAACCGCCTTCCCAAAGTAACCCCACTCGCAAATACCTCTCTGATTTTCCCCACACCGGATTACACAACTAACGCATCGTACTCGAGAATGATATCGTTCTCGCTAAAGTACTTGATCGCCTTCTTCTGTTCCCTTGGAAAACCAATTCGATACGTTTCTTCTGAAAAACTAAGACGCTTCCTCATGCTTGGGTCCAGAACCAGGCTTAAGCAATGTTCGCTCGTCCCTGCCGGCATACCAGCACCTGACGAATGTCAGGTACAACGAATGAACTTCCATCCCATAGGACTACCTCGTCAATCTACAGACAATAGGAGAGAGAATTCGAGTAAAGATGATCCAATGGGACGGAAGCCCAGCAGCACAATATATGAAAAGTTTTATATCAATATCTTTGACGCAGATATCTTGATGCTACAAGACTTACGCGGGACAAATGTTTCTATTCCATCTATGAATCCATACGTGTCTCCTGTGGCTGACACGATATATGAAGCGTTAGGCTGCCTACATCGGTGCTCATCTTCGTGTCTGAGACGGTCAATTCAAACAACGAAGCACCGATAATGCAAGAACACTCTGGTGGAAACTCGTGCACCTTGCTTGTATGCGGGCTAGATCTCGAAGAAGTCCTGGCGCTTCAAGTTAAACGGCAGCTCACCCCATGCGACGAGGACTTCAATCCGCCGCTGGTTCAACTGGATACCAAGTCTCATCTGCCTTTGCCTCCTCTGCTGCATACGTTCAAAGCCAAGATCCGATGTCGTGTACCTCTGCGCACCTCAGCACCATTGCAGCCCCTCTCTACATCGCTAGACCTTTTTCCCGACCACGCCTTTCAATAAATCTGTTGGTGTGTCTGTTGGTGCTGATGGTGGGGGTGGGGGTGGGTATGCGTCGATATCTGGCGGTGGAGGCGTTGACTCGTCCATGACGAAAGTCGAGTCCAAGTTAAAGTCAAAGATTTGGACTGTCTGGTTTTCGCAGGCCTATTTTTAGAGGCCCCGCAGTCACATGATGAAAAACGTGGCACTTTTTCCTTGAGTGACGTCACCACTCGAGGAAAAAGTGCCACGTTGCATGGTGCACAAATTTGGTAAGCAAGTAGATGTCAGTTCGATAAGAAAAATAAAAGTGCGAACAGATACCTTGGGCTGTGTACTACAAGCAGTGCATGTTTACTTGAGGTAGGCTAGCCGCTAAGTGCAGAACAGATCAAAACGTCGTCCCGGGACGTAGTTGGTAAGCATCATCACATGATCACTTGTAGGTACGTCGGTACTCAGGCTGTCAGTAATGCATGATGCTCCATAGGAATGTCAGATCACCCCTTGCTCAGTGCTGGCAACAGTTCCCACTATGGTGCCTCTAACAGCAGTGATAGTCCCGTGCTTCCTGAATACGATGAACAGAACAGGCAGGTAGTGGAAAAGAGGCTTCTCCGCAAGTTAGACCTTCGAGTTGCCTTCCTTGTTCTGATGTACATCATGAACTGTGTGAGTCGGTGTATCTAGTATTTCTGCTATTGCATTAATTTCTTGCATAGATGGACCGCACTAATGCAGCGTACGTACGAACTCGCGATTGGAATAGTGTGGTTCAATTACCTCTCGGTTGAAATAGTGCTGCAAGGCTGCGTGGTTTCGAGGAGGACCTTGGTATGACGGGGAATCAGTTTAACACGCTCATGAGCATCTTTTACGTGGGGTATTTGTTGACGCAAGCTCCTTCGTATGTATCAGCACGTTATCTTGCCGTGGCCCATCCGAGAATTCAACAGCAACATGTTCTTAGACCGTATGACGAGGCCATCGCTGTACCTCTCAAACTGCATGGCAATATGGGGTGCTATCACTGTGTTCATCGGTACGTACACCATTCACTGAATCGATATTGCCTAACGAGGGTCATGAAAAGGCGTAGCACAAACGTTAGCATCCATTCTTTTGCCGGCCTTGACTTAACGCTGCTTTAGGTATCATGCCATTCTTATCTTGCGCTTCATGCTTGGATTTGTTGAGGCAGTATTTTTTCCTGGGGCTATTTTCCTTCTTTCACGATGGTATAGTTGCCCAATACCTCCGAACAGCATATCCTGAATTTTTTCTAGGTACAAGCGCAACGAACTAGGATTACGGACAGCACTTCTTGCTTGCGGCGCCTCGATTAGCAATGCTTTTGGTGCTCTTTTTGCATCAGGGATCTTGGGAAGCCTAGATAGTACACTAGGTTTTGCGGCTTGGAGGTAAGAGGCGAAATATGTATGCTTTCAAAGTAGAATCGCTCTGATTGTGCTGCTGCAGGTGGCTCTTCCTTATAGAGGGGACTTTGACAATTGTTGTTGCAGTGTCTGCAATCTGGATTTTACCAGACTTTCCGTCATCGCCCAGTGTTTGGCTTTTACCTGATGAACAGGCCCTGGCCAAACGACGGATGGAGGAGGAAGTTGCAGTCGCAAATGAGCACAAAGACGCGCCTGTGGAGGGTTGGTCTGGCCTTGTCGATGCACTTGCAGATTGGAGGGTATGGTGGCTTGGCGCTGCCCTTCTTTTGATGGAGGCTTCTTTGTCGTTCTACATTTTTTTCCCGACACTATCTGCTACGATGGGTTACAACTCGACTATAACCCTCTTATTGTGTGCACCTCCGTGGATTTTGGGAACTGCAACCTTGTTTCTCGTGGCCAGGTCAGTATCTACTTGAAAGTCCGGAATGGTGAATTAACAATGGCCAAGGCACTCCGATGCTACTGGCGATCGCTTCTGGCATATCGCTAGCCCTCTATTTGTCGCCATCGTTGGGTTCATGATTGCAACTTCTACTATGAATGCGGCTGTTCGATATTTGTCCCTGTATGAACCTTCTCCTCGTCTCGTGATCCCACAATCTCAACGTTTTCTGTGAAGATTCTTTATGGCTCAGGCCCCAGTTGCACATATCGTGTCTTTGACCTGGGTCATGAACACATTTTCCCAATCACAGTCGAAACGCGCTGCGGCCATCGCATTAATCAATGCCATGTCATCACTTGGCTACATCGGTTCATCGTCAGTTCATAGCCTACTCTTACTCCGTGGTGCCGCTGATATGTCGCAGGTACTTTTGGCCGTCCCGTTGGGGGCCATCATACGCGAACTCGTTTCTCATATGCATCTTGACAAGCACCATGTCTATTGCGATGCTTTGGGTATTTAGAGGGCACCTGTCACGGTGCAATAGAGCTGCTGAAGCTGAAGAGCAGGCTCTAGGGCTGCTCAAAGGCTTCAGATATCTCTTATAGCACTCGTTGATCAAGGTGGCGGTGATCGGTTAAGATTCTATTGTGTTGGATAAAGGTGTAGTAGGTTAACTGAGATGTCTTGGTATCAAGTGATCAACTCCCTTGTCAGGTGAAGTTCTCGACAAGCAGATCGCGAGGGCGGTGAATGTGTAGGTGGCCTTCTCCATAAGTACAGTTTCTTCCGCTAATCCTGTGATATAGCTCCGCGTGCTAAATGATGGTTTTATTGATATCGAGTGTACGATTTGATCCCTTGATCCCTTGACGATTTTATATCTATCACCGAACCTGAATTTACTATAGTCCGACTGAATGATGTACTGAAAATGTTCGAAGTGTCCTCGAATATCATTCAGTGGCTACACCTCGCATGTGCGGAGACATAAGAACCTGCCGATCGACTCATCTCATGTCTGAATTCTGACAAGATCATCAGCAGTGACGGAACTCCGGTATGTTGCACGCTGGTATAATGACAGACGAAGGATGCCTTTTCCATTGCTCTTTACTATTCTGCAGGAAGCGGGAAGGTTTTTATTGTGGTATTTTTTATCTAAGTTTTGGATGTTCCGAGTACTTAAGTACTTATTGTTTATCGAATATAGCGCTCTACATAGAAATAGTTTGGTTTTTTTTGGAATAGTACTCGTTGCGAGGGCAACGCCTTTGTGGACATTTAGCTATTCTTCATCGAGAGCTGAGGGACACATAAGTGAGAATTGTAGTATGAATGGCACGCAGAAGACTTGCCAGGAACCCAAGCACGGAAGATGGCCTTCGTGGGTTCGTCACTCATGTCCATCATATATCGATACGCTTCGAGGGTAGCCCCAACTTTACCTGCCCGAACAAGTGCGTGACAGCGTTGTTGGTTTGCGGTTTGCCACAAGGACTTGAGGTCCCAGCCGAAAAGCTGCACAAGCACGCAGTTGAGCATGAATCAGATTGTTACATCATATCAACGTACCACAACAAAGTCCTCGTACATAGAATGGATGTCCAATTTTGAAAAGAAAGCGCCAGCGTTGACCGCGGCAGTAAAGTGGCCGGCAGCATCTCTGTGAAGCGCGCCATCCATGGCAATGGTCCCAAGCTGGACTTGCATATACGCCTAAGAAATTCGGTGAGTACACGAACATGATATTAACGGAATGTATCACACTCACTTCCACGACACGACAAGCGAGAGGATCGGCATTGGGACGAGCAGCTAACTCTTGGATAGGCAGCATGGTCTGTTCGCAAGGATTGGTATTGAACAATGTGATGGCCTGAAAAACCATGATGAAGCGTAGAGTATGATTCCGAAATCACCTACCTTGATCAAGAAAAGGAAATGAGTTGTCTTTGGGTCTGCGTTCGTGAACGCGAACGCAAGGTCAAATTCTACCATCGCATCTTGCACCTGCTGGTTTCCGCATAGGGAGAGGCCCTTGGAGATATGGCCGATCAAGGAGGGCTCGATGCTGACCGACTATGTCACCATCCAGGTTAGCCCGTATTAAGTGGAGCGAGATGGGTCGGAGTATCTTACCTTGGTTGCATCCTGAAGTGCGTCCTTCCAGGCAAACTGTCTCGCCATGACGAATGAACGATTGGCATAGGAATCAAAGTCGTTGGGATCGGCGTCTATTTTCTGTGTGAACAACTGTATAGCAGCAGGCAGGTCCCCAGTTATACATGCATTGCGGGCTGCCGCGTTGATAACAAGGATCTACGTGAAATATGTTCGCGTTGTACGACAAGAGTCAAAGGTAGATACATGCCTTGAAACCAGAGCTTTGAGCCTTTTCATCAAATCTGTGAGATGAAACTGAGGATAAGAAATCACCGGGCACTTACCAGTGACAGTCCCTTGGGTAATTCCCACTCTGAGATCTTAAGATCATCACCTCCGCTGAGGATGTGCCTGCCGTCTACGGAGAAGGCGACGCACTGCACGTCGCTGGAGTGCTTCATTGGCCGATCCGAGAGCCGCCAGAGGCGTACAAATTTATCACTGGATGCAGATGCAAGGAGCGTGCCAGAAGCATCGACGACAATGGAGTTGATAGCACCGGTATGACCTGTCCATGGATCACCAACCTGCTCCCAGGTCAATGAATCCCACGCCCGTATGGTACAATCATTACTATTGCCCGCTGAAAGAAGGCGTGTAGCATCGGGCGTCCAGGCGAGAGAATAGTTGTATGTTGAGCTGGATGCCGCGTGACCCTTAAACTTCGCGATGCAGTCACGCTTACCTAGTAACTTATAAATCTGGATATTGTGGTCTGTTGCAATGGCAAGCAGTTCGCCGGATGGTGAATACCGAACGCAGTTGACATCTGCGCCACAACTGATCGGTGCTCCTGACGGTTGCCACGTAGTTGTGTTCCACAGCTTGGTCGTGTCGTCCCATGAACCACTTGCTAGCATTGAGCCGTCTGGAGAAAAATCCAGGGAATAGATATTTTGGTGAGCTTTGATAGTTGGGGTGAGAGAATCTCCGGTGTTTCCATGCCAAGCATTGAGCTCTCCGTCCAGATCACCGCTTGCTATTAATCGCCCATCTTGTGATACCGCCAATGCTTTCACATTGGCACGATGCCCCACCATTTTCTTCAACACAGCACCTTCCTTCAAGTCCCACAGACGAAGCGTATTATCTTCCGAGCTTGTGACCATGCGCCGTTGATCAGGTAAAACCGCAACTGCGTTTATACGCCTTTCATGATCTTCAAACACTCGAACTGGCGTGGTGCTTGGAGCGAGCGACGCCATTTGATTGGAGGTCAATCTTATGGGGTACAATCGAGGTAGACTTGGTCGAAGGAGTGCAAGCGTCTTGCACTAGATTGCAGAGGTTCGTGAACTGGGCGTTCTTATGCGGATTTGAATTACAATATTCATCGATCTTTCTCTGCCTCGTGCCCAACTCGTGCCTCATTAGACGCCCCAGACACGAGGCTGCCTTGGCACACGCATCCCACTTGCGTTGCCGCCGCAGTACTAATGATGGAAAAATTCAGTCCTGGACTGGCGTTCATCACAATAGATCAGTTAGATGATAATCTTACTATTTGCGTTTAGCGTTTGGACGCGTTCGAACTTCGAATACGTTTATTCAAGGGCTGTAACTTAACAAGCCCAAGTCGGGTCCAAGTCAAAGATATGGACTTGTTTGGTTTTTCCAGGCCTAGATGCGGTGTCTCGAAGTTAGACTGATACCTACTAGATGTCCACGGGAGTTCGCGCCTTTTTGGCAAAACGGTTATTACTCCACATCGCACAAACAAACAAAATTAATTATTTGACAGTTCGATAGCGTGACATCGAAAGTACAACGTCTGCTAGTTTCTTTTTCGAAAATTGACGTGTTGAGTCCAGCGGAGAGTTACCGCGCAGAAAAGTGCATTTTCCCTAGAGTTCGCGCACTTCATCACACTATGTCACACGTCTGCCGCGATGCCTTTTCACGCTCCGCAGAATTCGCACCGTTTAAATGTTGTGAAGTTGTGCATGTGTAAAGCATTTCGGCATTGCGGAGTTTTGATTACCCAGTCTCTATGTAACGCTTTGGGCAGATTGTCACGTCTGGGGCTTATTTCTTTATCGCAGATGATCCTGACAAGCATGTGCCCCGAATAAATTTGTTTTAGTATTCTCTAATCATGTATATAACCATCTCACAATATTCCAGAATTATATGTGGAGATCTGACCTTTAGAGTGAGCCTTCTATGCCTCTCGCACTGATAAGTTGCCCATGGAACAAGATCTACTTCGATTTTCTTCAAAAAAAAATATGGGAGTGTGTATTATGTTTGGGCGAATCCAGATCTATCATGGATAAGGATTCTGTGCAGAATTGCGTGTGCTAGAGTCAATGCGCGGACTCTTGGGACACACGGACTCGTGGGACCATCTAGTAGTGACTAGTGATGCTCCGTTCTTGCTTGCCATGGTCTCGGATTTTTCCGGCGGTACAGTGACCATTTTCAACGTCCGAGCACATCGTGAGATTGCGCTGCCTTCAAGTTGTTGTTCGCTGCTGATATGATCGGCAAATGAGTGTCCGTCGAAACTTGCACGGTAGCCACTAATTAAGTCACTGCGCTTGCGTTTTTCAGCTCTATTCAAGTTGTCGTCACGTACTGCAGCTATGATCTCTTTCACTGTTAATTCATCCAGGGCAGCATTGAGCTGTTGCGAAAGCGATAGTCCCGTGCTTCCTGGATACGATGAACAGAACAGGCAGGTAGTGGAGAAGAGGCTTGTCCGCAAGTTAGACCTTCGAGTTGCCTTCCTTGTTCTGATGTACATTATGAACTGTGTGAGTTGGTTTTATTCTCATCCTTACTGCTCCTGTTGGACAGTGCACTAGTGAGGCCTGACTAGTGACTCCTCAGACCCTTGTCCTATCACTGAGCCTGAATTTACTATAGTCCGACTGAACGATGTGCTGAAAATGTTCAGAATGTCCTGTCTCTTTTAACTCCTTTTCACTACTATCTATAAATATCCATTCATCCACTTACATACAACGGAACACTCTTGCAGGCTCTGGCAGTGCCGCATTTCAAATGAACATGTGGGAAGCAACGTGATATAAAGTTGTACATATTGATCAGTTACATCTTCAACGTATCTATAAATTAGCACGCGGAGGGGATCGCACGACAAGCTCTCTGATGCGTCCCGTAGCGAGATCGTACACCCATCCGTGCACAGAGACATTATTCCCGGTTGCCCACGCACTAACAATGGGCTCCGAGAGGCAAATGTTTTCAACCTGCTTGAGGACGTTGGCTTCAACGACCTTGTCCACCGCCTCATTCTCAGGCAACCCGTGGAGGTCGAGGGTTCGAACAAGTTGGATGAGGGGGACCAACCAACGCGTGAGTGGGTTGTGGGGCTCGACGGGCCCTTCTTCAGCAGCCTGTATCGCTGCTTGGGCACCTCCGCAGACGCTGTGGCCGACGAGGACGACTGTTAAAAGTGTAAACCTGTTAGAGGGACAATCGCAACATTATCAAAGAACAAGAGGCTGACCGTGTTTGACGCCGACCGGGTCGACAGCGTAGGATAGGACGGAGTTAGCGTTGTCGTCAAAGCTGTGGAATTGGCTGTAGGGATAGTGAGTGTGAGTATGATGTACTTCTCAGAGTTGAATGAATGGTGGGTACTTTGCGATGTTTGTGTGTGTAAAGATATCGCCAGGCATGGACGCTGTGACGACAGAGGCCGGCACTCGTGAGTCAGAGCAGCCAATCCAAAGGACCTAAATGGCAGTAAGAAGACAGCTAACGTAGGGGCGTGCGATGAGGCACGGAGCCTACCTTGGGCCTTTGGGGATAAGTAGCAGAGTCCTTGAAGAAATTGGGATCGTGTTTGATTACGTCTCGTGCCCACCTCTCATTGGCGTTGATCAGGTCCTCTGCGGCATTCGATTGGAGCTGGGACATGCTGGTGACGATTGAGAGTCAAAACGTTATGGTAAAGTGATGGTTTTTATAGGACAGCATGACTACAGACGTACGTATATGGCCCCTACGGATAAGCTTAAGTTGCAGCAAAGTGCCCGGCTTCTTCGCACATAGGGGCACCGGGTGTCGTAGGTGACCTGTTACCGTTCCGAAGTAAGTACTCCGGCTTCCAGATATTAAGAACAAGGAACGTGCATTACCTCCGTTTGGCATTCGTCAAGACCTCCAGCACCGCTCTGTAAGGAAGTTTCTGCTCATGTATAAGGTCAAGCATCTTGCAATCGTGTGTGCTACTGCCCACCACGCCCGACCTAATGAAGCCTGGCGTTACTACCTCCACACATCAAAACCTCGCGTTGACTCGTGCCACCGCGCCAGGGCGTGACCTCCCGCCACTTCCTGCATTCGCCTAGTCACAATGGAGTGTCTGTTTAGCCTTATTCTGCTTAGTAGATAGCACGAGACGGAAGGTGATTTAGAGAACACGACATACAAGATGAGGAGATATGAGAAGAAAAAGCAAAACAAAAATGAGGGAGACATGTCTCTATGCGGCTCCAAATTCAACGAAGGATCCCGAAGCGGACAACACGTCTAAGTGATTCTTGCCATTTACAAGTGCAAGGATGATGGTGGATGGTGGTACCGGCGTAGGTTGTCTTTTGAAATATCTGACGATGGTGATACCGATAACATGCGAGCGGTACGATCTCGAAGATACAGTTGAGGTCGAAGATATCAATGTTGAATAACTCGATGACGGCGTATCTGGCGTTATCTGCGGAATGATGTAAGATGAGTTTGGCGGAGGGAAGGCGAGCTTTGGTGGGGAAAGACGATGGTGGTCATACAAAGCGTAGGCTCAAAAGCACACTTTCGATCACCGGAGAGGGACGAGGGCAGCGAAAGTGACGGACGAGTGAAGTTTCATCAGTGCCGCACTGATGAAACTTGAATGATGGGTAATGAACAACCCTAGTTGAGACGTTACAGTGCGGACGAGTCGTTGTTGGCGTCGGCGTCGGCGTCGGCGAGCGCCTCCTGTTTATGGTCAAGAGACTTTTTCCGTCCCTGTTCCTACTACTCGGGTAAGTCAGAGCTAACGAGGTTTTCGAGGTCTTGTCATTACGTTCTTACGTTATGTTGCACGTACCTTGTTCTTGGAATATATCAAGGGTTGATAACATTATTCAGTTGAGTAGTCATATCAGTCTCAGTAATGTTCGTTGGTCCACTGGTTGAAGGGTACGATGGTGGACACTGGAGGCGTTGACTCGTTCATGATTAAAGTTCATGTCAAGGGTTTGTACTTGTTTGGTTTGGTGCTGAGTGAGAACGACCGGTGCCGGTGAACTTAGAAGAGAGCACCATATGGCGCAATTGGCCGCCGAACGTTATAGATCATTAATGCTCAACGACGAGCAGTACACGGGGAGCAATGCGAACTATCAAGCTCGTCGTCATCGGTGCTTCGGGCGTAGGCAAGACTTCTTTGCGTGGTCAGGTCAGTATTCCGCTTTTCAACATTATCTCGAGCATTACTTATTATCTACCGCTGCGCAGTACATATCAGGTCGTTTTTCCACCGGTTACCGCGCAACAATCGGTGCAGATTTCATAACGAAATCTCTTCCTGACCCAAAAAAACCAACCGAGGCCATCTCTCTTCAAATATGGGTAGGTCTGGTTCGAGCTTCCTTTATACCTGCTATTCGCTCACGCATATGACAGGATACTGCAGGCCAAGAACGCTTCTCATCCCTATCCTCCGCATTCTTCCGCGGCGCAGACGCTGTCCTACTCATGTTCGACGTCAGTGCACCCGAGACTATGCACGCGCTCACGAAATGGTGGGAGGAGTTTAAGCACCGAGCACCGATTAGTGATGAAGAGGTTGATAACTTTTGTTGTGTGGTCGTTGGGAATAAGATGGATCTGTTACAGCCTGGGATGGGCGTCACTGCGGAGGAAGCGAAGAAATTCGTGCAGGAACTTGTGCCTATTTCTGAACCAGAGCCTGTAGAGCGCGAGGAGGGAGAAATCGTGGTAGAAGACTTCGTTTCAAGGGAAGATGAAGATATCATTCCCGAGCACGAGCACGAATACGAATACGATGCCGATGCCGACCCATCCCTCCTCGCCCCCTCTGCGCGAATAGATATCCAAAACCACCGCAAGCCCTCAAAATCCCGTTCCCCCTCAAGTACATCCCACGCGAACACATTTCTATACGGAACCTTCCGCTCCGGCGTCACCTCTTTCCATACCCCCTCTTCTTCCCTCTCTGATGTATATACAAGCGCACGGTCGTCTCCGCTTCCAGGGTCCCAACCGGAATCACCAGCACGAGTGAGGAGAATGACGAGTTTGTCTAGTACGACTACTACGACTACTACAACGTCTTCTTCGTCTGCGCTTACTATCACGCCGAGTTTATTCACGAGGGGCCAACGTCCACCTACACCGCCCACCCCACCCCAACTAGACCCAGACCCAGACCTTCCCCTACCCTCCAGCCTCCCGGACCCACCAGACACAGGTCCAAAGCTCTTCTTCACATCCGCAAAGACCGGAACGGGTGTAAGCGACGCATTTGAGTATATCGCGGTGCGCGTGGTGAAGAAGTGGGAGTATGAAGAGGCTGTGGAGGCGAGGACGTTTCATGTGAGTGATGAGAGTGATGGGAATACGGTTAAGTTAGGATTGGAGGATGGGAAGAGGAAGAGGAATGCGCGGGGGGCGTCGTGTTGTGGGCAGTAGTGGTGAATGCACCGCAGACGGGAGACCGAGCGAGAAGTATTTATTGGTATTTTGCCTTTTTTTATTTCGGTCTTCAGCATTCGTTCATTGTACATGCGTTGAAGATACCCATCGGCTGGAACGGGGACTACACATGATAAATAGTTAATTGCGGATTATTGCGCGGCTTAGTCAATGTAGAGCTATCAATACAAGGGAATGAACGAGTACATTTCGAATGAGAATTTCAAGTGAGTGGAAGAGACCACTGGGCGTCAATTGATGAATCGTAGGCCCATCAGACAAAGGAGACACCAATTGACCTTCAGTATTATCACTCAGCTCCTCTGCTCAACAAGGAGGCATGGCATGAATCATGTATTCTGTGCGTGCGTAGAAAATGATGCGAGCAGCATAGGCTAAAAATTCTCAAGTATGTAAAACAACATGCAAACACGACATCGGCATATGCAAGTTTCCGCTCACGCTCATGCCTCCGCGGATGGCCTGACACGCTTCTTCGCGACGGTGTTTTCTCTGTATCGCAAAAGTCCACACATCATATGATTAATATGATGGCTGGGATGGGCATGGCATGGATGGAACGCACCTGAATCCGTTCTTAAATCTCCTCGATACGTCCTTGAGCGTGCGCATGCGCCCGGTACCGGTGGTCTTTCTGCGCTTAGCTTTTTGGCCCCATTCATACGAGCGTAACTTTGCTGCAGGGTAGCCGCACTGGGCACAGGCTAGTTTATGACAATAACGGGTCGTTCAGCGTAGATTTGGATGGAGGGCGTGGTGACAGGACAGGGACGAGCAAATGCAAGGTCAGATGCCGTCTCGCAAAGAGATGTGTAAGAACGCACTCTTGTGTTGCCTGTGGAACGCACGACGACCACAGCGCCGGCAGAGCGTGTGGGACTTAGTGTGTCGCTTACTGCACGATTCAAATCAAACCGCATGAGAGAGATACTGCAGATCGAAGGGAAAACACTACGCACCCAAAGGACGAAGTACCTAATCAACAGCAAGAAGATCCAAGATCAAAAGCCATTCGTCAAATCCAATCCCCAACAATCGAATCGAAACCAAACGAACCTTTCGTCTAGAGAATAAAAAGTGCGTCAGCAAATACGAAGTAGTGTGTGTATCAGCCAGACACGCGAAATAACGTCCACCACTCCCACTGACACAAATGTCATCCAATACAAATCGTCTCCATCCACCCATCAAACATCCAATTCCATCCCATTTTTTCACCCAGGAAGCTAGCACGCATGTGCCAAGACCTATCGGGCGTCGAGTTGGCAGCGAGACTCACCATCTTGACGTTTTCTTGAGGATTTGGAGACGGTGGTGATACCGGTGGGCGTGCCGAGGTTGATTCAGTAGGGGAGGCTGGGAGCGTGGGAATAGTAATGTTTCGTGTGAAAGCAGACTTGAAGTGGAAGTTTAACCCCTTTTTTTTATCCTTGGTTATTGTCCAGTGGGGCGGGCCCGGCCCTATGCTGGACAGTATGTAGTCTATTGTTGTATGGATTTAACCCCTACTGCCAGTCTCTTCTGGCAACTTATCAGTGTTCAAAGATGCAATTCTGGGACACAGTACATCAGGCTCTGTTGGAAAATATGACATGGCCTAGGCTGAAGATCTGACCGTATTTACAGCGCAAATCAGAAATTTTATTAACCAAAGAAAACTCGCAGCCTTGACACTGCTACGATGATAAAGCTACAGTGATAAACGATGTTAAATTGTGACGGCTATACCCGGGTGTTACATAACAGGAGGTGCCGTGTGACTGATTCTATCTCAGCTCAACTAGGCCTTATCGATTAGCTAGCCAACAAGCCGGTCAGCAACCGCCTCATTGGAATGACTTCACGTAGTATAACGAACTGCATCTTTTATCCGAGTCATTCCCTCACACCACCATGAATGCGCAGCAGAATGATGAGGAGACACCTCTTCTGCAACGACCAGAGCAGCCAATGGCCAAGACACCTCTTCCATGGGATCAAATTTGGATTCTACTACTCTTGGAGATGCCAGAACTTCTTTCTTCTCGGACCCTTGCCCCGTTTATTCCTCAAGTGAGAATATTGTGTTTGTTTGGACTTATATCTAACCACAACTGGACTTTGTCAAGCTCATTAGAGACATTGGAGTCACCCACGGAGACGAATCCCAGGTCGGTCACTATGCCGGCATCCTTGTAAGCATATCTTCATCGTTTTTGCCCTTTCGTTCATCTATGATACTATTCTCTTCAGCAATCATCATACTATGCAGCTCATACCCTGACTATTTTTTATTGGAGTCAACTGTCCGACCACATCGGGCGGAAGCCTGTAATACTGACAGCTTTATTAGCAATCTCTATATCTATGTTTTCGTTTGGGCTGTCGAAGACCTTCTTCGCTCTGGTGGTCAGGTCAGTGTGTTCAAAATAGTAGCTGTGACCATCAATTCCTGACATTCTCGACCAGTCGTGTTGTCTGCGGAGCATTCGATGCGAGCGATAGTATGGCCAAGAGCATGCTGATGGACATCACTGACGCAACCAATATGCCCAAGGCATGCAGTTATCTACCAATCCCGGGGACGATCGCAGGCGCAGTTGGGTAGGTATACTGTACATTATCTTTCGCACTTGAGGTTGACGGCATTTAGACCACTCATTGGGGGATCGCTCTCCCGACCAGCAGACAGATTCCCTGACATTTTTGGGCGATCCGAACTCCTGAAAACCTACCCATATCTCCTGCCGTGCTCTATTTCGGCATTTTTTATATTGACAATTTGGCTAGTCACGTATATCCGTCTTAAAGAGGTGAGCGCGATGCTGAAAACCCATCTCTGAATCACACTAAGTGTGGTTACGAGAGCGTTCCTACCAAGACACCGCTTTGGGAGCTCATTAAAGGAGGATTCTTCGGACAAGAACCTCGCCAACCATTGAGCAATGTTATAGTTGATCCTGACGAAGCCAAATCAAAGCCGCTTCCGTTGCGTGCTTTACTAACCTCGAAAGTGTTGAGCGTGACAGCGAGTTATGCCACCACGGGCCTGTTTCAAATGGGGTTCAATTCGGTCTTACCTGTTTTCTATGCCACACCGATTGAACTTGGTGGTCTTTCCCTTGACCCTCCTCGCATCGGCACTTTACTTGCGGCATCAAGTGTCATACACGGAATATTTCAGCTACTTTTCTACACTCGTTTAATTGATTGCTTCGGTGCAAGAGCTATCCACATCACCGGCGTCAGCTCCGGCATACCCATGGTCATTTTATTCCCAGTGGCCAATGCTTTGGCTCGAGCCTATGGAATAGGCATGGCGGTGTGGCTGTGTGTTGTCGTCCAGCTCATGCTGAAGACTATCCTGAGCATGTGCTTCCGTATGTTAATCCAGTACTTTCTGCGTTCTGTTGAACTGAGAAGGACCCATAGCCTGCATGGTATTATTCATCAGAGCAGCTGCTCCCAATCGTGCCTCGCTCGGAGCAACCAATGGAATTGCCCAGGTGGCTGTCGCGGTAGCAAGAATCATCGGCCCGGCGTCTGCATCTTCGGTCTTCTCTTATTCATTGCAGAAAGGGCATGATGCATGGTCGATATATTACTTCTTCACCGCAATTGTATTTCTTGCTGTAGGTACTGCTTTATCGCTTCCCCGCGATCCTAGTGTATGGGAAGATTCCCAATAGCGATTGACCGCGTGTTATGATCTAGTGTAGGAGGTAGAACTGGCAAAACTTTAGGCTATGTAGATTAGTATGTGTACAACATTCCCTACTCCCATGATAAGTTAGGGAGGGTTCTGTCTGAGCAAACTTTCGTGCTGTTCTCTAAAAATCTATCTGTAGGAAACTGGTATATAGCAGCCCCTTTTATTCCGCTATGATATTGTCTTCGCTTGGAAAATGATCGCTTGATGATTTGAAAGCAAGCTGACTGCAGAGACAAAAGGCGTTCTCAAATGTGAAAATCCAATCGCTTAGTACGAGAACGAGGATGGACAACAAGACGATCATGTGGTAGTAAACGTTTGATAGCCTTGGATAGTATGACTTCAAAACAGCATCGACCGACAAAGCACTAAACCACCCATGTGCATGAAGGGTCGAGAAAACGCTGTAAGATAACGCAAAAGTCGCCACTTTTGTGCGACGAACACGACTGCCGGACAGAGAGGTAGCGCAGAAAGCCAGAATGGGGGGCCATCAAACCGCTCAAATGTTCTGCGATTACGGTGGGGCTTTTCCGGAAACGATGCAGATGTCATCACATCAGAACATTGGTAAGAAGTCAACCGATGCAGCACAGCGCAACAGGTCCGATCGGATGCCTGAAAGACAAGAAGAGATGATGCCACAGACACCTTGTTGTGAGTCACCACAATCGACTCGCCATCAAACCACACACAGCCTGCAAACGGCTCAGTGCACGAATCACAATGACCACGGTGCTCAACGAAAGATCACGAAAGCCAACAACCGGAGAATTCGAAGCGCAACGAATGACATTCAAAGTAAGAAAGTGCATCGTAGTAAATGGGGCAACCTGAGGTAGTATGGGCAACTGCATAGCATGGTGGACAACAGCGGCACGAGACTTTTCAGACGAACATCGCACACTGCGGGAAAGGATAAGCCAACGCACAGAACAGAGCAGCAGTATAGGATACCGTGACAACAGCGATAACACTCAGAGGTTAAAAGGCGGACCGTGCATAGTTAGGGAGAATTAGTGTCGCGGTCAGACATAAATGCGCGAGTGACCCACTGCCCAGAGAAGTGGGTTAGCCCCTGCAACAAATACTGTTGCAGGTCTTGACTCTTGACATAGGCGTGTTGCAAAATGAGTGTTGAAAATGGCCGGAACTGGCGGGTCGGCGGCGGTGTCGTAGTTACGTAATGCAGCACATGCGCTTTTTTCGCCTAAACATCTACTATCAGCCCACCTGCCTTGTTCGTCTGTGGAGTAAACCTAGGCCAAGGTGTTTTGATTGGCATCGAGGCTATGCCAGTATGTAAGCGCATCATGGCTGAGCGCTGAGGTGCTATTCAAGTTTGGCCGCCGCATCTACGCTCACATAACTACACGGTTGGATGTTTGATCCCGCCATTCTTCGCGTCTCTACTCCTCCTTTTGCAAATTGTGCTCCACTTTTTCCAATGCGGACTCTGACCTGCACAGCATTGCGATCGCTCATTAGCTTCCTCGAGATACATTGTCTGCCTCCCATCATGATCTTCTCTTTCAATCGGATCAGCGCGTTCAAGCTGGACCGAAATCGCACACAGTTTCCCCTGCGACCTCTTTATGCGACAACATTCATCGGATGTCAAGGGCTGACGCTTGAAAAAGCCGTGCTTGACCTGCGCACATATTCGTTCACACACGGACAGTTATACACTGCGCATTCAAGAGTATGACGAGTCGCTGAGACATTCGAACGATATTTCCAAGAGAAGAAGAGGAAGAAAAAAACAGAAAACGTAACATCCGAAGGTGAATAGAGCGCTTGTATGTACTATACATAAACCTAGGTGCAGCGAGGCTATACCAGTGAGCGCATCATGGCTGAGGTGCTATATATGTACTAATACATAAACCTAGCTCAAGGTGTTTTAATTGGACCTCCAGCGAGGCTATGCCAGTGAGCGCACAATGGCTATGGGGTACTACGTATGTGCTATAGAATATCAACACCCAGCCACAGATCCGCATAGTTACTTATCATGGCGCCTTCGCCGTTTTCACCTGAACATTGTCCTAACATCATCGCTGAGGTGAGTATTTGTCGTTCGCACTCTTGGTACTCTCTTGCTAACTCGTGTAGTCCTTTTGCTGATGTATTGATTGACGCTGTCATGGTATGTGAGGAATGAAATATTCGATACTGCGGACGCAACTTATGTGCATGCTCTGCCAGGCTCCGCCTGATCGCCCCAGTACCATCAGTAGTGGTCACCATGACACTATGACTGAGTCCCTCGCTCAATGCTGTTCGACCAAGACTATACCAAACAGAGATACAAATGTTCCACGATAGTTTTTCGACGGGTCCAAACTCTGACAGTGATAGGCTAGTCACCATCAGTATCCCTGAAGTGAATGGTACGTATACTCAACCGTGACGCGCCACAGGTTGCTAAGCGTAGGTGTGTTACAGAAATCAAAAAATTTGCCACAAGAATGAAAGAATGACAAACTATTTTTTTCGCTACTGTGCCACCTGCCTGCACTGGTGTTTATTCATGTCCAGATATTCTCATTGTCTTCTGCAAGTCCCTCAGAGCTATGTTACTCCGTGATATCATGATATAACAGGCATCTGATGACACCGCTGGTCAGTATCTTGTTCGGGATCTTACGGTCCAATCAGACGAGGTTTCTGACTTTGCAACTACTACCATGGCGGTATATCATGTGCGATCTAAAGATCCAGAGTTACAGTACCTGAAATGTATAAAGGTAATACTGGGGCATTGCTGTGAGAAGTAACCCTGCTTGTGATTCTCTCCTCGCTGTAAGTCTAGTTCACAGCTCGAAGGTCCTGTAGTCTTCGCACTCATCGTTACATTGACGCTTTTACAGGAACAGTTAGAATGCACTGGCTCCCACTCACGCATCAAGACTCAAATATCACTTGCTCCAATGACATAGGAATATTGACAACGCACGGTCAAGAGCAGAGATACATCAGCCCTACCACTGGAATCTGCCGAAGGCTCATCGTGCAAGCCGTCACACCCTCTGGAAAATTCGAAGTTGCTATCAAAAATCACACCAACGACGCCAGCAAACTCGCCATATGGCTGCTAACCCATTCACCCTTCAAAGGATGGATTATTTTCGAGTGGATCGGAAAATCAGTGTGGTTTGCACTGAAGCTATTGTGGCCAATTGTCTGGTTTCTCGTGGAACTTTATTTCAACGCTAGTGATGACTCTGAAGACGATACTGATTCGTCGTATAACACAGGATACTACAAACCGTATCTTCGCCAGTTTCAGGGTCAGCTGTGGGCAGCTCGTTCTCGCATGGAGCATTCATCGCGCGTTAAAGAGGAAACTGGGATGAATACCCGTACACATGCTTGTTACCCTCGAATTCTCATGATCCGCAGCCCAAACAAGAATGAGTGGGTTCGATGCGTAGATCGCGATACCATCATCCACGCTAAATACATCGCCATCTCTTACCGCGCCACCGACGTCTACTCTCGAGGCTCGGGTGAGAAGAAAGAAAAGGCACAGTTTACAGACGACGTTCGCGCGGCGGTGCTCGGACAGCAATTCAATGCCTATTGGCTCGACTTGGAGTGTCTAGGGGAGACTCCATCAGAGGAGAATCTGGATGTGTACTGCATGTCAGACGTCTACCGCAGAGCGGAGACGACTTTGATCATGCTCGGGAGAGCTGCCTCTGGAGAGGATGAGTGCTGGAGGAGCTGGGGCGGACGGGTGTGGACTTTTCCAGAAGCCCTCCTGAGCACTCGGCTTTGCTACAAGTTCCGAGATCGGGAAGAGGTCGAGCCGTTGTCGTTGTTTCAGCTGGCTAACCTGGCCTACACGAACTCCGAAGATGAACAAGCAATTATCAATGCATACGCCAATGGGAAGGATCCGCTTGAGAGGCTGGAGCGCTTGACACTGTTGAAAAAAGCCATATGGAGGCGCGCTATGGCAGGTTTTCCAACACCTTCTGGCCCTCCACCCCCGCCAAAGTCGCACATGATAGGTGGGGGACCTGTCACCGGCGGGGGGTACAAGCCACACAAAGCGGAACAAGTCTATGCGCTCATGGGCTTTTTTGAGCACCGCATTCAACCGAACCACGATGAAGATGAGTTACGCGCACTCGCGAGGTTGTCAATGGCCAACGATAACGACCGCATTGCTGATCGCATGGTGTCCATGTTTCCCTCAACCACCACGCCAGGAGCGTGCTGGTACGCTGACAGTGATATCTATGATGCGAATCTTTGGGACATTGTTCCGGAGATCCAAGTCGCTGGTGTGACGGAGAACGGAGCTCTCGTTTTGGATGGCTGTCGGGCGGCAGCCATCAGATGGAAGGACTTCCCGGAGATTCCATTTGCGACTACATTTTCGCTGAGGAGGAAGATTGTCGGTTCCATACCGTATTTCTCCTGGCCGTTCATTGTGATTGGGTTAGGAATTATACCGCATACCAGCAGAGCAGGAGGCATCGTACTCATTGTAATGGGACTCCTCCTCCTGTTCCTTTCCCCTCGACTGTTTCTCTATAGCAAATCTGGGCGTATCATCGACAAACAACCGTGGTTGATCGGGGTCAAAGGAGTGGTTGATAGAGGAACGGTAGAGAGTCACTTATACGGGGGTACTATTGCACACTTCCCAAGGATGTATTTCACCCCGAGCGGTTCACTGTTCTCGAAGCCGGAACGATTCTCGAGACGGATAGGCTCGGATGAGCAATATAGGTATGCGAAGGAACAAGAGAAGAGTGGACCGGGTCATATGTACACGCTCATCGACACATGCTCGTCGACCATGTACTATTTCCGTGCCGAGCGACCGCCGACGGTTTGCATCTTCGCAGGACGGGAGGGAGGGCTTGGGAGGTTTGTGCTTTGTTCAGAGAGCTGCAAGGCCAATGAATTGCATAAGGAGATGGTGTTGCGGATGCCCACGGAGATCAGTCAGAGGATGGAGTTGTGTGGTTGGGTCGCGCTTGGATGAGATTGATTTGTATGAGGTCTGTGACCATTCAAGAAATCAGGCTCCCTATGTGTCACTATATTTCACTATGCATTACCTTACTCAAAGTACGATACGCTTCGTCGGTAGACCTATGTATTTATGTTTATGTATTGGAAAAAAAATGTAAAGTTGACGATGCACAAGAGTTCGGTGCGAAGCTGAAGCAGCGCACATTTTACATACATACATTCAGATACTTGTGAACTATTCCTGATACTAACAACCTCCAGAAGTGTGCGATGGAATGTGCGATAGGGCCAGTGACCAAAATCACCCTTGGCAATGGGCTCGTGAAGCACTGGGTGAATTGGGTTGGTGTCAGAGCTCTGTTTTCTGCAGTGTCAAAAATTTCATATGAGGACTTCCCAAACGTGCTCAAGTCGGTGATCGCTCGGAGTTCGGCGCATATGAATGAGCTCTCGTTAGCGAAGTTGAAGCGAAACTACATATGGTGAACCCGAACGATGCTGCCTAAGCATAAAATATGTAAAGCCGCACTTACTTATCGAAACCTAACATGCGATCCAAATTGCAGGCTGAGTTGTTGCCACCGTGAGACCGTCAGATTCCCGCCGTACAAAATAACGACATTGTCGCCTTCTAGGAAACCTGAGATCCGATGAACCTGTGGCCGATTAACAACTTGGTGGAACTAGACTTGTCTGAATTTCTTACATTTCGAACATCTTGAGGATACTTTCAATAGTAAGCCTTGTTTCATTCTTCCACCTTCACTAGACGAATTGTCAGTTGAGATGAGGACAGACAACTGGGCGCTCACAAACAAGGGCTTTGTCAACTGCACCAGGAGAGTCGACCATGGGTGGGATATCGCCAGTGATGAAGATCTCCTTCAAACCATCACTGTGGAACAAAAGGTAGGTGGCGGCACAGAAGCCTCCGAAACTTTGCTCAAAGATCATCTATTTACGTGCTTCAGGATCTAGCCGGATGATCTCACAGTCTGACTACCTTTCGCGTGAACATTGGCGGCCCTTAGCGTTTTGAGGAAATACCCACCAATGTTATCTGCACGAAAGTGTTTGAGATACTTGATGATGGCCTCGTTATCCATTTGCTTCGTTTGGAAGATGTACACTGTCATCGGTGTACTGAGATCAATCTCACAAAAATCAAGCCAAAGGGTCTACGATTGTCAGATAGCAAGTATGGATGAACGAAGACTTGTGAAATTGCTTGCCCGATATTTTCTCTTCTGAAGTTTGCTCATACCTAGTAGTATACTATTTAGTCTCACAAATCTTCCCGTGTATGATAGCAAATCGACGTACCGCACTCCCCAGGTGTATGCTGAAAGATAGGTCGATACTGAATCCTGAACTACCTGCATAACGAAGTACCTCTGATGGCAACTGTTCTGAGTCATAACAGATCACCTTGCAGATACAAGACTAGTTTTCGCAGGTGAACATCGTACATGCAATGCTTGAAAGAATGGGGAATGACACACAATAAGGCAAATCCTGCAGCGTCTGTGCCAAATCCTTTGGCTTTATCCAAAGGAATAAGGTTGTGCACGAATATTCGGATGTGCAGACCATCCGGTTTGGCGTAATCTACTGCATCAGGAAAAACCCGCATGATTGAGCTCACGGTGAAATTTTTCTGGGAGACCGTACCCTAGAAGAGGTACAGGAATACCGTCTGTCGGAAACAATAGCCCTGGTATCGAGCTCGCTGTTCCTGACGATGAGCAGCCCGTCCTCATTCAAATGGCGGGAGAGACTGACAGGGCAAGAGCTGACGGTGGGGGGAGAGGCTGACGCCAGAATCATATGACATAATACGCGGCAGACTAAGGCTTTGCTGTCCGGCACTTTCCGGACAACCACTTGTCCCAGATTTCAACACAGAGTCTATGACTTGTCTGTATAGACCTCATGCACAGACTGGCCAAATCCCGCACTTTCTGGTTAGTTTTTGTTTTATGTATATTTGTCTTCTTCTACTCCCGTGCTCGCTATGACCACTCAAGGACAATTGATTGGGATTTAGATGTAGATCATCATCGGTGCACAGCGATCCTGCTTTCTATAACACTGCCGGTAAGCTGCTATACCGTGGGTTATAAGTACGGTCCGACCTGCAGCCATGTCTCTTCCTTTTGCAAATTGTGCTCCACTTTTTCCAATGCGTACATGTGACCTCTACAGCATTGCGATCACTCATCAGCTTCCTCATACCGGATAGATGCACTCGCATGATTTTCTCTTTCAATCGGATCAGCACCTTCAAGCTGGACCGAAATCGCAAACAGTTTCCCCTGCGACCTCTTTATGTGACGACATTCAACGGATGTCAAGGCAGACCCTTCAGTCACTTTCCATGTAGAACCCTGGCTCCGGATGTGCCAAAAGGCTGTAGAATCATGGCCAGCCAGTCACTGGCTGGAGTATGCAAAATACAGCTGGCCGGAGTATGTGGAATCAGTGTTGACTGGTGTAGATATATACATATTAGAATTACTGTGAACACAATAACTAGCCTTATGCCTACAGAATGTATAATACAGCTGGCCGAAGTATGTAGAATTAGTGTTTAGTGTTAATATATATATAAATGATTACCATCAGTGGTAGTGGCTAGCTTTATGCCTGCAAGATATAGAATTCAGCTAGCTAGTTGGCTGGCCTGATTTCACTACAGGTAGAATCAAGCTTGCCAGTATGCAATTCTGTAACCAATGACTGACCAGCCTTGATTCTACTGTTGTAGAATCAAACTGGCCAGGATGCAATGTTGAAACTGATAACTGGCCAGTCTTGGTTCTACATGTTGTAAAATCAAGTCAGCCAGTCACTTGTTATTAAGTTGCATACTGGCCAGATAGCTTGTACAACATGTAGAATCAAGACTGGCCAGTTATCACTTCCAACATTGCATCCTGGCCAGTTTAATTCTATAGAAGAATCAAGGCTGGCTAATTATTGGTGTGGGATTTCTATACTAGTACTAGTCATTAGTTACAGAATTTCATACTGGCCAGCTATCAGTTTTAATATTGCATCCTAACCAATTTAATTATACAATAGTAGAATTAAGGCTGGCCGGTTTTCAGTTCCAACATTGCATCCCAGCCAGTTTGATTTTACAACAGTAGAATCAAGACTGGCCAGTTATCAGTTCCAACATTGCATCCTGGCTGGTTTGATTTTACACCAGTAGAATCAGGGCTGGCCAGTTATCAGTTCCAAAATTGCATCCTGGCTGGTTTGATTTTACACCAGTAGAATCAGGGCTGGCCAGTTATCAGTTCCAACATTGCATCCTGGCCGGTTTGATTTTACAACAGTAGAATCAAGACTGGCCAGTTATCAGTTCCAACATTGCATCCTGGCCGGTTTGATTTTACACCAGTAGAATCAGGGCTGGCCAGTTATCAGTTCCAACATTGCATCCTGGCCGGTTTGATTTTACAACAGTAGAATCAAGACTGGCCAGTTATCAGTTTTAATATTGCATCCTGGTCGATTTAATGGTACAATAGTATAATTAAGGCTGGCCAGTCATTGGTGTCAGATTTCTATACTGACCAGCTTGATTCTACTACAGGTACAATTATGGCTGGCCAGTCATTGCTTATAGAATCAAGACTGGTCAGTTATTGGTTCCACATTACATCCTGGCAAGTTTGACTCTACCACAATAGAATTAAGGCTGGCTGGTTATTGGGTTCCACATTTCATACCGGCCAACTTGATTCTGTCTGTTGTAGAATCAAGGCTAGCCAGTTATTGGTTTGAGACTTCTATACTAGTCATTAGTTACAGAATTTCATACTGGCCAGATAGCTTGTACAACATGTAGAATCAAGACTGGCCAGTTTAATTCTACAGTAGAATCAAGCCTGGCTAAGTATTGGTTTGAGATTTCTATACTAGTCATTAGTTATAGAATTTCATACTGGCCAGATAGCTTCTACAGCATGTAGAATCAAAACTGGCCAGTTATCAGTTTTAATATTGCATCCTGGCCGGTTTAATTGTACAATAGTAGAATCAGGGCTGGCCGGTTTTCAGTTCCAACATTGCATCCCGGCCGGTTTGATTTTACAACAGTAGAATCAAGACTGGCCAGTTTAATTCTACAGTAGAATCAAGCCTGGCTAAGTATTGGTTTGAGATTTCTATACTTGTCATTAGTTACAGAATTTCATACTGGCCAGATAGCTTCTACAGCATGTAGAATCAAGACTGGCCAGTTATCAGTTTTAATATTGCATCCTGGCCGGTTTAATTGTACAATAGTAGAATCAAGGCTGATCAGTCATTGGTTTCAGATATGTATACTGGTCAGATAGTTCCTACAACATGTATGATCAAGACTGGCTGGTTATTGGTTTCAACATTTCATACCGGCCGACTTGATTCTGTCTATTGTAGAATCAAGGCTAACCAGTTATTGGTATCAGAATTACATGGACTGCATAGGGTAGATATAAGCTAGTTATATACTCTTATAAGGGCCAGCCATGTACATACATGCTGTAGGAACCATCTGGCCAGTCCATATCTTAGATACAATTATCTTGGCCAGCTGTGGACTACATAGAGTGGAGCTAGTGCTAGCTAGGCTACCTTGTCATTCATTAGCATTGAGAATTATCCTGTCATATTTTTCCTAGCAAAGACAGTATACCACATCAAAGTATAAATTGACATCCATTGAAATTTTTCTCCGCCTCCTCAACAAATCTTCCCCACATCAAGACCTGCTGATAAGCATAGGCTTGATGACCAGGTCTGGTGGCTTGGCCACCCCTTCTCTCCCATTCATTCTGGTGGTACTTGAACCAGTTTATGGTCCAACCCATTTCATGTCTTACCAGCCTTAATTCCTCTTGCCATCTATTCCATCTAGCCTTAGCCTTCAACCAGTTCACCCTGTAGACTAGATCGGTTGGAGCTTTAGTGACATATCATAGAGATAAATATTTTTTCTTACATTCATCTATCCAGGCATCGTCTTGACCTTGGCTTGCATTATTTCCCCTCCAAAACCAAGCCAGCCTGTCTGATCCTTGTCCAAATCTATGTTCTTCTGTCACCTCTTTGTCTATACTGAGCTCTGTAGGCGATATTGGCTGATAAAGACTCCCCAAGGTGGCTTTGTCCATGCCTAGACCTTCCATTGCTGACCTTGCCCTCTGATAGCTTCTTACACACTTGTCAATTTTGAGCTGACAGCGTTGAGCTTCTTGCTTTGACCTAGTCCCAGCCCATGTTGAATTAGCACTTCGAAAATACTGACGATAGATGATGGCCTTATGACCAAGGGCCATTCGGAGCTTTTTGAGGCAGTCATTGGCTTGGCCCTTTCGAAGTTCTAATTCTTCAACTTGGAGGGGACCCAGTCCGAGAGCCAATGCATCCTGGTAGGGCACTGATGATGGCATCCAGATACCCATCTCTTCAGCCAAGATTTCTTCATCAATATACTCTGAGATCTCTTCATCTGAGACCTCTCCCCAAACATTTTCATCATGACCTGCATAGCAGAATCTAGGATTGTTAGAATGCACTGTTGCAGTTCCAAGATCCATACCAGCAGTCATGGCATCAGCTGTTTCATGAAATTTAGCAATCCTAGCTGTCAATCTCTGTCACTTCTCTTCTATAGAAGCTTTCTGTCCTGGGGTTGCATTAGTAGGAAGTTGTCAAATATCTGCCCTTAGTCCATCCCTAAAATAGTACTAAGTCAAACTGTTTCTCTATTTGTATTGGTTACATACTGTAAATCCTCCAGATTGATGCCAGTAATGAGCCAAGAGACTGTCCCAGGTTTGCCAGTGTCAGTATTCTCAGACTCAGTTAATTTGAGTCTAATCTCTGCCATAGTTGGAGCTAGATACAAATACTGATTAGACGTCTATACAAGAATAGCAGCCTCACAACTAGACAGAGTTCACTTACCTTTGTTCATCTGCAACTGATAGATGTCAAGATACTCTCCACATTGTTCCATGGCCTTTTTCTCATCGATCTTCCACATCAAAATCTTCTCAGGGTCCAGAGACAGAGTGAGCTCGTCAAAGGGAGACTTTGTGTCATCAACACCTTTGAGAGCCCATTTGTACTTTTTCAAGAGAGTTTTCACTGGAAGCTCAATTTTCAAGCTTTATCAAATGCAAAATTTGGAGTGCTTACTTATTCCCACTATTTTTTTCCAGTTTGAGTCTCGCATATGATCATCAAGAACTTCTTGACGGTGTGCCTGACTCATTGACCGAGCAGTTGGGGAGATCTTATTGAATGGTGCCCACAGAGTCTCCAAAATCTCCCCATCAACATGTCCAGCCCCTTGAATAAAGTTGAGGCTGTACCTTGCAAAGCAAGCCAATTTGTGAGCGCTAAGATGGAATTTTCCAACTGCTGGAACAATGTGCATATTTTCAGGTACAGACAAGCCCTTGCTCTGGGCTACTCTCTGTAGAAAATTAATGCTCCACTGACACCCCACATCATAAATGATGAGGGAAGAGTCTATACCAGCTGAATGATAATTCAATGCATTGCATATTGAGTAGTCGATATTCATGTGTCTAAAAATTACCTGAGCTTGCATAACATGTTGATTTGGAGGACATACACAGACCTTTCACCCTTCTGAAAATCAACTATACTATGAGGAACAAAGCATCCATGTCGAGCACAAGCAGTTGCTCCTACACCTGTAGCTCGAAGATTGCTCCTGCTGATATTGGCTGCATTTACTGCACGATGATTGCTGCAAGAAGACCGCTACAAAGATAGTGAAGCCATAAGGAAAAGTGGTTGTCATGAGCCAACTCACCTCTTTACTTTCTACAGCCGATGACAGATGAGTCTGGTATTCATGATCTTTCACCATATACCCAAGCCCGTCTGACAAACTAATGTCCAACTGTGGTTTTCTTATTACCATATGCTGAGCAGTGAAGTTCCCGTCTACCACATATCTTTGTGAAACAAGCCAACTGTACAAACAGGTAAGCATAAGGTTAAAAAAGTGCAAAAAATAAAGTAGAAGTTTCTCTCCGAACTAACTCTGGCTGGCATGTCTTTGGGTGACATCTATGCACCTCAGTTTAACCGGCCAGCACGGTTATGCATGCTATCTGTGTCAAGCTAGCAAGCCAATTTAATGTGCTGGCCGGCCTGGTTTTACATCCAGTCTATATCATGCTGGCCAGCTTGATTAGAACATAAGTCAACCCGGCCGGAGCTCTTGTACACTATGCAGTGTAGGGCTAGCCAGTGAGTATGATATTCTCAAGTGTAGTAGGGAAATTAAGCCGCCTCTCCTTAGAATGAGACCATAGATAAATGACTTGCCTTTCATATCTGGCTTGCCAGTCAGGAGGTAGGTTAATCCCAGGCTGTGGACAAGCAGGGCAAAACCAAGCCAGATCACCCTTGTCCGGTTTCTGCTCATCATTATGGGCAAACCCAAACCATTTTCGACTCATCAAGTCTCTCCACAGTCGAGACACTCTCATGAGTTCTCGATATCTATTCTAGAAAAACAAATTGGTACTGTTAGTTTAACTTTCACCAAGAAGACTTATAAGACTTACAGGAACAGTATCTGGGAAACAGTTATTGGTCATGCGACAGATTTTTTCAAAGAAGCTGGATGCTGAAGTCTTGCACTCCAGTGCGTCAATTAGAAAATGATTTAAGACATCAAAAGTAAAGGCAGTCTGTGGTCAAGTGGTACTTGCTGGAAATAATTTAGCTTTCAGCAATTGCAAATGCTGCTGACAATCGACCCCAGGACAGCTGCACCAGACAATGTTATGCAAAAACACTCCAGTGGAATGTACAATGGTCAACTTGGTTGGTATAGTTGGACCATGAACTGTCTCTGTCGGTGGGAAATCGGCCTCTGCGTCCATTGGAATATTCTCCCATGCATGCATGTCATCAGAAAATGGACATGATTGTCCCCCATGGCCCATATGCCAGATAAAACCTAATTCTTCAAGTGATGTGTCTTTGAAGCATTTCCCAGTCCACTCTTGAACCTTGTGGAAGGGCAAAAACTGGTGAGCATTGACAATGCAAGAATGACAGAATGTCTGATCTCCACTGCAAGTCAAACAGCGGAATTTCCCTTCACTAATCTGACAAGACTGGCACTGGGATACATTGGAGGGTTTCTCCAAGTCAAGGAGAATATCCAAGTACAAGTCTCGGAAAGGCAGATATTCTTGGATAAAGTCATTTGTGTCTGGTCGTAATAATCTCTATTTAGTACATCATTAAAAGACACTGAATCACTATGCTTGCCTTGGTTTTTCTTTGTGAGTTCTCTACATAAGAAACAAAGTCACCAAGGGTTTGTCTATCAAAATCTTCATGACTGTTTTGCAACCCTTGAGTGTCTTCTCTAATACATTTACGAGGGCTGGAGGATGGAGATGGTGTTGGGGCAGTGTCATAAAGGCTATCAGCGCATGATTCCACCCAGGTTGGCTTCCTTCTCTTTCCAATGACTTGTTTATGAGACACATAGGCAACATCAAGGTCCTTGCCTTTAGACAAACGACCTCTTCCTTGGAAGGAAAATGTAGCTGCCTTGAGTCGAGTTTTTTTCTGGGGAGACATAGGGTTACGTGTGGGGGAAAAAATTGATATTATCAACATTCTATTTTTGATAGTTGAAATCATTCATAGGAATCACTAGAGCGCATCAACTAATCTAGTAGGTATACTGTCAAACACTTGATTTGTCCCATTCCACCCCTCCTCCTCCAAGAACCACTCCTTCCTTATCATCTACTTGTCACAACCAAGAACTATCCTGCTGCCCCACCATCTTCAAAAAATAGGCCTGTGTTGGAAAGGGGGGTCTGGATACCCCGACTCTAGAGTGGATTTTATCCCTCATAAAATGGGCAATAACAAGCCTTTCTCCTGGACCCCATGGACCAATAGAATGTTGTAAAACCTTCCCGGAAATGAAGACCATTGTCCCAGGGTAATAATCCAGTTCGGCCCCAACATCTGCTAACGTCAACTTAGCCTCATGGCCACTGCCTAAACTAATCAGAAGATCAAAAAGGGAAGGTGCGCCACCAGAATCTCTGTGTGATAAAGTTGTATGATTTGCAATTATTTCCAATCCTGAGAAGATCGAGGGCCAATGACAGATGGGTGGCGATGTTCTATCAGAACCTTGAAGCTCCTGAATAATGCGAGTGATTGCCAAGGTGCCTGCTTCAAATAGATCTGGAGCCGATACAGCGGTAATGGCATTCCAGAAAGATTCAGTAGCTGATAAAGTAGCTAGCCACTCTTGGACTTCCACAGACTTATAGGAAGCCGAGGTCACCATTGGGTCTTCCAGTCTCTGCAAATGAAATCAAACAAAGTCAAAAGTAGCTAAACAACCACTAAATTTGGCCTATACCTCGTGTCTTTGCATAAAATATGCTGGTGATACTGTGACTCTGCCTGCTCCAAATTCCCCACCCCCCTCTGGGACAACAAAGCCTTGAGATCGCCAAGACTGTTGGGTGGAGGACGTAATTGTTTCAAGAAGTAAAGTCCGTAAACCCTTAGTGGCTGAGTTCACATATTCCTAATTTAATTTATCAATTGATGAGGGGAATTCCCAAGGAAGAATGAACATACAACCCGAGAAGAAGACAGAATATTTGGCAAGTAAATTGTTAAAATTTTACCTTGCCGGTCCACAATAGTAGCTGGTACTGAAATTTTACCGATCATAGCTGCAGAAAAGTACTTTGGTAGCTGATCGGTATTAGCGAGGGGACCATCAGATTTAGGTGTAGAGACTTTGGTCATTTTGGCAAATCTGTCAACATCCCAATCCACATAATCTGCAAATGATGTGAATTTAAAACCAGGTGATATCTTGCAGAGTGAAATAACTCACAAGGATTTACCATTGCATGGGCAACTGTCAGTGCAGCTCGATTGATCTCATATTCTGAGATTGACCCAGAAGTATGGAAGTTGACATCATGTGTTGCTAAGCAACTGTCTAGCTCATGTCCAATTCTTAATCTTAAGTGAGACCATTTAATAGAGCGGATCAAATAAGGCCCTAAATATAACCTCACCTTGCTTTGTGTAGAAGGTGAGTTTGCAATATCCCCCCTCTGAAGATCCCTGTTGCTGATGATTTTCCCATAATTTCCTTGATCCTTGTGGTCAGAGCTGCTCTCAGCTTGGTTGATTGACTCATTTGTTGGTCCATGGTGAGCAAGGAAAATTTTCAACCAGCTCATTCGGATCAAGACTCAATTTAACTTATATGAAATGATTCCGAAAAAATTGTCCCGCAATCAAATTTGGACATATGAATGGAATCTACTGATGGAAGACGGATTAAATGAAGTCTTGCCCAGATTGTGACATGATCCGTGTGACATAATTAGTACTGTAATAACTCGCTCAGATGTGGAAGAGTGAAGACTAATATTGGCAGACTACCACAGAAGAATGAATGATATTCTGAATCTGGGACTACACTGTGGGATCCCTGTCTCAAATAGCAGGAGACACTTCCAGCTGGAGTTCAACGCCTTGAGAGACAGCAAGGACTCACTTATTAAGAAAGCAATTGCAATAACAGTAGTGTATAATAGTAAATTGGCATCCGGCAGATGTTGGCAGGACACCAGGACAAGTAGCAATGACGCCATATGATACAAACTGCCCTGCACCATCAGAAGGCTGACTCTTCCCTTCTGACCATGGAGGGGAGATACCTCTGAGGTTACCCCTGAGACATATACTGGCTAGCCCGCCCTCAAAACTGTTCGTGTTAAGAGTTCTGCCTCAGAGGTAACCAGTTAGCTACACCTATACTGTAGGATATTGAAAATGTTTTCTTTGTTAACCGAAGACAACATTCTCAATACCCTGCAGTATAGGTGTAGCCAACTTACCTCTGAGGCAGAACTCTTAACATGAACAGTTTTGAGGGCAGGCTAGCCTCTAAGCGGCCTGCAGGGTATTGAGAATGTCCGTCAGTCCAAAATATGCTAGTGTGCTGCAGAAGGCAATTTCAAAGAAGAATCAACCTTCTGACCAGGAAGGGAAGGTTGTATCATATGGTGTAATGGCTACTTGTCCTAGTGTTCTGCCACCATCTGCCTATGCCAATAGTATATTTTGACTGGCAGACAATAATCAATGATAGCGTCCTTCAGCATGTCAATGGTGAGCCGCATCAAGGCAGAATTGAGATCTACATAACACATTATTTATCTAAGACATGTAGTAGATAATAGTTGCTTTGTTGCTTTGGTCTGTGCAGTGTTTGATTATTATTATTATTATTATTATTATACACTACTGTGCTTTTGCGCTTGCTTTCTTAATAAGGCTCTTTGCTAATATACACACGGTCACGTGACTTTTTCAGCCAGCAGCAAATGAAGTGCGTCCATCAACATACATTTTCAACTACAAAGTATGAGTGACAATGAATTTTACCACAAGTAGGTGAATTTTACCACAAGTATGCAAACAAATAAAGTAACAAATACAAAAGGGGAGGCGAGACTTCAATGAGGGGGCCCTCCTCACCAAAGCCTCAACACTCCAGGTGAAAATGTATGTAGCAAATATATATATAATAAAATACAAATTTGTCCTGTAGAAACGTTAGACCGAAATTTAAGACAAGATTAACACTTAACTAGAGAGCGCTTGCCACACAAAAGTACCGGCAGGTTTAGCAGTCTAGAGAACAAAACAGATCAGTTAAGGTCATCAGGAATTGAGCGCTTACCACTGTTAGAAAGTCGGAACAGACTATTGAAAAAGTTGGAGCAGGCTATGAAAAAGTTGGAGCAGGAGCCACTGACAAGTGGCATGCACTGCGCTGAGCCCCAGTCCCAATAAGCAGGAGCCACTAACAAGTGGCATGCACTGCGCTACTGCCAATTCCAAGAAGCAGGAGCCACTGACAAGTGGCATGCACTGTGCTAGTCCCAATAAGCAAAATACTAAATAAAATAGACATTAGCCCACAGATGTGAGAGAAGAAGGACTTACCGTTTGAGTAGAGGTTTAACTGGGCCAGCCCAAGTCAAAAACCGTAAGTATAATACTAAATAGAACAAAGATTAGCAACCAGATGTGAGAGAAGGAGGACTTACCATTGAGCAACTAGGGGGTGCTCAAAAGGAAGGGTGGCTCTCATTGCGCCATCTGTTACGCTGACCGTAGGTCGGCGTGTGCGAACTAGGATAGGTCTTCTCAGCGACGACTCGAGTGAGTCTACTGAAGCTGAGCGTGGTCTAGCCTTGACAGAACGTCAAGGATTCCTCCGGCGATCTCGGTAAGACGGCGCTCGTCGAGATGCAGGGCTAGCGGATACGTGCTAAGTCGTATGGGGGCGACTTAGAAGTGCGGTCTCACACAAGGAAGCTGGTTAAGGCTTAGATGAGCAAGTTCTGGGAATGAACCTAGTAGATTAAAGTAAAGTCTAAGTACAATAATCTGTGTCTACTTATAGGGAAGTACTACAAGTATTCTAGCTCAGTCTGTAATCAATAGTATATCGTAAATCTATGATAGCCAGACATGAGGTTCAGATAAGATACATGAGGCTTAACCTCTGATCAAGCATGCTGCGCCAAGGGCAGCTGCGCATAGGTACAGGAAGCGCCAAGCGCGCTCCGGATCTTCATGAAGCGACATGTGGTATGCATGCGCTGATCTAGGGTGACCATGAGGCGTACAGCCTCCATGGTTCAGGTACAAGGCCGTCTAGGCCAGGGGCGGGGTCGTAGCGCCAGGCGGGGTCATAGCGGTCCAGACCGCTGTCTTTCTAGGCGCAGGCGGCGCACCGCCGCGCGGGGAGTCTAGCAGAGCGGGGGCAGGCGTAGGGAGAGCTGGGGCTCTAGTAGGTGTTACAGATCCCTGTAACACCATCCCTAAGTATCAAAAATCCTATGTATGACAGACATTAGCAAGTGGGTGCAAGAAATTAAGTACTTACCTTGAGAGACCCCAAAAGAAAGAGATTATATGTAAATGAAAACAATTAGTAAGTAGGCGTGCCAAAAAATTGAACTTACTATGTTGGAAGGGCGACTGCAGGCAAAAGGAAAGGTGGCTCTCATTGCGCCATCCCTAAGTATCAAAAATCCTATGTATAACAGACATTAGCAAGCGGGTGCGAGAAATGAAGTACTTACCTTGCGAGACCCCAAGGGAAAGAGAGTATATGTAAATGAAAACAATTAGTAAGTAGGCGCGCCAAAAAAAAATTGAACTTACTATGTTTGAAGGGCGACTGCAGGGTAGTACCTTTGAATTCTTGCAGCTGCAGTCTGCAAGAACCCAAAGGAGTATGCCAGAAGTCGCCCTTGAGTAACGGCACTGACAGAAATAAAGTAGGAATGAAGGGGAATGATGAAGGTAAGACGAAAGGAGAGATTGAACCGTGAGAACTGATTGTTGTTGTTCATATGCACGTGTCAGTTTGTTGTTATTTGTAAAGTCACATGATGATCAACAATGAAACAATGAACTGTGCCACAGCGACACATGGCTAATCCACAATTCCACGCGTCGCGTCAAAAAATCCACAAAATCAACACGTGCCGGCGCACCGGCACATGTTGAGTGGATTTTTTGACGCGACGCGTGGAATTGTGGATTAGCCATGTGTCGCTGTGGCACAGTTCATTGTTTCATTGTTGATCATCATGTGACTTTACAAATAACAACAAACTGACACGTGACACAATCAACCAACGTTCAAACGTTCAAACTTTGACTTGTCCATCTTCTCTTTGCGCTTGTTTAAAGTACATAATGGTAAGTGTTATTTGGTTCATGTCATTTACTAATTTGATATATCTATATTAGTCTTAACTTCACTACTTGCCATGGTAAAGTCTAAACAAACATGCAAGAAGTCCACCGGTGGCACCGCGCCACGAATTGCCTTGTCGTTGCCGGCATCTACTGGAGTGGTCACTGCGCCGGGTGAGCTGAATGTGAGAGAGCTGTCTGAACACAACGAGGTAAGTGATTAGTTACCTACTATTTGCACTAACATGCATCTTTATTTGCAGTTTTGTCTCATCTGCAGAGACAGTTCTGTAGGGGAAGATTGCCTCTTCCTCTGCAGCACCTGTCCGCGGGTGATGTGTTCAAACTGCATGAACATCCCGCCTGCCAGTGCACGCGCGGTGCAGGCCGATGACGTCACGTTCATCTGCATATCTTGCCACGTTGGCATGGAACGACATGGGCGCGCATCTCAGTCGCCCTATTTTGTAAGTTTTTTCGTTTATTTCATGCTAACTAACATTAACTTCATTTTATAGGGTTTTTACAGGAAGGGGCAACCGCTCCTTCCTTCGTTCCTCCACATTCGTGCTACGTTGGAGGTTTCACTCCATTCCCAACTGTCTTCGGCACCCACGCTCATGCTCCATCTCGTCCTCGTCGACCACGACGTCACCGGCGGCTGTTTCAAACTGGCCTCCGAATTCCTTTGGCCATACTTCCCCAGCGGAGGGTTGGAATTTCAGTCTGTCGCGTTCGACATCGGCAATGCCTCAAAGATCGATGAGTACCGGTTGCAGGCGACTGCCATCGTCCAGTCGCTGATGAGCTCCAACTGGGCTTGTGTCATCGTCGCCATCACTAACCACACCAACAACGAGCATGGGGATCCATTTATTGGGTACGAGGGCAACAAGAAGTCATACGTTTCGGCACGTGTTCACTCTGTAAGTGGCATTTTTTTGACTAACATTGTATTTGCTCATTTGACACCAAAGGTTCTCGATGTTCTGCTTTCACCTTGGCATCCCCTGATTCATGGTGCCGTGGAATCATACTTATGGCTGTTTTCGTGTGGCGTGCTCATCAACAACATCACTTCCTTTTCAGGCTTGCAACAGGCGGTCATAGAGTAAGTCCATTTGATCTTATCTTTGCAAATACTAACTAACCCTAACAGTCATCACATCACAGCCACTATTGGCTTTAATGCTGTTCGTTTTCAGCCGAGTTTCGCCACGCACCTTTTGCTTGCATTCGCGGAGCTGGTCATCATCAAGTGTTTGCCCATTCACACCGTCTTCCCTGACATGTTGGGCCAGTCCTACAAACTTGGGCGCCACACTGACGTGTTCTTGCTGATGCCTGACAACTCAGGTTCGTTGGCTGTTACCAAGTTCGCCTGGACGCATTCCGAACTTCGCCCTTGGGGTCAGTACCTGCCAGTCCAGTGCCCACAGTGTGGGTGGAGTAATGCCTGGTGTTCTGTCAACATGCACAAAGATTACATCTTTGAATGCAAGAATGGCCAATGTAGGAAAAAGTATGTATTCTCACAACCACCTCATTCCAGGATCCTTTTGCCAGGCAAAAGACCTGGCTCCTGCTGGATTTCGGTTGTCTTGAGGCCCATGCCTGGTATCCCTGATGAGGATGAGGATTAGGATACAATTATTTTGTCTTAGCTTTTTCGTACATCCCTTCATGTTTTATTTTTCTTCATCTTACTTGATTAGATTACCCTCATCTATTATCTACACACCGCTCAATGGAAGTATAACGTGTTTTGGATCTTTTTACCTGATGTGAATTTGTCTATTATCTACACAGTCTAACTCCACCACTCAATGGAAGTATAATGTGCCTTTAATCTTGTTACTTGATGTGAATTTGACCATCTCAATATATCCAATTTGATAATTGATTCAAGATAAAAATTGCAGGTAGGCTGGTACAGGCGGTAGGAGGGTGGCTAGCCGAAATTAATTTGAACACCCATGTTTATCAACAATAACGCGTGACTTCATAAGTCACGCGTTATTGTTGATAAACATGGGTGTTCAAATTAATTTCGGCTAGCCACCCTCCTACCGCCTGTACCAGCCTACCTGCAATTTTTATCTTGAATCAATTACAATGTCTACCGACTGGTCTATTGCCTTTAAGCCAATTCTCGACCTTCACTCTAAGGCCATTTTTGCTGCAGGTTCCTCGTCTGTTGGAAAACCTGTGGTGAGGAAGATTTGGAGGGCCATACTAGCTGCTCGAGATGAGCAAGAGGAACCCATTGCCTTGCCTACTTCCTTGAAAAAGGTCACAAGATTTTTATACTGTACATGTATTTAGTTGTCTGATGATATACATAAATGTTACCTACAGGCAATAAAAGAATACTATGCCAAAAGTCTGAAAGACAAGGAAGAGGCAGACGAACGTGAGGCAGCGAGTCGCCCAAGAGAAGCATCTTTCTATAAGAAACCCCTGTCTGAGTGGGACGTGGCACAGAAATTATCTAAGCAGGAGATCGACACATATGACAAGGCCCAACAACAGAGTAAAGGCTTGGAGTATTCAATCAAGTACCGCACTGGGAATGCCAGGGAATGGTTCAACAACATGACACCTTCACAACAGCAGGAGGTCAAGTTTGCCATGAAGAAATGGAATGAGGAGGGGGCACCAGAAGAAACTCAGGCAATGTAAGTTTGACTTCAAATCTACAGTTATTCTAGTCTAACACTTTGGCTTGAGATACCGTAAGAACAACCTCAAGAAAACTCTGGAAGATTTTGCAGAGCAAATTCGGCACACCATGGGTTGTCGCGTAGTAATGCTTGTTAGTCATAAGAAAAAAGCTAGTCAGACATTGTCTGTTAGTCTGTAAGTCATCAAATCAACAAGGAAATCTCAAGACTAACTAAACTATAGACACGAAACTACGCCTCAGAATGCTAAGAAAAAATTTTCTGTGAGCTCAAGTGGTATTAAGGAGTGGGCTTCGAATGGATTTGAATCCTTCGGAGAATGGTCTAAGACTGAATTTTGTACGTGTTTCATTTGATTTTAAATATCATGCTCACTAACTATTAAATTGATAGACCCTTCAGAGGATTCAGACCGTGTGGCTTCAGACAGTGAGGATGGACCTGTCTTACCTGAAATCATAGTAGACGATGATGGATATGCAAAACTTCCTCTTCGTGATGGTATTGGCCTCAAGGGCCAACAGGAGTTGATTAGAAGTATCTTTCATACTTCATACAGTAAGATCTAATGTCTTCAATATATGCATGATATTTGATTGACTCAATGGTTTGTAGAAGTCTGCACAGGTGGCTCTAGACCTGTACCTTGGGGCGTGATAACTGCCAGTCCGTCCAATTATTTGGCACCTGGTTCAGTTCCCACAGGATTTGTGGTCAAAGACCCTTCTCATATGAAGACAGAGGAAGTAAATCGTCTATGGATGCATTGGGAACGACCCTCTACTGCAAATAAGAAGCTTGTTGTGTTTATAAAGGCTAGGGATGCTGGTATGCGGGTCACTGGGAAGTCCAAGACAAAAGTAGTGAGCGCCCTAGATGAAGAAGATCAAGACCGGCCGGCTTCCTTTGCCTCTCATTTCACAGAATGTACAACACATCCGGCCGCTCACACCCATGAGACCACCCCAGATGATGTTGCCATCAATGACCGATACACATTTTTAGAAACCCTTAGCAAGAGTGAAAACTACTTGGAGCTTGTAGATGCCACTAGGGACCTGGCAATATTAGCCAATCAGAAGGTTAGTGTCACTTGGTGCTGTTTTCAATTTTATGGCTTATATGTCCAACAGCCAATTTCAGAGCGACACCAAGATTTGCCTACCTGGGCTGACTGGTCTTGGAATGGAATTTATCTTCCTGAGGACATTCACACATCATATATGACATTGGTGGCCAGCTTGAACAAGCTACAAACATGTCCAATCTCAGGACCGCCATCTGCAATGCCAGTAGTACTAGGAATTGGGCTCCTCTATAGGGAGTCTAAGCGCGTGATAGAGTATGAGGAGGATGAGGCTGATCCCAATACCCCTTTCTACCTACCTCATTCTGCTATTGATCTACAGTTCTTGGTCACTCTGGATGATGCTGTCCGGGAAGTCTTGTGCTCAGTCGTTGGTCACATTGAGAGGCTGACAAAGGAGGGACTCAGTGATGAGGATGATGAGGTGAGGTTGGTGGTAGATGATGAAGGGGTGGTGGAGAAGGATGTCGAGTCAGAGGAGAATGTAGTTGGGGGAGAAGAACAGCAGGAGCAGGAGGTTGAAGAGGTGGTGCAGAAAGGGAGGAAGAGAGCCATTCACCATGCTTCATCAAGTAAGTCCAAGAAGCCTAGGACTGAGCCTGAGGTTCATAGATCAGGTAGGGCAAGGCAACCCTCTAAGAGAAACCAGAAGATATGATCTCATATCCTTCATTGTCTTCATTGCTAGTTAATCTTGTACAGTAATTGCATATGCTTGTCTAGACTTGGGCATTGGCTGGTGATAAGTTAAGACTTGAGTATAAACTGGCTTTCCTCGCTCTATGTACATATATATTGGCCAGCCTGGCTCCTACACAGGTAAATGCAGGATGGCCGGTATGCTAGTGTAATACCTGCAAACTGGCCAGCCTGGGTCCTACACAGGTAAATGCAGGACGGCCGGTATGCTAGTTTAATACCTGCAAACTGGCCAGCCTGGGTCCTACATAGGTAAATGCAGGATGGCCAGTATGCTAGTTTAATATCTGCAAACTGGCTAGCCTGGTTCCTACACAGGTAAATGCAGGACGGCCGGTAGGCTAGTTTATGACTTACAAACTGGCCAGCTTGGTTCCTACACAGGTAAATGCAGGACGGCCAGTAGGCTAGTTTATGACTTACAAACTGGCCAGCTTGGTTCCTACACAGGTAAATGCAGGACAACCGGTAGGCTAGTTTATGACTTACAAACTGACCAGCCAGACCTCTACTTAGGTGGATGCAGGGTGGCCAGTATGCTAGGTTAAGACATATAAACTGGCCAGCCTTGCCTCTACCAAGGTAGCCACAGGGTGGCTGATATGATAGGTTAAGACCTACAAATAGGCTAACTTGGCCTCTAGGTACATACCAGACAAAGTGTGACTGGTTGCTACTGGGATAAGACCTACCACTGGCCAGCATGGCCTTTATATAGGCAGATATGGGGCAGCCGGTTTGCTAGATTAAGACCTACATACTGGCTGGCCTGGTTTCTGCTGAGGTAGATATGGGGTGGCCAGTATAATGGTATAAGACCTACCAACTTGACATACTAGATACAGAGTGAACTTTGTGTAGAGTCCAGGCTGGCCGGTCGGTAGGTCTTATCCTAGTAGTATATCTTATACCAGTATACAAGCTACCTCACATCTAGGTCTTAATCAAACATATTGGCCACCCTGCATCCTACCTATGTAGAAGCAAGGCTGGCCAGTTACAAATATAGATGTGAAACAGCCAACATCCTAATACACCAGCAAGCCTTGATCTTGGTATACCTACGGCCAGCAGTTGTCTTACATCTTCTGGCTGGTCATGCTTTTACAATAAGCTAGTGTATTATACATGTGGACCATTACTAGTGTTTTATATATAGTAAACTATATGAGGCCGGCCAGCATGTATTCTACATAGACCGGCCAGGGACTGGCTGGCCATGATTCTATAGGGTTTTGGCACATCTGGGGCACTGGTTCTACATAGGAAAGTGACTGAAGTATGTAGTCAAGGGCTGATGTTTGAAAAGTTGTGCTTGACCTACGTACAGATTCGTTCACATACGGACAGCTATACACCGCGCATTCAAGAGTATGATGTTGCTGAGACATTCGAACAGCACTTCCAAGAGAAGAAGAGGAAAAAAATAACAGCAAATGTAACACCCAAAGGTGAATGGAGCGCTTGTAGTGCAGTGAGGCCATACCAGTGAGTGCATCATGGCTGAGCTGCTATACATGTACTAATACATAACCCTCGCTCAAGGTGTTTTGAGTGGACCTGCAGTGAGGCTATGTCAGTAAGCGCATAATGGCTGTGGGGTGCTATGTATGTTCTATAGAGTATCAACACTCAGCCACAGATCCGCATAGTTACTTATCATGGCACCTTCGCTGTTTTCACCTCAATGTTGTCCTAACATCATCGCTGAGGCGACTATTTGTAGTTCGTACTCTTAGTACTCTCTTGCTAACTCGTGTAGTCCTTTTGCTGATGCCAGGCTCCGCATGATCACCCCAGTACCATCAATAGCAGTCACCATGACACTATGGCTGAGTCCCTTGCTCAATGCTGTTCGACCGAGACTATACCAAACAGAGATACAATGTTCGACGATAGTTTTTCGACGGATTCAAACTCTGACAGTGATAGGCTAGTCACCTTCAGTAGGCAACATGATCTTATTATTTCGAACTGACATTTGTGCATTTGCAATATCTCGTACAATCAGACAAGAAGAACAACCTCTATTTTTGATACTCTTGGTTGGGGGGGTCTTCTGTAGGAGGCATAAGATCGGGCCCATTGAATATCGCTGAAGTGAATGGTACATATACTCGTGTTTACTGATGTCCAGATATACTCGTTGTCTTCTACAGTCGCTCACAGCTATGTTACTCCGTAATATCACGATATAACAGGCATCTGATGACACCGCTGGTCGGGATCTTGTTCGGGATCTTACGGTCCAATCATACAAGGTTTCTGACTTTGCAATACCATGGCGGTATATCATGATATGCCATCTAAAGATCTAGAGTTACAGCACCTGAAATGTATAAAGTTAATACTGGGGTATCGCTGTAAGAAGTAACACGCTGCTTGTGATTCTCTCCTCGCTGTAAGTCTAGTTCACAGCTTGAAGGTCCTGTAGCAGGCATCTGATGACACTGCTAGGTGGGATCTTGTTCGGGATCTTACGGTCCAATCATACAAGGTTTCTGACTTTGCAATACTATGGCGGTATATCATGATATGCTGTCTAAAGATATAGAGTTACAGTACCTATACTCCGTGATATCATGATATAACAGGCATCTGATAACACCGCTGGTCGGGATCTTATGGTCCAGTCAGACAAGGTTTCTGACTTTGCAATACCATGGCGGTATATCATGATGTGCCATCTAAAGATCTAGAGTTACAGCACCTGAAATGTATAAAGGTAATACTGGGGCATCGCTGTAAGAAGTAACACCCTGCTTGTGATTCTCTCCTCACTGTAAGTCTAGTTCACAGCTCGAGGGTCCTGTGTCTTCTCACTCATCATCACATTGATGCTTTTACAGGAACAGTTAGGATGCGCTGGCTCCTATTCACGCATAAAGACTCGGAAATCACTTGCTCCAATGACATAGGAAGGTTGAGAACGCATGGCCTAGAACAGAGATACCTCAGTCCTACCACTGGACTCTGCCGACAGCTCAAGGTGCAAGCCATCACACCCTCTGGCAAATTTGAAGTTTCCATCAAGGATAACACCAGCGAGACCTGCAAACTCGCCATATGGCTGCTAACCCATTCACCCTTCAAAGGATGGATTATTTTCAAGTGGATCGGAAAATCACTGTGGTTTGCACTGAAGCTATTGTGGCCAATTGTCTGGTTTCTCGTGGAACTCTACTTCAACAGTGGTAACTCCGGGGAGGATGAAGACACATCGTACAACACAGGATACTACAGACCGTATCTTCGCCAGTTTCAGGGTCAGCTGTGGGCAGCCCGTTCTCGCACGGAGCATTCATTGCGTCTGAAAGAGGAACCTGGGACAAATACCCGTACACATACCTGTTACCCTCGAGTTCTCATGATCCGCGGCTCAAATCGGAATGAGTGGGTTCAATGCGTAGATCGCAACACCATCATCCACACTAAATACATCGCCATCTCTTACCGCACAACTGACATCTACACTCAAGGCCCACATGAGAAGAAAGAAAAGGCACAGTTCACAGACGAAGTTCGTGCGGCAGTGCTTGGACAGCAATTCAATGCCTACTGGCTCAACCTGGAGTGTTTAGGGGAGACTGAGTCAGAGCAGAATCTGGATGCGTACTGCATGTCAGACGTATACCGTAGAGCAGAGACGACTTTGATCATGCTTGGGAGAGCTGACTCTGGAGAGAACGAGTGCTGGATGAGCTGGGGCGGACAGGTATGGACTTTCCCAGAAGCCCTCCTGAGCTCTCGGCTTTGTTACAAGTTCCGGGATTGGAAAGAAGTCAAGGCGTTGTCGTTGTTTCAGCTGGCTAACCTGGCCTATACGAACTCCGAAGATGAGCAAGCAATTGTCAATGCATACGGTAATGGGAAGGATCCACTTGAGAGGCTGGAGCGCTTGGCACTCTTGAAACAAGCTATATGGCGGCGCGCTATGGCAAGTTTCCCAACACTTTCTGGCCCTCCTCTCCAGCCAAAGTCGGACGTGGTATTAGGTGGGGGGTACAAGCCACACAAGGCGGAGCGAGTTTATGCACTCATGGGCTTTTTTGACCACCGCATTCAGCCAAATCACGATGAGGATGAATTACAGGCACTCGCGAGGTTGTCGATGGCCAATGATAACGACCGTATCACTGAGCGCATGGTATCCATGTTTCCCTCAAATTCCACTCCAGGCGCGTCACGGCGCTGGTACGCTGATAATGACATCTATCACGCGAATCTTTGGGACATCCTTCCGGAGATTCAAGTTGCTGGTGTGACAGGCAATGGAGCTCTCGTTTTGGACGGCTGTCGGGCAGCAGCCATCAGATGGAAGAACTTCCCAGATGTTGCATTTGCGAATACATATTCGCTGACGAGGACAGTTGTCGGTTCCATACCATATTTCTCCTGGCCGTTCATTGTCATTGGGGTAGGAATTATACCGGATACCAGCAGAGCAGGAGGCATTGTATTCATTGTCTTTGGATTCATTCGCCTCCTCCTTTCCCCTGCACTACTTCTCTATGGCAAATCTGGGCGTATAGTCACTGCGCAACCATGGTTGATCGGGGTCAAAGGAGTGATTGACCGAGAAATGGTAGAGGGCCACTTATACGGGGGTACCATTGCCCACTTTCCAAAGATAGTACACCTCCCAACGGTGTATCTCACCCCCAGCAGTTCACCGTTCTCAACTCTGGAACAACTTGCAAGACGGAAAGGCTCAGACAAACAATACGAGGATGCGAAGGAACAAGAGAAGAATGGACCTGGACACATGTACACGCTCATCGACACATACTCGTCGACTATGTATTATTTCTGTGCCGAGTGACCGCCGACGGTTTGCATCTTCGCAGGACGGGAGGGAGGGCTTGGGAGGTTTATACTTTGTTCGGAGAACTGCAAGGAAAATGAACTGCATAAGGAGATGGTGTTGCGGATGCCCACGGAGATCAGTCAGAGGATGGAGTTGTGTGGTTGGGTCGCGCTTGGATGAGATTGATTTGTATGAGGCCTGTTGCCATGCTCAGAAATCAGGCTCCCCTATGTCTTACTATATATCTCACTGTGTACCTTGCTAGTACGATATGCTTCGCCGGTAGATTTTTTTTTTTTTTTTTGGGGGGGGGTTCTTGTTTATTGTCCGGTGGGGCGGCGCCCTATAGTAGACCATACATACAATATGGACTAGTATACAGTTGTATCTTTGGGTTTTTTGTGGCTTTGCTAATTCCGGTAGATCTATGCGTTTATATTCATGTATTGGAAAAAAAATTGTACAGTTGACGATCCACAAGGGTCGGTGTGAAGTTGAAGCAGCGCACAATATTGTAACTACATCCAGGTACTTGTGAACTATTAAAAGTCGTCATTGGATGGCAGAGCGAGAGGGGTTAAAGAACCGACAGCTCAATCATAATGCGAGGAATGCCTTCTGCCTGAAGAATGTTAATGAATCGATGATGAGTTTCAACCGACACATTGTGCAGTCGGAAGTGAGATGTCAAAATGTACGCATCTCGAGCACAATGATGGGGAACAGCAAAAATGGTAAAGTGGAGCAATTACAGAGGATGTCAAAGGCACCCACAGACATGTAGAGTACATCACTGACTCATAAAAAGATCTGACTGACGGTTCAGGAAACATGAGATTTGACCCATTTGCAAAATTAGGCAGGTCTAGGGAATGATCATTCGGATCCTATGGATGGATAAGCAAGAATATCTGTTGTCAAGTTGAGTCACTATCAGCATCTCTTGTGTGGCGATTGATGAGTCGCGAGTTGGACTAACCCCTACAATGCACAGCCCGGTTATCAGATTTTCAGACAGAGACTTCTGATAAGACGTCTTGAATCAGATTCCTTGGTTATTCCTGTGTTCGGCGAAATGGCCCGAAGTGTGATATTTGTAAAATCAGAAATGGAAGCAAAGGCTGCTGATCAATGAAAATATGCATTGAAGAAGGAAATCACACCCGATAGATGCCAAAGGCAACAACAGCAGGATAATTCGAGGATGTGTGATTTCGATAGTCCCTCTCTCCCGCTTCCGTTGTATGGAAAACGATCACGCAGTAGTCCAGTTGATCGGATGCAGAGAGAGATATCTAAAAAGAACATCAAGAAAGACCGTATCAGATTCCTTGATTGCTTGTGTGTTCAGGAGGACCACTAAAAGTGACTTATCGTCCGGAAAATTGTAGATCAAACTGGAGGTAAAGGGCTGCCGTGAAGGTGACAGCTGTACAGCCTATTCAAGTTCTTCAATGCTGCGCCCACAAGCCACTCCTTCAATTGCGGAGTGCCAGCCTGAGAATCCCATGCAAGCCTTTCGCCTCTGGGTGAGGTAAAACCTTGTACCATCATGATAGCAAACCTTGTTTATTGAGATAATCAGATTGCAACCGGTACGTGTTGGATACAAGTTGGATAGTACTTACAAGAAAACAAGAAGGATCAACTAGGGATACACGAACATGATTACATAATTGTCGTTGTCATTTTATCAGTGAATTTATGGATACCGTGACTCCGTGAGTCTTCCTCTGCCCTCAACTTTGTTCAACTACTTTTCGATTATCAATTGTGGACCTTGACTTGAAAAATATAACAATGGTGTTTTGCTAGTTCAAAAGCTAGCTCATGTCTGCGTGTTCTGATTCTCAACTCACTTTCTTTTCCATCTGAGCATCCTTAGGCCTCTCATCATCATGGCCAACAATGCTGACGCCACCGTACACAAGACACCTCCCTGTAACTCTACCTTGTCTGCTAATTCGGAGGCTGGGCTTTAGTCTAACCCACTTGCAATCAGTTCTGCCATTGTCAGCGAACATATCAATACTGTTGGCATTGAGTGCGTCAGCTCTTCTTTTTGTTCTCGCCACGATCACCCATACCAGTAAATTTTGCAGAGTCAATAATGTCCATCCATGGATCATGAGGGACATCCAAAACTCTGAGAAGTGTGAGGCAGATATGATGCTGCAAGAACTCCTCGCAAGATGCACAGGTTCTTCTCAATACCTTTCTGTCAGCGAGAAAGCAAAGCTACTTGACTTTGTTCGGGACCTCCCACGCTGGTCTGTCTTGCGTCTCATCATGCAGCGGATGGCATACAAACAGTGGGGCCTTAACCGTGTGTTTGAGCCCGAGCCCAGATTTTCGGGCAAGGTGATGATTGAGGACACCCAAATCAACCTTGAGTTGGATGTAAAGTCTAAGGAGCGCGTGACTCCATTCGGTATACGCGGATGTGCAACTACCGTGTTTTCTGTGAAGAGCGAGGCACTATCAGGTCTGCAGCAGGATCCCCATTTTTCCAATGAATCTTCTGAACTGGTGGCCAAGCTCTATTGGCCAGAAGAGACGTGTCAGAATGAGCCAGACATCCTCAACGAGGTCTACAAAATTGCACAGACAGATCCAGATGTGCAAGGCCATGTCCCAGAGCTGGTCTGGTTCTACATCAAAGAAACATCCATGTCCAAGATTAGAGTAACACCAAGACTGAACGACACTGAACGGGCCGAACAGGGCAGCCGTGCCCTGTACATCACCGTATTCAGAAAGCTTATCCCAATCACAAGGCTTTCTGGCGAGGAGTTCCTTGCCGCATAGTGGCAAGTTGTGAAGTGTAAGTTTGTCCTTTTTCTGCTCTTCATCATTCATCTACCACTCGACAGGTCATCACGCCCTCTGGAAGGGAGGTGTACTTCATCGGGATGTCAGCCCTAGCAACCTCATGGTGTACCACTTACGCGGTCAATACATAGGCATTCTCAATGACTATGACTTATTGTCGTTTGAATGTGATGGTTCCAGGGGCCTCAAGCGCATAGGAACGGTACCATTCATGGCGGTAAACCTCCTTTCACTAGCAGCCATGGCAGGCAAAGTTGAGCATGTGTATGCGCATGATGCTGAATCATTGATCTGGGTCCTCACTTGGGTCTGTCTTTGGTATGAAGGTGGAAACCTCCTCAGCAACAACAGGCCATTGGAAGAATGGCTCAAAGTGAATGCTAGTACATGTGCAGACAAAAAGGCCCACTTTTGGTCAGGGGGGATCAGAGATGTGCGTCCATCTGGATCACACAAAAAGTCCTGGGACGTTGTAGAGAGGTGCTTTGAGGGGATCTACTCGCTTCACCTTCCATCAGGGTACCGCAAACTTACCGATGAATCGGGTTTTCAGTTGTTACTTGAGGGGCCTATGCTAGAGCATGAGAGTCGTAGGCATACTTAAAGTCAAGGTAGCGTGCCTCCCTTACAAATCGCTTTGTAGAATAAACCATCACAGGCGAGAAGCGGTAGGCTCGGTGAGCCTTCACTCCTATATTCGTGATTCGAGACATCTTGGCGGCCCAATTCATCCTCACCATCTCCTGACTTAGAGTGAAACATAACACAAACTAGCCTGCAGTCATATCAGCCATATGTAGTATTACCCATAGCCGTGTAGGACACATTTAGAGGTGGAAGATGCATCAGTCATCCGCACCATCGGTGCTCTCCATGACTCGGCTGATGTGTAGACCAGTATGGCTGTGGTGGATGCTAAGATGCACCTTGTGTTGTTTCGTGATCTTTGTGACCTCTATCCTGGGTTAGATGAGATTGTTCTGGAGGCACTCGTTCATACTCTCGATATGGGAAGGTCTAAGGGCTGAGGTTGAGAGTAGGAAGACAAAAGAGATGTGATGCTTATTTCCTCGTCAAAACCTAGTGCAATCACAGCCGTACAAGAGGGATTATCCAGCACCCCCACACCAAACGGCCCGAGGAATGAGCTGCAAGAAGGTTCGTTGCAATATTGCTAGAAAGGGTTGCACTGGACTCCTGTTTAGAATTAGTGACGAATTTGAGACGCCAAAACTGAGAGAACTTCGGCTGCATCCAGTGCACAAACAGGTCTTGAATGAATGGTAATATTGCAATTAGCTGCGTGCATGCATTCGAAGGAGTGACATGGTGATGTGCTGGAGTACCTGTTTGACACAAAAAACAAATATTATGCAGGATAGATAGTCAGATTCAAGCGCTGGGAAGCACTGACTGCTTGATTGGATACAACGGGATACATTTTGGAAGCTTTGAAGAAAAGAGTGGGACGCATCATGATGTATGCACCGCAGAGGTGTTGGGAGGGCATACTGTTGAGGACGGCGAGTATGACAATAGGGCACATTCTTGCCGTAACAGCGATGCAGGCAAACAGCCTGGGCGTCTATTTAAACAAGGCAGGTCGAGGCAGTGAAGCACCATAAAACGCACATTACACACACCTCTGCAATGTAGAGAAAGACCAAACCCCCCTCCAAAGTCCACCTCGACCATGCTCAATCAACCATGTCGCACCTCATTCCAATCACAATGCCCCTGCAAGAGTTCAAAGGCCATGAAAAACGTGTAACTGCAGTTGCAGTTTTCCCTGATAAACGACGGATGGTTACGGGCTTGTATGACAAGACACTTTGTCTGTGGGACTTGACGACAGGTGTTGTGTTAATGAAGATGGAGGGGCATCGCGAGATGGTGGGGGTGTTGGCGTTATCGCGAGATGGGCAATTGATAGCAAGCGGTGATGACAGCAGAGTGCTCATTGTCTGGCATGGAGAAACTGGTGAATTACTCGCCAAAATCGAAGCCCACTCCAAATATTACATCAGCTCATTGGATTTTTCTCCCGATGGAACAGTGCTAGTCACTGGTGCACATGTGATGAAACTGTGGAATACCAAAACCTGGCAACAACAAGGGGATCCAATTAAGTGTGCTCATTCTGTCAGATGCATACGGTATTCGCTGTCTGGAGAACTTCTTGCCACCGTATCATACAACATTATCGAAATTCACAATTCAGCCACAAGGGAATGTGTTGCATCCATTGAGGGTTACAACTCAGTTGCATGGACCCCTGATGGTACATGCCTTCTCACAGGTGGCGTGTACAATCTGTGTGAATGAGATACAACAACATGGAAGCCGCAGGTTGGCAATTCCTGGATGGGCCACTCTCGCGAACCCAATGGCATCGCCATTAATCCTGCTGGCACAGTCGTCGCATCCGCATTTGATGACCAGCGCATTATTCTCTGGCAGTTCTCAAATTGACGAATCATTGACATCATCAAGCACTCATCCTTCACAACATGCGTCAATTTCTCCATAAATGGCCAACACATCTTCAGTGGAGGTGGTGATAACATGATCTCACAGTGGGCATTACCTCAGAATATCAATTCAAAGGCATGTTTCTGTCCTTGACTCACATACCATCGCAATTCGAGCATATTCCCTGCAGATCCTAGCTATCACGACAGCCCGCAATGCATGCTTGGACGGTGACTTATCTACCGCTGAAGAACTACTCACGAAAGATATCGATACTGATCCAAACAACCATACTTCCTATGCCCATCGCTCATTCATTATGGCGCAAAAACATGATTGGGACCATGCCCTTCAGGACACAATCAAGGTGAGATTCAGTGATCCATCATCGCCCCCCTCCCTTATATGAGTGACTAACTCGATGGTGACACAGTCCATCAGCATTGAGCCCTCGTTGACAGGCTATATCTCCAAGGGTATTGCACTCTGCGGAAAAGGCCACATCCCAGATGCGAGGGTAGCATTTGATGTTGCTTCCATGTACATAGACCAAGATTCAGATATTGTTCATTTTTTGCTCTTGATCAAGGTAAGCATATTACATTTACCTCGCATACTTCCCCCGCATCGTGTATTTCAGGCCATCGCGCTCTTCAATGCAGATCAACATGACAAGGCAAACCTGCTCCTCAAAGAACTCACTACCGGTTGTCCAAATGCCGACATTCGCGCATGTCGTATTGTGCAAGTAGGTTTCATGCAGCCACGCTGGGTCATCTGCATCAATGCTAATCTTTGCAACTTGCATATTAGGCATATCTACATGTTCAACTTGGACTCAGAGCCTTTGATGACACATGTCACGACAAAGCCGCTGACCATTTCACTGTTGCTGTTGACTGCAGTACTTTATCATCAAAATCGCACACTCATGACATTTACGAGGACTTAGTGATGGTACATCAATATATATTTGATACACTTTTCATAACCAGGTCTCTTGTTCAGCTCTTTGGTTGGGATCTTAACTCGCTGTGGCTCACTGCACACCATAAATGTTGTGATGCATTTCTTCAGGCACATAAACTTCCAGATGCCGTGAGATCATACCAGTATATCATGATTTCGAGTGATGAAAATACCAAGGCCGAATACCTTGAGTGGTCCAATGGTAAGTCTGGAGTTTATAATATCACACAGGCTACAATCCTCACCCACATTTTACTCAGCTTTCAGGGAAGAATACAGCGCGCTCTGCCTTACCAATGGAGATACTGCCCTGGCTGCAAGTGATTATGATAGGGCAATTGCGCTCTACTCGGCAGTGATCAACTTGACTTTTGCATCTGAGGACATCTTTGTAAAGCGCAGCAAGGCAAGGTTGGCAAAAATGCTATGGACAGAAGCACTTCTCGATGCGCAAAAGGTGCGATGGCATCTATGTTTCCATAGCCCATGTTGACTTCGGTGATGCATAGGTCATCGAACTCGATCCTTTGTCTCACGTTGGATACGAGTTGATGCATACAGCACTGCGTGGCATGCAACGTTATGACGAAGCTACTGAGGCCTTCAAAATTATGTTGTCCAAGTTGGACGATTCTCCCGAACCTCAGATACGAGGTAAGCCATGGGAAACTTCTGTATGATCTCAAAATGCCTATCTCGTTCTGTAGATTTGCATCAACAGTATGTCTCTCCATCGGAAGCAGAAGATGCCATTCAAAGAGTTGTTCGGATTGAACTCGAATATGCCCCGTTACGTCTACTGAATACCTCCACGGGTCTTTTGTGCGATAGAGGGGCACAAATAAATGCCTTCAAGATGAGTCCAGAGTACAACGAGCTTGTCTCATTTCCAATGAAGGATCCCAATCTCTGAGCAGAGCGCATCAAAGATGTAGTGGCAATGTACTTCCATTGTGTCCTGTTATCACACAGGTGGGAGGAGATGGAGGCGCTACTCCATGACATTCAAGATAAAGATGTGCGTGAGTTGAATGGACTTGCTGGGATCACGAAATTGCAGTCATTCTGCAATGTCGCTTGTGATGCTGGATATCGCTGGGCTTGGATGGACACATGCTGCATCAACAAGAAGAGCAACACTGAGCTTCAAGAATCGGTCAACTCTATGTTCATCTGGTATCGTCATTCAGCGCTTACCATCGTCTACCTCTGTGATGTCCCTCCTTCATCCCAACCCGGTGCACTGGAGAGGAGTGTTTGGAACAAGCGAGGATGGACCTTTCAAGAATTCGTCGCTTCGAAAGTTGTTATCTTCTATCAAAAGGATTGGTCATTATATCTTGACGATCGTTCTCCCAACCACAAAGAGTCCCCCGTAATCATGCAGGAGTTAGAGAATGCAACAGGAATAGATGCACAGGCCCTGATCTCCTTTCGTCCTGGGATGAGCGATGCTCGACAGAGACTTCAGTGGGCGTCATCTCGCATCACCACATTGCAAGAAGACATCGTGTACTCATTGTTTGGTATCTTCGGTGTCCACCTACCTGTCATTTATGGCGAGAAGAAGCAGAACATGCTCGGGCGACTCTTGCAGGAGATTGTGGCCCGGTCAGGGGACATCACCGTCCTCGACTGGGTCGGACAACCTTCCGAGTTCAACAGCTGTCTTCCGGCCTATATTACTTCTTACGCCACTCCTCCACGTACCTTTCCATCTTTGTCCAAAGATCAGATTCAGACAGCTATCTCCTCCCTGCGAAAGAATCCCATAGCTGTGGATTTGGCTTCGGAACTTTACACCCAGCTTGGCAACACAAGTGTTGCTCATTTCACAAACTGCAGATTGTGTCTGCCTTGCATAACATTCCGCATTACAGACGTCAGTCTGAGCTACGGTACATCCCAGGAGACTCGATATGAAGTCAAGGCAGATGGGCTTGATGACCTGCTGATCACCACCAAAGAGCCGATTGCTCAGTTCTTGCAGACAAGGCCCAATCAGCAAACCTTGGTGCTTGTCCGTCCCTGGGATCAGTTTCTTCTTGAGCTACCAGACTTTGCGGATCTGCAAGACAATACGGAGAATGAAGGGGATTATTGGACACCACCTTCTTCTCCATTGGACAACTCACCTAGCCATTCTGTTGTAAAACAGGAGGTGGATGATCCAGAATCGCGAGCATTACAGTTACTTGTTCTTCTTGGGCAGCCTTTTGGTGCATTTTTACTAGTGCAGCAGCGCAGCGGAGAATACAAGAGGGTCGCATCAGATCGTGATATCATCACGCAAGTCAAAGATGGGGCTTCTGTTCGGGACTTGATGGACGTCAGGACGATAGAAATACTGTAGATGCATTTTCCTGCGAAGATTATGGATCCAAGCAGCCTGCATTGGCATTTCGTATGTATTGGACTACAGTTTCCTTTCAAAATGGAGACCGACTTCACTGTCCGATACTACTTACTAGGCACAAGGAAAAGAAACCCCACAAATTTTATGACAGGGTTATATTCAATTTCTAACAGTCAACCCTTGTTCCCAAATTGTAAGCTGAGACGTCTCAGGTTGTTTACCATAGACTTGTGAATTGTAACCATTCTGCCTACATGCATTTTTTTGGATTCTGTGGTAGTAAATCACAAGCCTATCATAGTTTACCAGTCAGGATGTTGAACCTGCCAAGACAGTGCATATTGCCCAGCGTAACTCCAGCTCGTCACTATCACCATATCAGTCCGCCTGCCTTGTTCGTCTATGGAGCCAAGGTGCTGCAGTGAGGCTATGCCAGTGGCGCATCATAGCTGAGGGCTAGTCTAACGTTGGTTAACGCTGAGGTACAGAAATGAAATAAATTTTTAATGTTACATAATGCCATAGGTCCCATGCATTCTTCGCATCTCTATGGACTCCTTCTTTTGCAATTGCAATGCATACCTTCCACAGCACACTGCGATTGTTCATCGACATCTCTATCCTAACTACGCAATTTGTGGGGGTTCAGTTTTCTCATACCGGAGAGATGCATTGCCTACTTTGCACCACCTTATCTTTCTCTTTCAATCCAGCACGTTTCGAGTCAAGCTAGACTGAAATCGCAAACAGTTTCTCCTTCGACTTGTTCATGTGACGACGGGTCGTCATATACACCCTTTGTCAAACATCATTTTGGAATAGGCTATCTTTCATTTTTAGAAGTTTGCATCACCGCTGAAGTGCTGATGCACTGATTGACACTGTTATGGTTTGCGAGGATGAAATATTTGATGTCGCAGACGCAACTTATGTGCATGCTTCTCTAGGCTTCGCCAGGTCTCCCCAGCACCACGAATCAGCACTGAGGCACTCGTTCGACTGAAACTATCAAACAAGGATACAATGTTCAACAATAGTTTTTTGACAAGTCCAAACTCTGACAGCGATAGGTTAGTCACCATCGGTAGGCAACAGGATAACTATTTCGAACTGATCTTTGTACATCTACAATGAGATAAGAACAGCCGCATCTATCTACGCGTGCATAAGATTGCACCCATCTGAGAATATCCCTGAAGTCAAGTGGATGGCACGTAAGCGTGTCACAGGCGGTTGGTAAGTACCTTTTCAAATTCTGTCAAATTCTGCCTTAGACCTTTTGCAACTGACAGGTTTTTCCAAGCTCTGTCACGGCAAATGGCAGGACAGCATTAATCTGCCAAAAACACTCAAAGTGTAGGTATATTGTAGAGATCAAAAAAAAATTGCCACAAGATTGACAACTATTTTTTCGCTGCTGTGCCACCTTCCTGGTTGTGTTCACTCGTGTCCAGATATTCATATTGTCTTCTGCTGCAACCAATCTATGTCTGTCACCTCGCTGTACATCACGGAAATATGCAGCTAAAACATTAACCCCACTGATGCTACTGGTAAATGAAAATTGCGCCCAAGAATGTTGGAACTAAGTCTCTCAGAGCTACGTGACTCCTATATGACAGGCATTTCAACTTGAAGAAGACGCCGCTTGGCGGTATCATGTTCGGGATCCTAAGGTTCAATCAGAAGAGATTTCTAACTCTGCAACTGCCATGGTGGTATGTCATGTGTGACCTACACATAGACAGAGTTGCAGTACCTGAAATATATAAAGGTAACACTGGGGCATCACTGTGAGAAGTAACACCCTGCTTGTGATTCTCTCCTCACTGTGAGTCTAGTTCACAGCTCGAAGGTCCTGTAGTCTTCGCACTCATCATCAGACCGACGCTTTTACAGGAACGGTTAGAATGCACTGGCTTCCACTCGTGAGTCATGACTCAGACGTCACTTGCTCCAATGATATAGGAATATTGACAACGCACAGTCAAGAGCAGAGATACATGAGCCCTACCACTGGTATCTGCCTAAGGCTCATCGTACAAGCCGTCACACCCTCTGGCAAATTCGAAGTTCCCCTCAATGATCATGCCCACCATGTCAGCAAACTCGCCATATGGCTGCTAACCCATTCACCCTTCAAAGAATGGATTATTTTCGAGTGGATCAGAAAATCAGTGTGGTTCGCACTGAAGCTATTGTGGCCAATCATCCGGTTTATCGTGGAATATTATTCCAATGGTAGTGGTGACTTTGAAGATGAAACTGATTCGTCATATAACACAGGATACTACAAACCATATCTTCGCCAGTTTCAGGGTCAGCTATGGGCAGCTTGTTCTCGCATGGAGCATTCATCGTGCGTTAAAGAGGAAGCTGATGTGATTACCCATACACATGCCTGTTACCCTCGAGTTCTCATGATCCGCAACCCAAACAAGAATGAGTGGGTTCGATGCGTAGATCGCGATATCATCATCCACACTAAATACATCGCCATCTCTTACCGTGCAACCGACGTCTACTCTCGAGGCTTGGGTGAGAAGAAAGAAAAGGCACAGTTTATAGATGATGTTCGTGCGGTGGTGCTCGGACAGCAATTCAATGCCTACTGGCTCGACTTGGAGTGTCTAGGGGAGACACCATCAGAGGAGAATCTGGATGTGTATTGCATGTCAGACATCTACCGTAGAGCGGAGACAACTTTGATCATGCTCGGGAGAGCTGACTTGGAGAGAACGAGTGCTGGATGAGCTGGGGTGGATGGGTATGGACTTTTACAGAAGCCCTCCTGAGCACTTGGCTTTGTTACAAGTTCCGGGATCGGGAAGAGGTCGAGTCGTTGTCGTTGTTTCAGCTGGCTAACCTGGCATATACGAACTCCAAAGATGAACAAGCAATTATCAATGCATACACTGGTGGGAAGGATCCGCTTCAGAGGCTGGAGCACTTGACACTGTTGAAACAAGTCATATGGAGGCGCACTATGGCAGGTTTCCCAACACTTTCTGGCCCTCCTCTCCCGCCAAAGTCATACATGGTAGGCGGGGGGTCTGTCACCAGCGAGGGGTATAAGCCACACAAAGCAGACCATGTGTATGCGCTCATGGGCTTTTTTGAGCACCACATTCAGCCGAACCACGATAAAGATGAGTTATGTGCACTCGCGAGGTTGTCAATGGCCAATGATAGCGACCGCATCGCGGATCGCATGGTGTCCATGTTTCCCTCAACCACCACCCCAGGGGCATGCTGGTACACTGACAATGATATCTATGACTCAAATCTTTGGGATATTCTTCCAGAGATCCAAGTCACTGGTGTAACAGAGAACGGAGCTCTCGTTTTGGATGGCTGTCAGGCGGCAGCCATCAGATGGAAGGACTTCCCGGATGTTCCATTTGCAACTACATTTTTGCTGAGGAAGATTGTCAGTTCCATACCGTATTTCTCCTGGGTGTTCATTGTCATTGGGTCAGCAATTGTGTGGATACAGAGCAGCAGAGCAGTGGGCATCGGATTCATTGTCATTGGATTCATCCACCTGTTCCTTTCCCCTTGACTGTTTCTCTATAGCAAATCTGGGTGTATAGTCAACAAACAACCGTGGTTGATCGGGGTCAAAGGAGTGATTGATAGAGAGACGGTAGAGAGTCACTTATACGGGGGTACCATTGCAAACTTCCCAAGGATGTATTTCACCCTGAGCGGTTCACTGTTATCGAAGCCAGAACAATTCGTGAGACAGATAGGCTCAGACGAGCAATACGAGGATGCGAAGGAACACGCGAAGAGTGGACTGGGACATATGTTCACGCTCATTGACACATGCTCGTCAACCATGTACTATTTCCGTGCCGAGCGACTGCCGACGGTTTGCATCTTCGCAGGACGGGAGGGAGGGCTTGGGAGATTTGTGCTTTGTTCGGAGAGCTGCAAGGCCAATGAACTGCATAAGGAGATGGTGTTGCAGATGCCCACGGAGATCAGTCAGAGGATGGAGTTGTGTGGTTGGGTCGCGCTTGGATGAGATTGATTTGTATGAGGCCTGTGACCATTCTAAGAAATCAGGCTCCCCTATGTCTCCCTATATATCTCACTATGTACCTTACTCAGAGTATGATATACTTCGCTGGCAGATCTACATATTTATATTTATGTAGTGGAAAAAAAAATGTACAGTGGAGGATGCACATTGCACAGGGTTCAGTATGGAGCTGAAGCAGCGCACATTGTACAGCTACCTTCAAATTGATAGGCCAGAATCCATTTTTGTTCATTCACCGCTTTTGTTTAGTTGTGGAGCTGGCCAAACAAAAGGGTCCCGCCTTTGTCCCGCCTATTACAATATTTTGTCGGGTGAGATACCCCAGAATGGTACTGGACTGTGCAACTTCTATGATATGGTATGCGGTTCATTTGACGCTGTGTCTGACACCCTTCTGAGCTCACTGCTGGTAATATCGATATGACTATTTATCACCAACTCATCATGGTATATTTAACATTGTCTCTGTTACTTCGGATCATGCCAGCACAGTGAGCTCAGCATTAAGTAGTACTTGCATGCTTCACTCGAGCAACCAGCCTTGGATGACATTTGGGCAGACATAGTGACATATTATTGCTTTATGGCTACTGGAATGTGATGGTGATTTCCAGCCATAGCAAAAATGTCCAAAGACAGTGTCGAATGAGAAAGCTGCGCAGGTCCAGTGCCATTCTGGGGTATCTCGCCCCGACGAAGTATCGTAATAGGCAGCCTAAGGCAGGACCCTGTTGTTTGGCCAGCTCCACAACTAAACAAAAGCGGTGAATGAACAAAAATGGATTCTGGCCTATTGATTTGAAGGTAGCTGTTATACACTAGCGAGAGAACAACGAGCTCAGTAGTGTTATGAAACAAAACTATATTGGTAGTACCTAGCAAGAGAACAACAAGCTAAGGTAACGTTAGTACAAGATAGGTGCGAGACGGAGACGATGCATACCTCAGTAGTGTTATGAAACAAAACTGAGGTGTTTGTACGAGGACGAGCAAGACTAAATACATATCGTAGTGATTAGCTAAGTCGTACCGGAGGATCGACATGCGGAAGTGTCATGCGGTGCAGATTCCAAGAAGCTTCTAGAGCGTATGGTGTCGAAGGTGAACAAGATAAGAGATGCGCGAGAGTGGTAAGGAAATCATCTAATGTAACGTAACGCACGAGAGTGGTAAGGAAGTCATCCAACGTAGCGCAACTGCTAACAGCTGTAAATACATTCAGATACTTGTGAAATATTCAAAGTCGTCATGTGATGGCAGAGCGAGTTAACGAACCAGCAGCTCGATCACAATGCGAGGAATGCAATAGACCTCTTCTGCATGAGGAATGAATCTACGATGAGAGACGAAAATTGATATTCTACCCCGAAGCGAGGAACGAGTGTAGGGTTAGAATTAGGACTTTGCGGCAGCGGCAGTGCAGCACGTGGCCTCTCTTGTCTCTGCACCACGCAGTGCTTGCGCCACGCTCAAACGTGCCTGCTGCCTTCTGCTTTTCTTTTCCCCACCCACCACTCCCTTATCCTCGCAGCCTACATTGCTACTGGTACCTAAAGGTAGTCAACTTTAACTACATACTAGTACTACATCCCTCTTCATGGGGTCCGGATGGCTGGTACCTAGACCTGCTGAGTTTGAGGCTGCGAGGATGCCCACCCGCCCTCGCAGCTCACCTCGGCTCTCTCTCGCACAGGTTGGGGCCGCCATCGGGGCCGGGTTGCCCCTGCGGGGCTTCCACCCAAAAAGCTATCTGCTCAATAAAGCAAACATTTCCTTTCATTCTCGTTACCGCTACTAAGACCGCTTCACGACAGCAAACGCAAAGTTTTTCAACCGACACATTGTGCACTCAGAAGCGAGATATCCAAATGTACGCAGGTAAAGTGGGGCAATTACGGAGGATAATGAAGGCACCCACAGACACGTAGAGAGAGCACATCATTAATTCATAAAAAAAATCCGACTGACGGTTCAGGAAACATGCAGGATTTGACCAAATATTCTCCTTGCCATCTGCAAAATTAAGCAGGTCTAGGAGACAATCATTCGGACCCGATGGATGGACAAGCAAGAACATCTGTTGTCAAGTTGAGTTACTGGGCCTTGCCTGCCATAACTGGAGCAGCATCTCTTGTGTGATGATCGACGAGTCGCGAGTCTGACTAACCCCTACTACGCACAGCCCGGTTATGGGACCCAGACAGGGACTTCTGATAAGACATCTTGAATCAGGTTCCTTGGTTATTCGTACGTTCAAGGAATGATCAGAAGTGTTCTGCGCAATGGAAGCGTGATATTTGTAAAATAAAAAGTGGTGGCAAAGGCTGCCGATCAGTAAAATTCTTCTACAAAATTTTCTTGTGCGACGCGCGGAATGTCAAGACGGAGTAATGAAAAATGTTCATTGAAGAAGGAAATCGTACCCGATAGGTGCCAAAGGCAACAACCACAGCATCATTCGAGAATGAGTGATTTCGATGCTCCCTGGGTCCTCGTCTCACACTTCTGTCATAGAAAAGATTGCGCAGTCCAGTTGATCGGATGCAGAGAGATGTCTGAAAAGAACATCGACGAATACCATCAGATTCCTTGATTACTCGCGTGTTCAGGGGGACTACTGAAAGTGACTTGTCGTCCGAAGGTTTGAAATTTGTAAATCAAACCGGAGGTAAAGGGCCGCCGTGAAGGTGACAGCTGTACAGTCTATGGTTCTTCAACGCGCCCACAAGCCACACCTTTGCGGAGTGCCAGCCTGAGAATTCCATGCGAGCCTTTCGCCTCTATGGAGATAAAACTTGATACCATAGCAAACCTTGTTTATTGAGATTGCAACCGATACGTGTTGGATACATGGCAAAGAAAACAAGAGGGATCAAGCAGGAAATTGAGGGATACATGATTTGGATTGAGAACTCAACCGGCGGACTCATGTCGAAGGTGATTACATAATTGTCGTTGTCACGAACTCGGTCAATTTATCGTTTACAGTGAACCGTGAGTCTGGCTCTGCCATCAACTTCGTTCAACTACTTATCGATTATCAATCGTGGACCTTGACTTGAAACATTTAACAATGGTATTTTGCTAGTTTAAAAGCTAGCTCAGGTTTGCGTGTTCTGATTCTCAACCCACTTTCTTCTCTATCTGAGCCTCCGTAGCCCTCATCATCATGGCCGACAATACTGACGCCACTGTACACAAGACACCTCCCCGTAACTCTACCCTGTCTGCCGATTCGGAGGCTGGCCTCAAGTCCACACCACTCGCAGTCGGTTCCGCTGCTGTCAGCGAACATATCAGTACTGTTGGCGTTGAGTGCGTCAAATTTTCCTTTTGTTCTCGCCACGATCACCCATATCAGTAAATTTCGCAGAGTCAATGATGTCCGCCCATGGATCGCGAGGGACGTCCAAAACTTTGAGAAGTGTGAGGCAGATACGATGCTGCAAGAACTCCTTGCAAGATGCACAGGTTCCTCTCAAAACCTTTCTGGCAGCCAGAAATCGAAGCTACTCGAAACTGCCCTCAATGCTGTCCTGCCTATCTGCAATGTGGGGGCTGTAGCGCAGGAGATAAAGGGACACCTGACTGATTTGTAAGTCAGCATTTCGAGCAGTGCGAAAGAAGACTGACGTTATTGTCAAGTTGTGATATCGAGCGCGAACCATTGTCATATACTCCTTTCGTCAAAGCCGCCAACTGTGCGCTCCGTGAACTAAGCAAGGTGAATGTAGATGGAATACCTGCGTTCAAGATCGACGACAAGACCAACGTTCTACTTCATGTCAATGATCCAAAGCCCATATACCAGGACCACCAGGACAAACAGTCCGAACGCAAGCCTGACCTTGTCGTCGTCTCTCATGAAACTGCCCTGGGTAAGAAATCACACGAAACGCAAGAATCACAGGTTTTGACCGAGACGGCGTGCAAATCGCCCAAAGACAACTTTCAATGGACCGATATTCGATCGACATTGGAGTTGAAACGCACCCGGAAGTTTCTGACCCATCCTCCGTCCGCTTATAAGACCGATTACGTCGTTCCTTCTCCTTCTGCGCAGTATATGGAATATAGGAAGGACGCGAACGGCCCTGCTAAGCCAACAGGTTCAATATCTGCTACTGGGTCTGCTCAGACCCCCCACGAAACATCGAATGAGTGTAAGCTGTAGTATGTCCGTTTTCTGCTTTCTTACTGACATGTGCGAGGTAGTAAGACCCTCGTCGCAATTGAGCAGAGGAGTCAAGCGCAAGCGAGGCGGCAACGATGAAGATCGGACTGAAGAGAAGGAGCCGACAAAAATTCCTGCTATCGTCCAGAACGGCCTCTACGTTGCAGAGATGTTCGCGGCTCATATTGCGCGGCAACACGTCATCTCCTTTATAGTGAACAGTGAGTTGGTTGGATGCTGTTAACCTGGCGTCAAAACTGACAACTGCTTCCAGACGACAATATTTACATCTGGGTTTGTGATCGTGAAACCACGATTCAAGGCGCCGCCATCAACTTCGTTCAGGACCTTCCACGCTGGTTGGTCTTGCTTCTCATCATGCAGCGGATGGGATACGAACAGTGGGGCCTTAACCGGGTGTTTGAACCTGAGCCCGGATTTTCGGGCAAAGTGATGGTTGAGGTTGAGAATACCCAAATCGACCTTGAGTTGGATGTGAAGTCTAAGGAGCGCGTGACTCATTTCGGTATACGCGGACGTGCAACTACCGTATTTCCGGTAAAGAGCAAGGCACTATCAGATCTGCAGCGGGATCCGTGTTTTCCCAACGAATCTTCTGAACTGGTGGCCAAGCTCTATTGGCCAGAAGAGACGCGTCAGAGCGAGCCAGACATCCTCAACGAGGTCTACAAGATTGCACAGACAGATCTGGATGTGCGAGGCCACGTCCCAGAGCTGGTCTGGTTTCACAAGTTTGAAGATACATCCACGTCCAAAATCAGAGTTGCACTAGGACTAAAGGACGCTGAACAGGCCGAACAGGGCAGCCGCGTCCTGTACATCATCGTATTCAGAAAGCTCATCCCAATCACGACGCTTTCTGGCGAGGAGTTCCTTGCCGCATGGTGGCAAGTTGTGAAGTGTAAGTTTTTTTCCCCTTCTTCTGCTCTTCATCATTCATCCGCCACTCGCCAGGTCATCGCGCCCTCTGGAAGGGAGGCGTGCTTCATCGGGATGTCAGCCCTAGTAATCTCATGGTGTACCGCTTACGCGGCCAATACATAGGCGTTCTCAACGACTACGACTTATCATCGTTCAAACGTGATGGTCCCAGGGGGCTCGAACGCACAGGCACGGTACCATTTATGGCCGCCAATCTTCTCTCGCCAGCAGGCATAGCAGGCAAGGTCGAGCACGTGTATGCGCATGATGCTGAATCGTTGATCTGGGTCCTCACCTGGGTCTGTCTTCGGTATGAAGGGGGCATACTCCTCAGCAAAAACAGACCACTAGAAGAATGGCTGAAAATGGATGCTTCTATGTGCGCAGACAAAAAGGCTGGCTTTTGGTCAGCGAAGATTGGAGATGTGTGTCCATCCGGATCGCACAAAACGTCCTGGAAGCTTGTAGAGAAGTGCTTTGATGGGATCCACTCGCTTTACCTTCCATCAGGGTACCGCAAACTCACCGATGAATCGGCTTTTCAGTTGTTACTTGAGGGGCCTATGCTAGAGCATGAGAGTCGTAGGCGTACTTATAGTTGAGGTAGCGCGCCTCTCTTACAAATCGCTTTGTAGAATAAACAGTCGTAGGCGAGAAACGGTCTTGTGTACTACTATGATTTTGTAATGAACAGAATGGTGCAATAGGACAATCATGGAGGCTAAGCGCGCGCATTTGAGAACACGTTGCACATCATCCCCATCATGACTTATGAAATGATGTTTGTAGATAGATATTTGCATAATGGATAGTCAATTCTCTCAAGCTCTCTGCATCTTCTGCAAATCAAGTAGGTCGAGAAGACGATGATCCCATGGAGGGACAAACAAAAACACCTGTCGAGTGGGCACTAGGCATTAGTACCTGCCAAGGCAAGGACTAAAATTGCGCCTCTTTTGTGCTGATCAGCAGGCCGTAAGTCTCGACGCGCTCGCATTGGACGCGACATTCACCTCGTGGGCTCCGACCCGCGATTTCAGGGACTATAAGACGAGTGATTTTGAAGCTCACCAAGGGAGCAACCGGGTCCTCTTTTCACACTTCGATTCCACAGGAGAAATATCACGACTGTGGAAAGCAGACAACTTCTGATAAGACCGTTAGATTCCTCAATTGTCCGTGTGTTCAGGGAATAATCAGAAATGGTTGACGATAGATCTATCAAAAATGAAGACCGCAGATATAGTAGGTCAGTGGACTTTGGCGAAAATTTCTTGTGCGACGTGGAGAACATCAAATAGACCCATAGCAAATTATCAAATGTGAAGGAACTCGTACCCAGTAGATGTCAAAGGCCACAACAACAATACATATTTCGAGGGTGAGTGATTTTGAGGCTTCCCGAGTGTCCCTCTCTCACTTCCATTCTATAGCGAAAAATTGCGCAGCTGGGTTGCTTGGAGGCATCCAGACAAAGACATCTAGAAAAACCATCAAATTCCTCGCGTGTTCAGGGGGACTAGAGGTGACCCATCGTCCGAAGGTTCGCGATGTGGAATTTCAATTTTCGAAGGTGGAGGGTCACTGTGAAGGTACTTAGCAACTGTGCTATTAGCCCGGTATGTTCAAGGTACTCCTTTGAAGTTGCAGACTGGCATCAGTCCCTGTGGCACGGCGTGCGGAGCGCTAAAAAAAATACCCACAGCAACTTGATCCTGTCAATTTACATAAGTCAGCGGGAAGCAGGATGATCGAAGTTATAATTGATACATGCGAAATAAAACAGCAGGGGTGCATATTTCGGGCTAGAGTGTTAGACGTTCTGTGGTAAACGCAGCCGTGATCAAGAATGGACTCAGCTTTTGGCTTCAACTTCAAGTTGTTGTGTTGATGAGATGATTGATTGTTTGTTGTGTGCTATTGAAACTGGCAATTATGAACCGTACAGTCGTAGCACGAACCCCACTACCACTGCCAGTGGGCGCACTCATTTAACAGCAGTTGCATTGGGTGCGCTGTCTGGCTTCCTTTTCTTAGCGACAGGGGCTGGTCGTGGACTTACGGTACTAGCCAAGGGCCTGAAGGGACCAGTATTGGACTGCGAAGGCATATTTACATGCGGCCCTGCCTTTCTCATAGTGGATGCAGGACATGCACATATATCTGATCTGTAGAACACGGCAAATATGATTGCTTCGAATGGGACAAATACTAATAGCAGCGCAGTTTATTCTGAGTGACTTTATTCGAGCTGCAAGTGGACTGAATGCACATTGCGTCGATCAACTCCACAAATCACTAGTATATCGCGCGTCAGTGTCAACGGCCATACTCCACCGATGCGAAAGCAAAAATATAGCTCACTGTGCAAAAATTCAGATCGCTCTGTCATGCAGGTGAGTCATGTTATCAGGTCCAGGAAATGCTCATACTCACACATAGTTTCAGAGCACAGCGTTTATTTTGGCATTGTGAGTTGCTGTTGCACCACCCGCCACATCCATCTGTATCACTGATAGAGGGGATTAGGGTACGGACGATAAGTCAGCGTGGTGTTATTAACCTATGTTAATAATCAAGTACTTGCGTAGGGTTATTAACTAGCATGTTATTAACATGTTATTAACTATCACGTGACCCAAAAATCGAAAATTTCGCTACAGGTACTACCAAATTTCGCTCCACTCGGTGTCCATGCCTTCTAGGTCAGCATCATCCTCCGCAGAATTGTCTTGAGCACTACCAAAGCCGTTGATAAGACTGTCCATGCGTTCATTAAACAAGGCCTTTGGTAATCATTGTGTCAAACGGGTACTGTCCTTTCACATAGCGCTCGAACTGGTGCACGAAAGCTTCGCGAACATCGGCAGCTGTTTTTCCTTTGAGAGCGGGGTTGTGTTGGGACTTGAACTCGGCTTCAATCACAATCTTGAGGTACTTGAGAACTCGGACGTAAGTTGGCGATGTGAGGATATCGGGCACAGCTGTTGAAGGAATGCGAGGGATCTTGATTTTGAGAGAGAGCGGGTTATGCTGCTATGCAGGATTGCACCGCGAACATAACCTGTCTCATGTGCGATAAGAATAAGCATTCATCAAAGGTGAAGAGTGAGTAAACATACGTGGATCTAAGCATAAAGCTGCGAGATAGCAGTCGGCTGGTCCGTCTTCGAGCTGTTCACGAAAGTGATCTGCGAGGAACAGCGGAAGATTCGAAATTTAGAATGCGACCCACCAAGACCATGGGGGTCGACAGACTTATTAGCACCATGTCACCACCCCATGGCCGTGTGCCTGTTAATAACATATTAAAAACATGTTAATAACACACCTTTTTTAGCAGTGTTATTAACAACCGACTTTTCGTCCGTACCCTAGAGGGGATGGCAGAGCTTGATGCTACTAAAGTAGCGATGACGGCGAGGACAGTTGCAAAGGAGAAATGCATTGTTTGCGACTCGTGTGTGGGTTCAGGTAATTCTGAAGGCAATAGTAGGAAGACGGCTGGTTTTTATATTGTTCTCTGGAATTACTGTTGCGTGGACGTACCTTCAAATGGATACATATCTACGATTAATCCCGGCACATCGCCATATGATAGCTAGTTGGCACTACCAGGCAGATGGCAGAACCTTTCCGGCAGAACTTGAATGTTGCAGAACTCCCGCACATGTCAGGCTCTGCCAGTTCTGCCAGCAGATTTACCTCAAACTCGGAATAGTTCTGCCCAGCCGTAGCACCGCACGAACCCCAATTGGCAACAAAGCCATTAGTACTATAGCTAAACCTCACATTTACTTCACCGTTAATACGACATCTCGAATTCTTTGGAAGAGAGAGACGCAGGGTAACCACAAAGATGACTGTTGTTGAGACAAGTCAGAAGTTGTACTAGGCGAGCTGTAAGTAGGTGTTTTTACGTACCCAGACCCTATCGTAAATTTGACCCTTGATCTTCCATGAGTCTGGCTTTGATGGTGATTGTGTGCCTGTCCCTGTGCCGACAGTCTCGCTGTAGAATCAAGCCTAAGGTGTTACTGCACAATTGCTTGGAGTAATTTTTCCGCTCACATGGTGACGAGGGCCACGAGGCGACCTCCGAAACCACGAGATTAAGTCATAAACTAATCTGCAGCACAGTCGTACGGCCGGGAGAACATAACCTTGTGATGTCCACTAACGTTCGCCGTATTCCTGTAATTAATTCAGATTATTTTCTGAGCGTCAATGGCGTCTTCATCCAAAGTTATATCAAATGATGTGGTGACGACTCTACAGCCACACCAGGCTAGTGTTGTTGCTGAAGCTTATTCGTTCAGATGCCTTGAGTTGAGTTATGCATCTCATCGACCATCTTATAGTATGTACAGATCGACCTGAGTCACGTCCTACTAGTGAGCGAATCAGTCGATGTCATTGACCCCATCGACAATGATCTAGTTTATGATGACAACGGCATCAGCTTCAGTGTCCACTGCCCACTTCATCGAACACGGCGTCAGCTCTATTTATCGAGTCGTCCTCAACACCTAAGACAACGACTCAGATGGTGATACATGGCATGTGTCAGCAATGATTTAGAAACTGGATGAACACTCTCATCACCGCCAACCTGTCCATCGTATGTCAGAGAGTTGATATGAACACTGCACGCCCAAAAACAATTATTTTCCCTGTAATTTTCATAAAAACAGAGGCGCGTAGCGGGTCAAATCCCGTGTGCAAACAAACGTCAAATTGACCCACGTAAATTAGCATCGAAGAATCATCACCACTGGCAGGGAACACGGGAACAGTTGAAGATCGATCATCCCTGCTCAACGACAGTCTGGTTCGTGTCGCGGTTTGGGTTTTGGCCTTGATTGAAGCTCAACCATTTACCTATATCCCACAATGTCGGTAGGATGGGCGCAACGCGTTCTGTATATATGCGGAGTTATCAAGTTTTTTGATGTTAAGCGACGAGATGATGATCATGATACAGGGGAAGCATGACTAACAGCAACAAAGTCAATACGAGTCGCACAATGCTGCATCGACGTGTGTTCCGTTCCTACGTAGGGTCTCATTCATACGCAGTGATGCCCTTCCTGGGAAAGCCTCATTAGGATCGGGATTCGGCTTGCTCATCTGAAGTGCCGGATGTGGCATTGAACGCTTTGCGGCATTCCGAACCTTCTTGGATGAATATGAACTGCCATGAGTCCCATGACACATTATGGTGAGTGAGGGTGAATGTACAAACAATCCTTCGATTTCCGCAGACGAAGTGTCCTCCCAGGGGCCCAGAGTCAACTATCGGGGATCACCGCAACTACGATGGCAAATTCTTTGATGAATTCCAACGTTCGAAAGGGTGTAGTGATTGGGATGATGGACTACCTCACTACTTCCGCCAATTGGATAAAGTTGGATCCGACTTGTGCTAAGACCTGTGAGTGTCTTGCTCAAAACCGCAGAGGTGGGTGTGCTAGGCAATTTTTATATTTGTTAGCCTGTATCATTAGACGTCCAAGTGATGGAGCGTATTCGCCATGTGCTGCATAGGGAGCATCCACTTACTGTTATTATGCAGACTATTTAACTTCCTCTTGCCACTTCACAGGAAACCAATTGATGTCCAACTTCGACTCGTGTCCAGCTGGCAATGCTCGGGTCCTGTCAAATAATTTTTGCAGCGCTCGTCACCGACCCTGGGGGATGTTGATGGCATGATGTCCTGGACTGGGAATAGAGTTGATCATAATGAAATTGCGGACTTCGTCCCTGGAGTGGTGCCGCAACCTCGCTAACTCAACCATAGTACAAGCACTGACAAACAATCACATCATTCCAACTTATGTAAACTTCCAGCTCCGATGACCCTGCCATGACAGCCACGTAGTACAGTACGTTGATTCCCCTTGATCACTCTGTTTCACGAAGCTGAGACAGTGCATTTAGCACATTGCACTGCCATACCGTGGTAGCGTCTGGTCAATCAAAGATTTGAATTGCACTGGAATCTGGGTGCAGCCGAAAGTTTCGTTTCTCGTATCTGAACTGTCCGATTGTACAGATTGGGATCGTGAAGGGCTTGTCCAGCAATGCTTGTTCTAGTGGAACTAGACTTTATAGGCGTTGTCATGTTATCGAACTTCTTGCACCACCATTCGTTCATCGTGTTTCTGAACAGTACAATGAGCCTCGTGGGGTTGTCTCTAAGGAGGGCAATTGATTTCTCCGGCCTCAGCGTTCCGCACCTACGCTTTTGGCCAGAGCTAGATTTCCCCGATTCAAAATTTTGCAGGATTGGGACGTAGGAGCAGCCCGATGTGACTGTAGGTATCTCCATCAATGTGGTTCTACTGATGGGAAGCATCCATTTTCCCTGGTGCATCATGATCAGCGTCTGACCATTTTAGCGATACAATCTGGCTTTTTCCACCAAGTCACTTCCTTTCCGCATGGTTATAGCCTTTATGGTGTTCAATGCACTGTGCGGACCAAAGGCTATATATCTTAAACCTCCCAGTCACACTTCTACCTCTCAAGGTTCTGCGTCCGCAGCTGCATGCTCTAGTAATGACCGATCAGGATTCTGACTGTCCTGGTGCTCGACGGTGATTGTCAATCGCCGGCCTTTTCTATAACATCGTCACCTTCACGCTACGCCACTAGGATTCACCATCGCGAACACAGTTACTCCGGGTCTCCCACTCCATCGCACGCGACAAGGAGGCTATCATAAGCCTGCTTCACGGCATCCATGAAAAGCCGACTACTTCGATTTATGATAAAAACAACTGTCTCCCGTCTATTGGTCTAGCTAGGTTCCGGCTACCAGCGACTAGCGAACGATCGATCACGATATAAACGTCGACCAGCGGCAGCAACCTTCCTAATTGGTGTCTCGGGCTATAGATAGCATACCCCCCAAAACAACTTCTAGTACGCCTAGTGGGGACTAGCCTGCTCCGGGAGTGCCTGTATTTCCCACTTCCTCCGGCTGGTGTCACCCAGTTCATAGAGGCTCATACTTGTTTGTACCAAGCGCCGTTGATCTATGAAATCACCATTTGACTTGCGGGTTCAGTGCGTTCTTTGTGCCAAATACATGCGGGCGTGTGATTACATTGTCGACTCACCTTGATACTACAGTCCCTTCAAAGTCTCGCCTCCAGACCTCCTGCATGTTCATTGCACCGCCCATATTGGCTGTACGATATATATATCAAGCATGTACAAACATAACGTGGGATGAACTCAACCGCGCCGGAAAGTTTACCGTTGCACAGCCTCAGAGGCCTTTCTTATGGAAGGAGCTTCGCGAGCGCGAAGGAGCCTTGACAGCTCCGATCTTCCATTCATCTGACATATGCAGCTGTCAGCGGATTAGGCCGCTGATAGTAGCTTATTCGGTCCGCTGTGCTAACAAAAGCTAGAAGCTATTTATCTCCTCTATTATAGGAATCATCTTTAGCCCCCCACCTCAACCTACTATCCTACCATGCCCAAAGAGGTCGTGTACACTCTAGACGCTGTCCCTCCCCTCAAAACCTTCTGTGAGTACTTGTGTTATCGGATGTGACTGGATTATGACGATACATTCGTTCAGCTCAGGCCATCATATCTAAAGGGTTCGTGTACGTCTCAGGCAACATCGGATGTACAAACGATTTCCAGATCGTTGAGGGCGGAGTGCAGGGGCAAACAGTAAGCTCATACTTCCTATCTCTCATGAACCAATCGGTCACACGATGTTACAGGTTGCTGCCCTTGAAAGTATTCGCAAGATTCTCCACGCTGCAGGATCTGGACTCCAACACGTTGTGAAAGCGAACGTCTATCTCACCAATCTGGCGGATTTTTCTGAAATGAACAGAGCGTATTTGGCGGTACGTCTTGCTTTTCTCAACGGATATTTCAACTTGAGCTAAACCGCTTGACCTTGTCACATAGTTCTTCGATGAAAATGCGATGCCTGCGAGGACTTGCGTCGGTGTCGCTTCTCTTCCGTTGGGCGCAAGCGTTGAGATCGAGTGTGTAGCAGAACTTCCAGACGCCTGATATCCCAAGTAATGCATGAAGATAATGGAAGAAAGTTGTACAGTAGTGCGTTTCTATTCGTGTGATTTACTGCAAGTCATTGCAAAGGACTATGTAAACTCTGCGCTTCTGTACTGAATATATAGGCAATACATTAACTGTTAGCAATCAGCAAAATAACGATACTCAATCGAATCAAGGTCGTAATCAATACTTATATAAAGAGGATACAATACCATCAAGATCGCAGATCATCGTCGGGAATGGACTGCATAATTTGTTCTCATCATCATTGCCACCCTGCATAGCCTGCACGGACGTCAATCTAGAGTCCCGCAGCTACAGCGCTGCGCCACGCACCCTGCTTTGCTTTTAGACCCTGCAGTAGTTCGTATAGCTGCTGTCGGATTCGTGGTTGATACATTTCCAGTGCAGCAGGGCAAGGGTCTTCGCCTAAGCATGTCTCGAGCACAGCACGCAGTCGTGTGGGAATTTGATGCAGATCTCTGTTTACCTCAGGTATAGCCTCATTGATGAGAGAGGGGTATGGTAAAGACGCACGACGTGTCGACCCCTGATCCTTCAAATGCCCATACGACAGCGTTAAATCCGACTCCAAATTGCATGTAGGCGTCGCTGACTGTGTCAGGGGAGGCTCGTGAAGTGGACCATAGAGTGAGTGTGGATTGGAGGTTTTTCATTGATGCGATGAGCGTGTGTACAGAATTGGGGATGGAGGCGCTGTATTGGGGGCTGGGAATTGATGCGCTGTACTGGGGGTGGGGGATTGGTATTGAGGATGGGAGACATGACACCACGATACTGCACTTACAGCACTGTAGTTGCTTGCATATGAGCCCTGCCGCGTAGGCGTAGTAAAAGCTCCCAACCCAGTAGTAGGAGAAGTTGGATAATATTGATGCATGTCCGAGTTGGTCAACAAACGGATTTAGATAATTGATAGAGAAAACAAGGGAGTTGAGAAGAATACAAGACCAGCTAGCAAAGAACAAGGAGAGTGAGACTGGGGAGCTACAGCTTGAAGGTCAATATAGCACAGTAGGAACAAGTTTTGAGTGTGAAAGATGTTAGTCGTTACGCTTTTATCCTGATGAAAGACTGATTGATCCCGGCCATCTGTACGCGAGCTGTGAATAAACGATCCGGACATGTCAACTGACCGCACCCGCGCAATCAAAGTTGTAATCGATATCGATGTTCACGAAATGCAACATGTAACCAACACAGCAGTGAGTACTGCCATTCGTGGCACTGCGCCCAAAGTTATGTAAGCAGCACCGCTTTGTTTGGACCAGTAAACTAGCTCAGATCAGCGTCAACCATCGTTTGTCGCCAGGACATCCAGGAGCACATATTATATTATATTATCACTATCCCTCAGGGGGGACGTGTACACTCTCCGGCACCGACGTTGATCTTCACGGTTCAGAAGGCAGGCCTGAGGCTGGGACACGAAATGATCGGACAAAATGCCCGTCCTGAAACTGTATCTACCAGTGCACAGCCATTTTCACCAATCAAAATCATGGTTCAAACCAGTTCCTCTGAGATCCACATTCTAATAGCACGACAATCGCATTTGGCAGTTCAGTTGCACCCTGACACCAGTCACTTGGTGGCTGAAGGACATCCCAACATTCTGGAAACGTGTATCTACGGTTATAAAGTTCTTCAAGTCAGCTACTGTTTTTTGCTTTCACAGAGCTGTAGTGAAAGTGGGGCTTTGTCTGCGTTTAACCACCCAAATCAGTGAACGCCAAATGCAGAGGGACGAATTCACTACCCGGTCAATCATGCCCAACAGTGCCGGTGGCGCATTGGGTTAATACTAATCTGCCGTGTTGATCAGTGAAATGCGACACATGCTATGTTATAAAACACAACACCCCCTACCAGGCCGAACAGGGCTAGCCTTACCGCAATACGACGGAATTACTATTATCCTTTGATCATGGCAAATCTGATAAGATGGTGTTCCGCATTTGGTAGCAGCCTCGCTTTCAAACATGTACAAACATGCACCGAGTATCTTTGTCCTTCATAATGACTCGGATGAGGCCGCTTCAAGCGTCCATTAATATTGTCCAACTGTCGAGAAGTCTAATGACCCTGCATCTGATTTGCCAAAGTAATTCTTCCACAAATTTAAGCCAAGACCGCAGAATTGAAAATATGAAAACCAAAAATCTGCGAAGCTCCGCTTCCTTGCGTGAACGGGCATCTCGCAGAATTATGCTCATCTATTGATCCGTGAACAGTGAAGAGAAAAACTCTTTTTAGTTCATACCGGCCACTGCCTTATCACACGAATACAAAGGGTGGAACCCTGCAAGCAGCTGAACCCTTGATACTCATAACCATATCTCTGATATCGTGATGGCAATGCTGCTCTCCCATACTAACAATATCTTAATCTCATCCAGGAATCCAGGATAGGATCATTTGGCCGAACAAAATGTTTGACCTGCTCCACGTACGCTGTGATAAGAAATTTCAAACACGGGGACCCATGAGAATTGATATATCGTAAATCCATTGCACCACTGGGGAGCACACATACGAAAACCCTTTGTCGCATCAAGATAAATAAACTGTCATCCATCTATCTTCATTTGTGCGTAGCGCCCGTGTCTCGAGCTACACCAAGTGAGCCTTCAATCTCAGCGAGAAGACCGCTTTTATTGAACGAATCAGGCACATGGAATGGACATAAGCAATCTCATCTTAATCGTGATACGAAGATAGTGCAAAGATATGCAAGTTACAGCTGCCATCCAGGGGTCGCTGTTGGTCGACGCCGAGGATCCAAAGCTTGCGCATCTTTGAGTGACTCCGATATCTCGTTCCTGAACCCTTCCTGCAAATCAACATCAACATCAACGTCAGCGCTCTTGCACTTTGAAATATAGCTTACATTCGCCTTGAATGCTAAGAGCAGCGGTTCTACCGCTCTCCATGCCCATCCATACTCATCCATCATCCTGTCCCTCTCAGAAGTCGAACGCATGAGGAACCTCGCGATTCGCAGCTGAACGTCACGGTCCGGGATATTGTGATACTCTTCGATACTCTGCGGGAACTGCGCATCACGATGTCTCCGATTACTTTTTTCTCGCCATTTCAACTGGCGACGCTGAGTGAGGAGCGGGAGAAGGGATTTGAGGTAGTTGTAGCGGATTTGAGACAACGAATCGTCCATATCATGCTGGAAGCGCTTCATAGGCCGTGCATCGCTGTACAGCTCCTTTAGAGCATTGTCAGACTCGTCCAAAGTTGCAGATAAAGGAAGACGTACATTAAGGGCAGCAAGATAATCAACTTGGGTTAGGTCCTCCGCATCCACCCCCATCATTGAATCATCGATGCAGCTATACTTGCTAAGGACCTCTTGGCGGTATTCTGCAGCCTGGAACGCGGTAAGTAGTTCAATATCTTCTTGATGCTGCCTCCTCAGCTCCTTTATCTTATCGTCGACAATTTCTAGCGTCTCTTTCGGGGCTTCGTTTGGAGTGGCTTTGAGGTCTTTCAACCTGCAGAATCTCAGAAACCTAAACCAGCACACACAAAGTAATAAAAAAACTTACGAAGGACCATTATAAGACCCCTTGGATGCAAGGACGTACTGAGCAAAGTGATGCCTGCTAATGGCCAAGTCGTCTGGGTTAGTAGAATGGAGAGGGATGTGTCTGTCGCGAAACCCATTTTTCCCTTTGTTCGCTTCTTTCGGTTGTCGCAGACCACTTGCTGAAGCCATCATGTCTAGCAGGAAACCATGGACCTGGCTTTGTAAGAATAGCAATTAGGGTGAACTTCGAAGCGACATGTGCCAGTATATGTGGCAGAGGTGAAATTCTAATCCTTTATCCTTTGTTATTCAACATGATTTATTGCCGAGCCCGAGGTGACAGTCGTCACGAGTCTTGACGGAGTTCGAACACTTGATACTCTCATCAAACACACGAACAGTACTAGCCTACTAGGTCGTTCCTCTGCAGGGATGACATTCAAATATCATGCAATGTCACTTACATTCTCGATGAAATACTTTGTCATGCATAGCCTGAATCCTGATCAACTCGTATAGCGAGGGTGCAGTGCAAATATTTCGGGTGACCGGAAGGTTGCAGCCGAGGACAAAGAATACGCTCAGCGGGATCCTTATACCGGTCATTCTAGTAGCCCATCTTCAAGTTCGTGTGTCTTAGCCTTCAATATTCCGATACACATTCAACTAGTCTTTGTCCCATACGGTTTGCTTTATACTTATCCTCATCATGACAGAATCAGGCGATCCTACCCAAGCTCTGCACGCCACACAGAGTAGCCATGCTGCAGACTCTTGCCAGTGTATGTATCCGCCTTGCATTACTGGTAGCACCGCTGAACTTACATTGTACAACACAGAGCAACTTGAATCGTCAACCGACTCTGAAACCTATCAACTCAGAGGACAACCTTTCAAGGTACAGAATCACCTGCAAGGTTGATTCTATGTACTATAGAGACGACAAGAAATTTACAACACGTGCTGCTGTTCTCTCAAATTTGGGTTTTGATCTGACGGACGTAGACCTCAGTATGTGACAGTTTGAATTCTCTAGTTTGCCGATCTCGGATGCGCCAGCAGAATCGACTGTTCAACAGTTCCAAGCAGTTTTTATAGGGATGCCAATAGGCTGCTTGCTGTGTTTTACGAACTAGACAGAATGGGTTAGTATGGGAGTAACTAATCGACAAGACAGAATAAACGTGTCTCTATCGCTGGTCGGCGATCATGGAACTTCTGGCTATAACAGACAAGGGCCACATTCCAGCGCGGCCGCCTACAACCAGGCGCTCATGGTTGTCCTTCAACTGCACCCCACCAGATCCGCCGAGCTTTCCATCAACTCGGTCCTGTTGGTATCCTTGCTTCGTTCTCTACATTGCACCTTCGATACCTAATTGGCACATACTGTACAGTACCATGGCTTTGCATCATAAGCCACTGATTCTTACATAACACACGATACTTATTGTACGGAGTCTCGTCGTACCTGCTTCAGCGTTGTTCCACATCTCGCTGAGGTATGTCAGTCTTACAGTTCATAGTGGTTACATTTACTGACTCGTACCAATCAGAACTTTCCGCGCTCCGAGTCACATTTATCCAACGGCTGAACATAAAACATTGAATATTCAAACTTCCGAACTCGAACTGCTCTCATCTCTTTGCTCGATCAGACACAATCACGCAAAATGGGAAAATATGATTATATTCCAGAATTGACGGATGCAGACTCTTACCGGGCTTGGCGCCGTGCTGTGATGCTAGCTCTAGCTAGTAAAGGGTTATGGAATCATTGTACCAATGGTACAGATCCCAATGACGTCGCAGAGTACGCTAGCACTATGCCCACAGCAGCCACTCCTGGAACGATTACGAGTGCAGAATGCGCTGCAATGAAGGAATGGATCAAGGACGATGCGCAGGCAAAGATCATTATCGAATGCAGACTCTCACCTGTCATACAGAACATGCTTGGCGAGAAAATTACAGCTCGTCAGCAATGGGACATTCTGCATCAACGATTTGCCCGCCTCGACATCACTTCCCAAATCGAATTGCGCAACCAGCTCTTCTCTGAGAAGCTGAAGGATGCCGCCGACGCTTTACGCTATCTCAGTGTCTTTGAAAACGGGCGTCGCCGGTTTGTTGAGATGGGCGTCAGTCTCTCAGACGAAGAAGCTATTTGGATGCTACTGCACGGCTTACCGGATACTCTGCAGTGGGTGGTATATAGAAGTCTAACCATGGGGATTTACCTCACCGCCAACAACTCCTCCATTCCTACTACACCCTCCGCTTTTCCAAAGGTCACATTCGAGGATGTTGCAGTCACTTTCCTCGCAGAAGCGAATTATCAAGCAAGTCAATTGAAACTCGCGAAGTCCGGGTCTGAGTCTGCTAGCACAGCATCCTACTCACCCCCATCCTCCTCGAAAGTCAAATGTGTGCGACCAGGGGGTGGCATCAAGGGTAAGGCACCCTGGAGACGTAACAAATCTTCCCCCAAGTCCAAGAGAGAGGTCACCGCTTCTATCACAGAATCCAACTCCTCGTCCTCGTCCTCGGCCTCCACACACATTCCTCTATACCGGCCGTCTCCGCCATTGAAAGAACCCCACGCTGCCCACATCAAGCGAGGGGGTGGACGCAGCTGCAGGGGATAATATCCACAATAGCAATAGTACCGCACTCCGATCCCTCACTATGTATGTGCATGTCAGTATATAGGTACCTAATGTTGGATCGAGTGAATCCCCTCGGCTCTATCTCAGTGATAATGACAAACACCACGGTGAACAATTGAACGTATTCGAAATAGTCACTGTATACTATGCTATTTTGTAAATTGTGCGCAAAATATCGTCTGCGGGTTAGCATGTTTCCATAGGGGTTGAATTACTATTTTCGGCGAGGGTAGTGACGGCAGTGCTTAAAGGTTGTCCACCAACTCTTTCCAACTTCTGTCACAGGGTTGTCCACGTCAACAGATTTCTAGTTACCAGCGTTCACAGGCAGACTTGAGCTTTGTTCGAAGATCGTCGAGTCTTGACAGGATATCATAGCAACGTTCGCATGTGAGAGAAATCACAATCGCACTATTTCGATAGACTTCAAGCTTCAACTGCATCAACCAGTGTTACACCGTAATGACTACACGACGAGAGGCACACTTTCATGCTGTCTCGATAGGGCGCGTCCAGGGCACATCTATTGCCAGGATCAGCTCTCGTGATAATCTAGCCACACATCCACTCCTCTCTTCCAGTCCATCTACCATTTCCCCAAGTCCTACACCGGAAGCTCAGTCTTCTTCAATACCAAAGTATGTGCCATACACGCCTAGACAGAGATTGCCTACAACCAGCACCACTGCCCAACCGCCAGTTTCAGTCTCTCCGCAGCACCAACTCACGGGCGGTGCGACTAGCAAGCTCCAGCTGATGAACCTCAAGGCCGCAGCACAGGACATTGGCCTTGATGCTGCATGCCTTGGGTGGGTAATGTTAGAGAAACTAAGCCAAGATGGAGAGACAGAAGAGTGGGCTGAAATTTGGGGTGCCATTACCAAGGGCAAGGTGCGTTTTCATTGATTGTGACCATTCAGTTCACAGAAAAGTTTCGTAGGCGTCTCTACTGCTCCCACTTGAGAAATCCTCAGGACAGGAGAAGATCACGCCTGATTTCATGTCAGATCATGTGCTCATATGCAATCCTTTATCCAAAGAAAATACACAAGTGGTTACACTTTCTGGCTTGCGCGGACACTTATCTAGGTTTGTTTCCTCCTTTTTTTCGTTACTCAGTACCAATTTGACCTAATATATTTATTCAGCGAAAATTTGACGTTTCGCTCCTCACTCCCGCCCACAAAGTTACCCGATATCACACACTCATCTCTTCCCCCACTCCCTTCAATCCCATCAGACTCTGGATACCCCTCATATGCAGTCCCAGCACACAGCACCTCCATCCCAATTCAAGTTCGTCCACCAAAGCCACCCTTACCTCCGCGACCCACACCTGCTACCCAACCTTCACGCCTCGCCATGCCTTTCGCTTCTCTATTTGGCGCCAAGCCCATGACCACACCCCCAACAATCGCTGCTCCCCTCCCACCCATACAGACGCCATCAATACCTCCCCCAGAGGATCATCCCATTCTCATCAGTGCATTCAGTATTTCCCGTGCGGTATATCGACATGATGTGATGCGAGACGTTCTTGCTGCGCTTAAGTCCGAGCTCACATCGACTCTTGAAACGGCTGGTGTCCCAGCAATGATCATCGAGCGCGTACAATCCTTTGCGTCCCCATTGCTTCCGTTTGTGAGAGGTCCTGCTGGGAAGAAGAAACTTCACGATATTGGCGCAAGCCCAAGTAGACACGGAACATGGGCCGTCAATCTCGATGCAGGGAAAGATCGCTCCGAAGAATTGGCCGAGAAATTCCAGGAGTTCTATCTGGAATTGGAGGGAGAAGTACGAACTGAAATTGAGAAAGAGAAAGGCGAGGCACCGGAAGAAGAAAAAGAGTCCAGGGTTAAGGAGCTCGTTGAGGTGGTGGAGGGGGCTCTATCTACCTTGTTTTATGATCGGTACGTGAATAGTATGGAAGAGTCAGTTTTCCTGTTCCAGTGCTGATTCCTACTAGACTATTCCTTCCATCTCACTCTGATGACGCCTCGCATGACGAAGCACTATCAAGCCACATTGCAGCTCTCAACGTTCTTGATCTGGGGCTCGAGCATCTTGATGTCGATGTTGGCAGCGCTGGGTCCGAGATCGACGTCGTAGTCCGAGCGTGTGGAGAGAGTAAGTTTATTAATCCATCCACATGTACTGATGATTCATTGATATTTTCACAGCGTTATCTCAGCTAGACGTTTCCTGTAGATCTCCCGGTGACAAAGCAGCTGTGCTGGTTGCAGTGCACAAGCTCATAGTAGGTGAGTGAGATGCGCATATGCATGCGTGATATGTGATTTCAATTACGGAAAGATGGTCTTTCCCGCCTTCCTCCGATTAAACTCAGCAATGGCGAAAAACAGCATGAGGAACACGCGCCGCTGCAGCGAAAAGCGACTCCACCCCCAGAATCGATCGAAGTTGCGGATGTCGCGCTCGTTGCTTCTCCCGATGCGTTATCCTCACCCGATCTACAACCCGATGGGGATGCAGCTCATGGGTCACCCGAGAAGTCGTCTCTCTCGCCTAGTATCTCATTCCCACAGGCGCCATATTCGACTACAGTACTCTCCTCCATCCCCATCCCACCTCGCGCTTCCTCGCCCCAACCGACCGTCTCCCATGTCCAAGAGCCGACGACAGTATCAGGCGATGTCCTCCTCCCACTTCTCATATTTGCCGTTGTCAAATCAAACCCCGTACGCCTGGTCTCGCACCTTCTGTTCACGCAGCGTTATCGTAATGCTGCATTCGCTGGTGGAGAGGAGCGGTACTGTTTGATCAATTTGATGGCTGTCGTGGAATTTCTGGAGAATGTGGATCTTGGTGCTGTGGGTGTTGGAGGTATTGGTATTGTTAGGTGGGTGTTTCACCTTCTCGATCATAGATTGCCTACTTGAAACCGCTGTTTCTTTTTTCCTGTGTTCTAACATCCATCCCATTCGATGCGCTAATATTTCTTTCCACAGCACCGCGCACCTCACCCCAATTCCAATCGTGCGTACTACACTTCCACCAGATGCGCCTGTAGACGCACCTGGTGGCCTCCGCGGACGCGTAGAACAAGGCGTCGACGCCATCGCAGGGTCTGCTAATAAAGTCATCTTCGGTGTCGTTGACAGCTCATTCGGCGTACTTCGCTCATTCTTACCATCTGCCCCCACCTCAGCATCTGCCCCCTCTTCAGCATCTGCTCCGACTCCAGCGTCTGCCCTAACCTCGACATTCACGTCTGCCCCCACCACAGAAACCAGTGACGCGCGGTGGAACATGGGGCTGTTGAGGCGAGAGAGCGGGTTCTCGATTGCGAGTTTGGTGCCAGGGAGGAAGGGAGATGGGAAGGGGGAGGGGGAGGATGGGCAGAGGGAGCTCGTGGCGGTATCCTCGCGCCCGGGTTCCATACGTTCGATTTATGTGAACGAAGATGTGGGGGTGGAAGGGACGGAAGACGAGAGTGAAGCAAGTGACGACGATGAGGAAGACGATGAGGAAGATGAAGATGAAAGTGAGGAAGAAGAACATGCTCATGATGCAAAAAGCATTCGAAGCTTCGAGAGCATGATGAGCGGGAATAGCGGGAAAGCACGAAAAAAGAAGAGGAAACTTGCTTCGCTCAGTAGGAAGAGCTTGACGGACCGGCTGGCGCAGGTGCCAGGGCTTTCAAGGCTGTCAGGAACGGATGTACACAAGGTCTGTCTTTGCTTATTCATGCATTTAAGTCATCGCTGACGTGCTCTATCTATAATCATTGATCTTCATCCTGTCGCAGACGGTATCACCCCCAATCACACGCTCCTCACTGTTGCTCCCCTCGCATCACAATCGCCTCGACTCACCGCCATCATCGCGTGCGCCTTCTCCCATTTCTATACGGCTTCCTGCGCCTAGCAAGCGGTTTATGGAGTGTACGGAGGATGATTTGAGGGTGTCAGAGGTGGGGGAGTTGTTGAGGGAGTATAGACGATTAGTGGAGGGTGTGCGGGCTATGGGTGCGTTTGATGAGTGATGTTGGGTGGGTATGAGAAGAGATCGGTGGTCTGTATGTTCTTCTTTCGCAAGAGTTGTAATTTACCTGAGCCGAATTATCACACAGGGCATTACTTCACTCGAAAACTTGAAATACTTCATTTGACTTGGTCCCATGCTGTCCCGATGCCTCGCAAAGTCTGTTCTGCTACTCCGAAAATTCGTTTCCTAACCTCAAGAAGCTCTGCATCTCGATAGCAGGGTGGAGTCATGGGTGAGGGACCTCGCTAGAAAAATAAACATCTCTGAAGCGAATCCACGGGGGATCTCTGCTAAGAACATTATTCTAGGAATAACCTCCACGTCTCGCTAGGTGGAACACGTATTTTGTTGTCGACTTTTGCAATCGAAGTTTGAAATCAACAGGTAGCAGCAAGGCGCCTGACGTTGTGGAGCAGCGTAAGACAGCAGTGAAGCCCACAATCTTCCCGCGACAATTGATAGTAACTGGTGATGAACACGCGACACTGATCGCCTGTGATTTAAACATCGGGGAATCTCTCACCCAAGCCATCATGCCTCAAAGCTTACTCCAGCGGGATCCTGAAGTTGTTCGAATCACATTATGGTGGACGCAGGTGGGTAAGCTAGCATTCGGCGTTACGCAAGCCACACAGGCCGCAACCTTTAACTAGAAGGTTCAATATGTCACCACTGGCAAGTAGGATTCTACTTTTACCGTGACATCTTTGGTTGACAACTTCGTTGCATAACCCATGTGAATCAGGAAATCTTCGTATCTGCCACGTGAACCACTGCATTAAGTGCGGCGAAGGTCGTTGACCATGGGATGAGGAAGGTGATGACTTGGATGCATACTACTTGCAGGGCCAGGTGAAAATGGAGTGCCAACACCACCACAAAATAACTTACCTTTCTGTATCATGCAACGTTGCTATTGGGATCTTATTCCCGATGAAGTAGTAGTTTGCATGTATGGACTCATACAGGATGAACGTTTGGACCATCTTGTCCCTGGACCCGACTAGGGTACAGGTATAACGAAAAAAATCCTCTGTCCAATGATCGCTACCGGCCCGTTAGCGGTCCGCTCGGTTTGCTTGTTTAGGACCACAATTTCTCGCGCTCTCCTTTCGCCCCTTCATTGAGGGGCCTCATGTTCTTTCATCTTCACATCGACCTGATATGGCCGCCTCCTCGTCGTCTGCTGTGCCCTCTGCGCATGAACTCGTTCCACCTGCATCTCTTGTTATTGCAGATTACCATATTGCTGATGAAGGTGTTTCTGTTGTGTCTTCCTTTCTGCTCCGGAGATTGTTTGAGTATCAAGGAGTATCGAGAGCGCGGTTCGCCGCTTCTCAGCAGTATCCAGCTGGAGTATTCTTGGCGGTGTCAGCCCCGACTGTCCGCCATGTCATTGATCATTTTCCCATGATGACCTGTGCTCATTTCGATGATTTTGGCTCGGTCTCATTCGCTGTCTGTCAAGGCGTCTGACACCCATGATTATGTTCGTGATTTGCTGCGAGTTCACATATGTAATGACCACTGCGGTAATTTACTTTTTGTCTTCAAGCATTTGTTGCACGTGCGACGTCGTTTGACCCGGAAGTTCTCCCTGACCCCTTTCTTCAATCGAGCAAACAGACGTGCGCTACTGCGAAGGCCAAGTCCCATGCCGTTCGTTCTGACACGGAGCGCATTGTTACTCGTCAACAAGACTCTGCGGCCCATCGACGTGACTTTGATTCTGATCCTCTTGTGGAGGATGATCTTCAGTTCCCTACAATTTGCACGATGGCTGACAAGATTAACATCATCGCTGAATGGCAGGACAAGATGTCCCCTGCCAACCAGAAACGTGGCGCTTATGCAGTTTGTGCATATAATGTTCGCGCTGCTGACCTCGTCTCTGTTGACTTATCCAGATTTCTTCTCAGTCTCCTGCAAAATGAATGCTTGCCGGAGCACACACTCCCACGATCCTATGATTTCGAATTGTATCAACACGCCATTTTGTATCCTAAGGGTATGACTGATTGCTGGTCGTTGGTGCCTCTCTTGCTTTGTCCTTCTTGTTGTGGATACTTATTATGCAAGCAACCGCGTCAACCTCAACTCGTTAGCTAACTTTCAATACTATGCATGAGCGGTTGCCAGACGCTGTCCGTAGTGCACTGAAAAGTGCCTCTCTGTATGACCTCATGTTGGTCTCGCGTGCACGTGCGCCTCATGTTACCCATTTTTATTCGTACAAGTTCCAAGCAGGTGGCTATCGCCAGAGCGAGGAGTCGTCTCAATGGTATAACCAAGGGAACGTTGCTATTCGGCCGCAAGACTCGCCTCAAGTGCAATCCTTGTTACCTCCCTCATATGACGACATCTGTGATGCGGTTTGTGTCGTTTTTACCGGTCATAACCAGTCACCCACTCACGAGACGTTGAAAAAAATGCAACCAATTCTTGTTACCAAGAGCATTGTCAAGACCCTGATTGATTTTTTGACAGCCAGGAATCTGTGGTATCAGCACAGTGAGGTTTCTATTGGAATCCATCAACCCGACGGGAAATAACGGATTGCGCCATGAGGGAAACATCTTAGTGATGAAAATGAGGCAGACGGATGAGCAAGAAATCATAAACATGACAGAGAAAGACAAGGTGTTCACGACGTTCCTGCTGAAGGCGTAAGTTGTCATATAGATAAAGAAGAGACGTACACTGACAGGATAGCAGGATATTGCAGGACAGGAGTTGGATGGAAGGGCATTGAAAATAGAGAATACGAAGAAAGTCTGGTGGAGGACTAAGCGAGGCACGTGACACAACAGGATGGGGGAGAAATGGAAATTATGGATTCAGAATTAAAAAATGATATTAATATTGGCTGAGAGAAAGGGTTACGTTTGGAAAGTGTCGGGTCCAGGTATACCCGTAGGGTTATTGTATAGTACTTCGTAAACTTCTGTAGGGGTTCATATCAACTCTAACGGTGGTCCGGGCTGTCTGGCCGACCCAGCTAGTGGACAATGCCGCATCAGTGCCACACTGACACGTCATTCCACTCTATGTTGCACCAAATCTCAATCATGTGTCACGCCTGCGTCAGTGCATTCAAATTCAAAGGCGGTTGAACTACAAGTGCGAGCCCACTCAGTGGTTGAGTTAACTTAGCAGAAGTTCCATCCTGACCGGTACTGCGGCTATCGCGGCATCGGCGACGCACATCATGGCCCATGGTGAACTTGAACCAATTCGAACTGTGGCATGTCCTTCGCCACCCATACATCTGACTCCCAGGTTGGCTGCATTGCTTTTATTTCAGCTTTCAGTGCAAATTGTCCTCGCAAACAACTTAAATTCCCTCCCAGTGACGCACGTTAGCATGCCGAAATCTTCGGGTGAGCAAATTTAATTTTTGTACAAGGCCTACAAAGTACTTTTTGTGATGCTAATTGGTTGATTCTACTGCTCGGCTGCTGCCACTGATGACAATAAGACGAGCCAGCACCAGTCCGCTACTTCTTAAGACCCTGCACATTCAAGCCGGTGTATGCAGGTTGCAATTGTTCGAACTGACCATTTTATATCTTCCCTTCAGCTTGAAGCACCTGACTTAGAATGCTTCCACTGACCTCATCCTTCGACGAGCCGTCAAATACAAGCACTCTTCCGTTCATATTGTGGTATACTTTGCCATCCTTGCCTTTGCTGACTTCTCTTACAGGTACTGATTTTCGTCACCAATTTGCCAGTGCAAAACTGAGTGTCTGAGAGTCAACACTGAGGCACGCTGACAAACTATGCCCAGAACCTATACCGTTCATCGTCCCCTTTGCCCTCCACAAAATTCAGGTGTCAAGCATCTCTGACATTGTTGCCAACTGCACCCTCTCGTACCAATCATGCATACACCAATATCTTCTTGTCCCAAGTCACGCCCAACTGCAGTCTCCAATACCTTCGCAGCCATGAGCAATCCAGCACTCATTAGACTAATTCAATTCGACTACTTACTTTACTAGCTCTAGACACATGTTTTGTTACTTTAGCTCCCACCAATTGACTGTTTTTCCAATTTCTGTTGGAATTAATTTCGTTCAATTTATTTGATGTCACCAGCAAACACTACACCCATAGTTCGAGTGCCTTTCTCGATGGGTGACGCACGATCACAGACTCATGGAATATCGGACATGAGGGATAGTGTTCTATTGGAGGAGCATCAGTGGAGCGACGTGAATGCATTGATGATATTATATTGTGAGACATGCATGGACAATTGATAGCAAGTGACGACGAACATGGGGCGCTCATTGCCTGTGATTTAAACATTGAGAAATCTCTCACCCAAGCCATCATGCTTCAAGGCTCACTCCAGTGGGATACTAAAGTTTTTCGGATCACACATGGTGGACGCAGGTGGGTCAATTAGCGTTCGAAGTCACGCACGGGGCGTTACATTCAGCGCTGTGGCAGTTTCAAAGCTGGCACTTTGGAGTCCAGTACAACTTGAGCTGCCGCGAAAGAGTCGACCAGCGCAATACATTACCATACACGAATAAAAAAACATCTTCAAACTTTGGTAGCTATTGGACCATGTCAACATTCATCCTGCAAGTCCCAGACTTTAGATGACCCAGACGACTGGACTTGGTGACATGTTTATGCTTCTAACCACTGTAGGTCAGAATGATTTCCGTAAATCAATACTGTACTGAAGACATACCTTCGGCATTATAAGGAACTATGTATTTAATGGGGCAAGTAAGTACCAGAGCACTCAAAAACAAGAGTAGCACTAGATATTTACCTTAGAAGCCTCCTGAATTAACGACATATTCTTTCAATGCTCATAATACAGAAAAGTTGGGACATACTTTACTCGGGCTTCTTGTCTAAAAAATTACCCAAACACCGCATCTTGAGGTAACAAACAATGGGTGCTGCCGCTGTCATCTGCGGCAAGAGAGCGATGGTGACTAGTGTTGCTGCGGCTCTGGCTTGTGACCGGCTTTAGCCGTGGGCGGAGCTGGAATTAGCCAAGCCATGTATCTAGCTATGTATTACATAATGCACGGCCCGGTCCAGTCAGTGAAGCTGTGTTTCCAGGCCTTTAAGCCAGCTCAAACTTAGTTTAAAATTAGAATATATAAATAACATTGTGTGCTAAATTAGAATACATGTATTAATAAATTCATACGAAAAAGTAACGATCTGTGCTGTGTGCTATCAATCAGATTCGATTCTACAACAACTACACTACGTCTGAAATCACCTATCACATATCCAAACATGATCGCAATGGGCCCCCAAGACAATGTGAGTGACAGCTGATTTCTCCGTTAGTTCGAATGCTAAGTTGAATTAGAAATATTGCAGTCTTACACGTGCCTGCAGGATACAGGATGCCTGCAGAGAGGCGAAAATGGAGAGATGGAGGGCAGGGCAGCCAGCAAGGGCTTCACGGAACAGTGGATTAGTGGAGGTGGGGGCAGCAGCGAATGTTCGTGGACGGCCAGTAGTGAAATGGTGGCGCGGTGTTACGACACACGGTCGTGTGCGACTAGGATGATCTAAACAGCGACAACCACGACAGTGGTACCGAGTGCTGAGAGTCGTCGGCCTTTACAGACAAGCAAAGGTTGCGTACTCGAACGTAGCTCGTGGTGGTTAACGAGGGGTTACACTGAGATGATAGCAGGGTTTACAGACAGTGAGAGGCGTCACTGAAGGTACGAGTCAATGTCGAGCAGGTAGCTTTAGTGGGACAAGGAGTTCAAGGGTAAACCTAGTAAGATTAAAGTAAGGAACGTCTACTTTAATCTTCGACCTTATATAAGGCTACTCTTCGTATCTAAGCTCAGCCTAAAGCCGGGTTCTAATCTGCTTATCTACATGAGTCAGAGATAGCGTCCATGAGGCGGGCTTCTATCATGAATAGGGTCCATGCAGTACCCTTCTATCAGTACATGAGGCAACACGAGGCTTGCCTTCTATCTTGATAACATAAATAGGTCTTCTAGACCTATGTCGTCATGTGTCATCATGTGTGGTCCAGACTGCTTATCTAAGCCAGCAGTTGCCGCTTATCGTCTATCATCATCTATCGTCGTCTATCGTCATAGAGCTGGTGAGACTCCGGTATCGTCTATAGCCGTGCGGTGGCAGAGGGCTGTCTGCTGGCAGGGGACTCATGCCATGTTACTGTAACATGCGGGGTTTTGAGGAGGTTGGGTTGGAGGGGGTGGGAGGAATGAGTTGCAGGTTGGCCTGGAAGCGAAAGTGAACACGCACATACTGAGAGTGGGAGGTACATCGAGATTGCAGCTCAACATTGTTAGTGACGTTCAAGGATGACATACCACTTCCTAGACATGAACATTGCGAATAAGGCGCGTGTCTGCATCAGTCGTGCAATTGGAGTCGTGGCAAGCAAGTGAACCTGATACGAGGTGTAGAAGTTAGATGGTGATGGTACCTACAATATACGCAGGCCACGCCCCACTGAACCAATTTTTTCACCGAATTGCAAAGTCCACCACGGCACGATGCCAACAATGCAATGAACATGACGAAACAGTCCACCTTCGGGGACGTCACGCCCCCCGAGCCAAAGGAAAGATAAAACGGCTCAAAGACTGACTGCTCCCACACATACCTCCCTAGACTCGCCTTCAGCTGGCGTCCTGTTCTCGCATCTAAACGCACCTGAACCATTATCACGGTCACCCCTCGCATTTTAAATATGTACAAGCGCTCACCTTCGGATGGTTTCTTCCATGAATTAGGCTACATTAAGAGTCTCATGTTACAAGTTAGAAATGACCTAGGCCAGCACGTTCGAGGGTGCATTTTGACCAGGGTTGAATGCCGAACCTACACAAATGAATCAGATGCGCTTCGTTTCAGTTCAGGTGCAAGAGCCTATAAAACAGGGCACTTACAATGTGTTGCAAGCCTAATGATAGCAAGGGTGAGGAACACACCAAGGATGATATCCATCACCATGTCCTTCATCCTAGGAGGTAGGTGAAACGGTGCATGGAGGACTCTGCGATCCATGATCCATGTGCTGTGCATCAGTGGGAAAGAGGCGGGACCCATGAAAACACACCAAGGACAATATCCATCACCGTGTCCTTCATCCTAGGAGGTAGGTGAAACGGTGCATGGAGGACTCCGTGATCCATGATCCATGTGCTGTGCATCAGTGGGAAAGAGGCAGGACCCATGAAAACACACCAAGGACTATATCCATCACCGTGAATGGTCCTCCTGGTCAGCCAGCAGTGAACAACATGAGGTCACTTACAGCCGGAATTTCGCCTGACAAACGAACCTTAGGTCAGACGCCTATGGTGAACGACATGAGATCACTTACCCCTGGTATTCTGCTGAGTTTGGGGGGATTCCCAATTAACGAGGGTGGAATACTGAATGGTCCTCCTGGTCAGCCGGCAGTGAACAACATGAGGTCACTTACAGCTGGAATTTCGCCTGACAAACGAACCTTAGGTCAGACGCCTATGGTGAACGACATGAGGTCACTTACCTCTGGTATTCTGCTGAGGAAATCATTCTTTATGTTGGCCATGATCACTAAAGATGAATCTTCAGAAGTATGTCCTTGACTACCAGATGGCCGAGGCGGCCCAGAGTTTGAGCTGTAATTGATGTAAGGAGGACGCAAAAAATATTTGAAGCAGAATGCTTCATTCCCAATGACACTGGCAGCTGTACCACTAGTGGTCTAGAATTTTCCTCTCGCAAACGAGTGCAGACATGCACAGACGAGCACAGATGGGGATGCACAAGTGCAGATGAGCACAAATGAGTACAGACAGGCACAAATGAGTGAAGATGGGCATGCACACATGCAGACGAGCACAAACGAGTGCAGATACGCACAGACGAGTGCAGATGGGCACGCACAAGTGCAGACGGGCACAAACAAGTGAGGGCTCGCTAAGACCAAATGAAGATAGTCAAGGAAGAGAGAACAGTTCACAATTGAAATCATAATATGACACAAGAAACATTGCAAGATGCCAGGCAAACAGAAGTAACAGCAGTGTAAAGAGGGAGTGAAACAAAATCCACAACAATTGAGCAGGGAAAGCAAACATCACAAGTCGTAGGTAGTAGGAGCATCGTCAATATCATCACACTCCTCCTCTGCAATAGCTCTGAGGAGAGTGTCGCATACATCACCTGTCATTCCGCTGCTGGAAACTGTCAAAAGATCATTAGTTTCCCCTCCTTTGCCCAACACCTCATACTCCATATCCTTTTGCGACGCTGCCCAACCTTTCGTAAAGTTGAGTCGTTCTTTTTTCACGAGGAACTTTACCACCTGCAGGGCCTCCATCAGGACTGGGCTCATGCAATTACGTTTCTTCGTGTCGGTCTCACTACCGGATGAAAATACTCGCTCGCACGGAACAGCAGAGGCCTGTATCGGGAGGTAGTCCATCGCAATGCCATAAATTGTCGGAAATAAGTTCTCCGAGACCTGGTGAACATCTCATGGTCAATAATAAAGATTTAATTTGTAGAGATATGGGACGCTCACCATCCAGAATCCAAGTATATCTGTTCCCTTGACGCTGAGATTAGCCGTGGTGTAGGCCTCAAATTCTTGTTCGACTGTTTGGGCGCCACTGTTGTTACATGGCAGGATGCCAATATCAGGAAGTCCATAAAGGCGCGAGCCTAGCGTGCGGGGTTGTTGTCGAGGTGCTATTTCATTAGCTGGAGACTCGATAGACGATGAGTTGTTTGTGGCTCACTTTTGATGCATCTGCGTGTGATAATATTAGTTCAAAGTTGTGTTGTTGTTGGTTTGATAGACGTACCAGCTTGATTATGTATTTCTGCACATCTTCAACCGGTTGTTCCTCCCAACGACTCCGAACCCATGACATTCGGATCGCCGGATCAACAACTATAGATGCAATTGTGACTCATGAGCAACCAAATATTTTTAAAAAATGCCGGACTCACACATAGTGACTGCATAAACATTTGTGGCGCCCATCCTGTCATCATACTTGTCAGCCCAAGTCAGCCCTATCTGAACAAGGGGGCTGCAGTGTGGGACGTGTTTGGCCAACGATTTCCACCGCTCAATCAATGTTTTGAATGCCAGATATGCACCACTCAGCATGGGAGTGCGTTCGCCCGACATGCATTGTTGGGCAGCGTGGGGTGCCTAATATAAAATGATAAGATGGAACATGAGTTTCGAAGATATTAAAACTAACCTCTAGGATTACTTCGAAATCCTGTAGGAACTGCCACTCCATTGGGCTCAACTTGAACTTGCTGATAGTGCATTGAGTGGGAGAACTGAAGAATAAATCTATTGCCTGGGCAACTATTAGTTCACAACAAATATTTCATATGCAATGCCTTACCTGGCGAAGGGTTCGTAATCGGTTGAGCATGATGTAAACTGAATCCCAATGAGTGACCACATCAAGCAGAAGTTCGACAACAGGGAGGCGTAGTGTCTCGCCCAGGTCATTTTGGAACCACTTCTTCTCGTTACCTGTGATGATGGTGTCCTTGAACGAATTACGTCGCTGGTCCGATGTGTGAACTGTGCGCACAAGGTCCCTAGCTCTGCTGAGAGCTTTCCCTGTCACTGCTTCGAGATAATCCGCCTTGATGATTGGGCGATCGCGATCGCCAATTGCCCATTGTTCGTCCACGAGCAAAAAGTCGGTGTTGTGGTAATCATCAATAATATGCTTCACGCATATATTGATTATATGGGGGAAGCAAGGGATTCTGCAGTCAATGGGGTCAAAATCGATTTCGTGACACTCCAGCTTTCGCGAAAGCTCTCGCATGGAAACCTGATTGTTGGCAGTGTTGTCCAAGGTAAAATGACCAGTCTAAACAGAGTCAGAGTGTGTTACATGGTAAAATTAAACACTGACCTTTTCAGTCACAGCGGCACAATCAAGAAGGTGCAAGATGACTGTTGCTAGCAAGTCACCTGTGTGACTGCCTGGAACATGATGGAAGCCTATTAATGCAGCCCTCAAAACGAGTACTGAACTCTGCTCGGCCTTAGTGATCCAGTGGGCAGTGACGGCCATGAACGGGCGAAGGTTAGAATCTGACCAGAGGTCAGATGTGAATGAGACCTTTCCCTGGGCAGCCTAAAAGATATAAGATATTTTGTAAGGCTCTTGACAACTGTAGGCTTACCGCAAGGTCCTTCTTCAAAGCATTGAAGTATTCATGGAAAGTGTCGATGACTAACTCACGAACTTTGGTACGGTGATATATATCGGTCTCATTCACCGATGGCCGCAAAAGACGGATCAAACGACGAAATTCCAGACATTCAATAATATTGATTGCCTGAAGACAGTTAATAAACATAGCGTGTAGAAAGTGTACATTGACTCACCTGATTGTCGGCAACAATGAATTTTACGATTTGTTTATGCATCTCGTCCAGATTAAACGCAGGCAATACATCGTCTGGAGCTGACAGGCTAGTTCCAGGGAGTGAGCCAGGACTAGGGGGAGTACCGAGTGAGTCTAACGTGTAAGCTGGATCCTTCAGCCTTTGACACATGGTCACGACCGTCCAGCCTTCATCCAAAAATGTCTTCAAACATGATGACTTATGGAGGACATGCCAGTGCTGACACTCTGCCTCCTCCAGGTAAATGTCGATATGGTCAGCGAAGGCGTGTGCACGACAAGCTGAAGTGCCTGTGCTAGGAAGGTATGACATAATGTAGTGAGTATCATCGAGATTATGGATTGCTCTGGTGAAGGATGTCAGAGAGAACGATAACACCAAACACAATACTCACTCGCAGGCTTTGCAGATATTCAAAAGAGTGATAGGGTCCTGTCTGAAGAAGAAATGAATATCGGCAGAGGATTTCGGCACTTTTGCTCGGCCACCAGTGGCCAGAGGGTCAGTTGTAGCGGTATTCATTGCAGTCTGCAATGGACTATGGCCTGCAGCAGGCCTACTGCAGGTGCAGGTGAGTTGACAATTTCGTCCCCCTCATCCCCAGAGACATTCTCAAGGTGGAAGGATTCCCCTTCATCTGCATCATTGTCTCGAAATCGAGCAGGAAGCTGACGATGCCTTTGAGGGTTACGAAGGATATTCGCATTCGCTGCAGCAGCAGTTGGACCAGGACTGGCAGTGGGAGGGACGGGGACAGTGACAGGCGCGGGAGAGATGGGAGCAGTAACAACAGGAGCGAGAGGAATGGGAACAACAGTGGAAACAACAACAGCAACTCTGGCAGTAGCCCGGGTGTTCTTCTGTCGAGGGGGCATGTTAATGGCGGTGGTAGTGGAGATGATCCAACAGCAGAATTATTGGCGTACATATATAATGGTATCTGGGGAAACCCCAGAACATGTCGATGTGCAGTGATCCTGAGACCCTGATGGAAAAGCCTCAAGGGTGATTGTCATGAGGCAGACTCTGCAACTCATGCATGCTTCAGGCAGGTCAAATCTATTCAGCAGTCAGTGGGGGGTGAAAAAATTTCGCACAATTGTGCATACCTGGAGAGAATCAACTCCAACTTGAAACTCCAGACTCCAGAGGGCCAAAAGGCTTGAAGTCAAGCACGTCTTCACCCTCAGGTGTAGTTGAATGATCAATGGAATCAAAGCTGGATCTCCATCGATAAGCACTTCCTAAGTCGTGTCATTATGTTGTATGGCTGAATTACCCATTATGATGGTTCTGGAAGTCACGATGAGTCCCTCGCGAGCGGCAAAGGTTATTTCAAGGCTGTAGCCTGCAGCCTGCAGGGGATGTTGAAAGATAAGAGGCGCTGCGTGGGAGTGGAAGAAATTTGCAAATATCAATATATCCGGTTCGAGTGACTATTGCATCCACCACGTCATATGTGTGACACAAAGCTCGTTGTGAGAAATTAATAATGATACTGTAGGTGCCGCGAATGCTACTATATCACAAAGTACATGTACAAACTACTCCCTACAGGCTACAGGTATCCAACAGTATCATGATCTAGCTTTTTTCCGGCGTGGAGTTGAAGTGGGTGCATGATGCAACAGGGAGTCATTTTGTGGACGCAAACTTAAAATCGCATTAGTTCATAAGTACTAAGATAAATGGACTACTCACACACGAGTCGATCTGCGAAGCGGCAGGCATGGAGGCACTGCCTCAATTACACAGGGCTTATCGAAGAATAGAGGGGAAGGGGAATGCGTGATAGGTACACCAGGCTGGTTTATATCCAGCAAGCACGCAGCTGGTGCGGGTAGTGTAGAACGAAGTGTACAAAGCAATGAACAAAGGTGATTGTAGTCGGGATCCTCTGAAAATGCGAGAGAGTGCGTGTAAATGAGCATTGTTGCAAATTCGACAGGAATTCCACGGCATAGATCTTCGATAGTAGTGTTCACTTTGCGCTCGAGTATGGAAGAACTGGAAAGTTTCTCTTGGTCACTGGTTAACCAAGGAAGGGAGCCCTGCAAGAAGTATATTAACATGTACGTAAGTGACTCGAGGTCATCACGACGACCTGGTTCAACTCCCAAGTGATTGTTGATTGATGCAAACGCAGGAGTGCCAGTGAGACATTGACCTTGGCGAAACGGTATATGGACACTGGTTGACATATTCCAGAATTCCTTCACGATACCGAAATCAATAATGAAGGCGGTGTGCCTCATATCGCCAAGACCCAGAACAATGTTCTGTGGTTTGATGTCACCATGAATATAATTGTGTGAGTGAACGTATTCGAGACGTGAAAGCTGGGGAAAGGGGTCAGTACATGCAACCCACACAGTAGCACACACTGACTGACCAGCTGATCTCCTAGATTTATGACAGTCTCAAGGCTGAATTTTTGGCCGTGAGAAAGGAAGAGACTGTGCAGGGATGGCCCAAGGAGATCGAGAATGAGAGCATGATATGTCGACTCCCTACCAAACCAGAGGGCATGAGGAATACCAACACCACCTTCAAGGTGTTTCAAAATGTTGTATTCATGCTGGACAGATGATGAATGGGTGATGGGTTCAAGTTTAATGGCAACTGCATCATTCTTTATGATGTTCTGTGCGCGATACACGACAGCTAATAAGGTCCAAATGTCGAATTCAACATATAGTCAGTAATCGTGATATGTAAATAACATACCATATGAGCCGGATCCCAAAATGTCTCCTAGCCTGAATCTTCTGTCAACTCGAATGGGAACCTTATCCATAGTGTATACAATAGCCCACGAGTAGAGAAATCAAGGGAATCCGACCAACAACACTGGAGTCTGGAGGCAACAAAAAAAGCTGTCCTTCTATGCAACTGCCATGTGGCTTGAGCTGGTTTGAGCTGGCTTAAAGCGGTTCAAGCCACGGTTCATAAATTTTTGGCTTAAGAAAGTTGTAGCTGGTTCACATGGCTAATACATTGGATCAAGTCAGTGACCGGTGGTTTGGCTAATGGGTATCGCCGTACTTCTCGCAAACTGGTAAATACCGAGCCGGAGCCAGCCGTAGCTGAGCCGTGGCACTACTAATGGTGACGAGAGCAAGAGACAACAATCCTTTCATGATTCCTAAATGTAAAGTGATTATTGAAACATGTGGTGCTGAATATAGTATCGATTCAAGGAATGCCACTTTTATATATCTTTGTGACAAGCTAGATAGTAGTAGAACTCACTGACTCAAGTCTTTGTTGAACATGACACATCATCACGCAACAATGTTATCCAGATTGATCTGTTACTGGCACTAAAATGTTCAATCATTCGTGTCAGCAATCAATTGCCTGCATACTAAGGAAGCCTCGAGGCCACGACCTTTAGCTAGAAGGTTCAATATGTCACCACTGGCAAGCAGAATTCTACACCCTTGGCAGCACTTTCCTACTGTTTGCACGGGTCTGACAGACCCGGTTTCCATGTCATGGGAAACTGGTCTCCGAGTCCCCCCCTCCCACCCTCTAATAATAGTATGTGCTCTCTCATTCTCTCATGGGCCTCTGAGACCTACCTTCCCAGAGAGGTTCTCACCAAACTCCCTGGGAGGGTTGTGCACAGTGCAACCTCTTGCACACCTCTACAAGGTATCCTTGTTTGTGGGAGGTGTCCTCCTCCTCCCAAGGCTTGCGTGCCTCCCCATTATTTATGTTTCAAATGTTATGTTTATGGAGATCTTACCCTTTCAATATGTTGCCACCTCGTATTCATGTTCTTACATTCACAATGCAATTTGGTTTATGAATATTTTATCTGTAGCACTATATTCTGAGCACCCACATTGGCACGCCACTCAATGAAAAAAATAGGTTTGAAAGTGTCATATAGTGCTAAAACAAGAGGATATGAGAGGACGCGCTAGATGGGGTATAAGAGGTACAAGAGGTACAAGAGGACACAAGGTACAAGAGGATGCAAGGTATGAGAGGACACAAGGTACAAGAGGGTCCATTGGAGATAAAAGAGGGTGCACAGTAGCACAAACAAGATGTAGCAACACAGATGGATCGTCCATGATAGGCAGGAAGGCGAGTAGTGACTTATGGTACAAGGGGAAGACCAGGCCCAAGAAGCAAAAAAGTTCATACTAGCATGAGAGACACCTCGCATTTACCTTGGCATGGTTGCTCCTTCATGCTTTTCCTGCTCTGCTGCAGGCAGGGTGAGCGACACATTGGTAATGGGACTCCGACTCCCTCGAGTTTCATTTGCTCGAGGAGGCTGACGCTGATATGTGCGCTCATAGCCAGCATGACCCTCGCGACCGCTTGGATACAAGTATTCTCCACGCATGTCTAGCAGGGGAGGTCCACGCATGCAATCATCAAGAAGCTCACGATCTGGGTATCGAGCCTCACAATTGTACGGTCGCCTATACCCAGTGGCATCATGATAGCCTGTGCTCTCGTGGTGAGCAGGATATGCATATCCTGGTGGGTATGTTTCACCATGGTCGCCATAATATGAATACTCCCTTGGATAAGGGTAGTCACCTCCGAGTTGTGGTCGCCTGGCATATGCCTGCCGGTCTGCCTCCTCGTGGTACATGTACCCACCATGTTGCTCATCACTGGGGTAGCGACGGTCATAATGCAGTGCAGGAGAGTTGTCTCGATGAAGGCGCAGGTCACAGGCATTATTGAGTGGGAGGTCGCGGAAGTCACTCACATGATGAGGCTCCCTGGAGTGACCACAATTGGGAGGATACTGATTGTCGTGGGGCTCATGTGAGTGTGCTCTATTAGGATCACGATCATGAGGGTCTGGTGCATCATGGCCAGAAAGGGAGGGACTGAGATGAGTGTCCTCCAACTTTGGTGCGCATGATGGATTTTGAGGTAGCGGAAGAGGGACATCTGGGACATGGACAGACTGCCCATTATCTTCTGTAGGACCCACATGATGATCTGATTTGAGTGGGGAAGATGGCACCACTGAAAGAATAGGTGCTTCCGTGACTTGTGTAGAGGGCGGACGATCAACAGCCTCGGAGGTCTCAGGGTGCATGGCTCCAGGAGATGGTTGCTGTTCATCCCCTGAGGATTCTACAATGAGAGGATACAAGCGCCCTCCCTTGGCACGAACCTTGCCTGCAGCCTTCACACTTGGTTTCTTCTCAACAACTGTCTTCTCCTCTAACTCGATCGATCGTACATGTTTCTTCATAGCTCATATACCACCTTTAGCCTGCAACTTCTGCTTGCGTGAGCGTGATGAATCATTGTGGTCCGCATCGTCCTTGCTGGGGGATTTGCCATCAGAAATGTCGAGGGGATGGTCAGCACCAGGCTTGTTGACACCATCTGGACTGGATAAGACCTGTATTGGAGTTGGCACTGGTTTGGTAGGGGGGCACTTCGCAAGCTTGAAGGGATGTGATGGAGGTACAACTACATCGAGATGTAAATTGGATTTGGGACGTATGGTAGTCGTGGAGTCCATGGATGCGACATCTCCATCATCATCCTGGGTGCGAGATGATGAGGCGACCTTTGGCTTCTTCTTCCTGGTTGCAGCAGAGCTGGATTGAAGGCGTGGAGGGCCATTATAATCAAAAGTTCCGTTGACAAACATCCACCTTGCGTTTGGAAAGGGAGAGCCTACAGGAGGTGCCTTGCCAATGATGACAGGCTCTTTGGAGGCTATGATAGCAGCTGTCAAGTCATTATGAGCTAAAGCAATCCCACAAAAATATTGGCACATACCTTTGGTAGCATTTGTTACTTTGACAACACGGATTGTCTTTGCCTTCAATGCATGAGCGAGCACATTGACCTCGCATTGTGTAAGTCCTGCAACACCTTTACTTCATGAATTAGTATTGTGAGACTCTCCCGGCATCGAACTCAAGTGCACGGGATACCCCTCGATGCGTAGATGATCATTTGCGAGTGAACTGGCCATCAAGATCCACGGGAAGGGTCTATCTGCGAACTTGCCACCAAGGTCCGCTGAAGAAAAAAATGTCAGAATCTCACTGTGAGATGTGATGTGCTATGAACCAACTTGTTTGATTAGCCCAGCCTTGAGCGACTTCAATGCATCTTTCTCTTCACCTGCCTCAGATGAGCTCACATCCAAGACCTCTATTGGTGCCTGCTCTCGATCGCCTTCGGTGGCCTTGAAGGCCTGTTCCACGGCAGCAAGCGAGGTAGTGTTGTATACATGGGCTTTCATATGCCCAATGATGGCATCATTACTGGCTCGGCAGCGCTTCTCAAAGAACTATGGAGGGTATTAATAAATATGAGAAGATTTCAAGGTGGGCAACACTTACACCACCAGTGCCGGGTGTCATGTGAACATGGCCGAGTGATGAGTCTTCATTGACGATATTACCACACATAATGAGAGTGGCCTCAAAACCTTGCCTGGCCGCAGCTCCATCAAGCTGCAAATAGAACATCCAGCTCATCAAGAAAATATTATGAAATCAGAATGAGATCACTCACAATACTTCCTACCCTCCTGTAGAGCTTCTGGAATGTTTGCGTGCGCTGCACAATTGTTTGAGGAGCATCGGACAGCATGTTGAGTTCCTCGTAGGTATCGAGGATGTCCTGATAAGAATCGGGGTAGGTTTTCTTGAAGAGCTCGTAGCACCGACGACAAACACCAGCACCTATCAAATCAATGATCAGCATTGAGCAAACAGCACACAGAATAAATGGACCACTTACTAGGTGTCATTGAACCATCCTGGGGAGGAGCATCTTCACCGAGCCTTGCAAGTTCCTGGCGCATGCGGTCCTTGAAGTACCCCACATAAAGGTTCCAGTAGGTGGTAGAGTTGATTGCTCGACCTCGACTCTTCATCCACAGATTGATTACCTGGTAGGAAGGCATGTTCGTATTTTTTGCAGTGTTAATGACGATGGTATCCAATACAGCAAAACCCTCATCAAGTGTGGAGTTCGTCTCTGCTGAATGTCGACCACCAACAGGTGCACCATCATCGTCCATTGTGAAATCAGACTCGATATGAGATCCTCCAGTGGTTGATGTACTGAATGTGACTGCATGCTGACCTGACCCACTGGCAGCAGACAGAGCCAAAAGTTCTGCAGGCTTGATGGGAGTTGGCGGGATAATATGTGTTCTTGGCACAGCTCCTTGAGCTGGCAAGGAGTTTACTGGCACTATGGATGAAAAATTCCAGGGCCCATCCGGCCCACACATATTCACGGCATTTTTCACTTGAGGTTGCAGACCTCCCTGAGAGCTTGGACCTGCAAGTGCAGGCATGAGAAGAGGCGATGTTGGTAACTGAGAATAGGAAGCCAGAGGGCTGGGAGAGGTGCTGGGAGCCTCGTGTTGCATCAGAGGTGACGGCACAGACCACAAAGGCCGGGCTCTGGACGGTATCGTGAGGTTGTACAGAGCCATGGAGTCTGAATTTGGAGCGCTATACTGGGGCTGCTGGTGGAATACGTCTGTATTTTGAGGCATAGCTGGCTGCTGGCCAGTGGGTGCCAAAGTGTTGGCAAATAGATCTTGCACCTGCACAGAACACTGCACAGGTGCATCCTCAACCAAAGGAGTATTGTGACAGCTATTTTCAGCAGAGTGAATGGAATCTAGTAGCAAAAGTAAGGTCAGAAGTATGGCAGAAAAGTTTTTGATGAAGACTTACTAGCAACAAAGCCATTAGCAGTCTGGTCACTGGAGGCGCAAGCTGCTTGACGTCGAATAGCAGCATCCCTTGCAATACCAACATCCCGCGATGTTGGCTTGATGGTGCTATGCAGTCTTGATGGAGTGAGTTCTGTTGGCATATCCCTATATCGACCACCTCCAAACTGTTCCCGAAGATATTCTTCCTGCGCATATTCTTCCTGCGTATATCCAGAACCCATAGTAGCAGGCGATGATGCAGGAAGGTATGGGGGAGGTGAGGACACCTGGTCGTCGGGAGGGTCAGAGTAGTAATCTGATAGATTAAGCATCATGGCCTTCGCACAAGATCAGAAAAAATGACATGTAATGAAGAAAACACTTACCTGACTTGCTGATCCAAATGAGTAGGTGATCTACGAAAAGTAGATGCACATAAGCTGAGGTCAACATGACCATGAAGTTGTTGCTCACCAATAGTACACAAGAACATATTACTAATGCAAGTAACACAAGTTAGACTGATATTCAAGTGCATCGTAAGTATAGGCCTCGTGCAAATGAGAACTGAGAGGGCATTGCTTACCTGGTTGAGAGGGCAAAATTTTGAATGGATGCACAAAACACTAGGTAAGCGACTGGGAATCCGGAAGGTGGGTGAAAAAAAAAACAGGGCATGAAGCACCCGCATGAAGCCTGATACTTATGAGCGGCCTGATTTTAATTTTATTCAGACCAAACAAGTTAGAACAATGGGCAGAAGCGAAAATAAATGTATGAGACATCACAATGGTTCGAGAGTGGTAGCTGAGGAGGGTGTAGAAGGCGAATTCTAGGCCTTTTGGAGCCTCCAGAGAGGACTCAGAATTGATTACTAAACATCACGTTGGCAACGAGCAGAAATATAGAAGTACAAATAAATGTACAGGATATTACAAAGATCCAAGAGTATTGGCTGAGGAGGGTGTAGAGGGCGAATTGTAGGCCTTTTGGAGGCTTCAGCAAGGGCTCAGAATGAGAGTAAATTGATTACTAAAGATCACGTTGACAACAGGCAAAAATACACAAGCAAAAATCAACGTACAAGACATTATGAGGGCCCAAGAGTGGTGAGGAGGGTGTAGAGGGCGAAATGTGGGCCTCTTAGAGGCTCCGGAGAGCTCTGAATGAAAGAACTTTCGTTACTAAATATTGCATTGAGAAAATAATGATGCTGAAACTTTACTTCATGTCAATGGGAGGACAAAATTAGATCAGAAGCTCAAGCACTGATTTTCTTGAGCTACATACATATACTATTTACGTTTAGTATTACCGATGTCTAAGGTGTTTCGCAGGACGAACAACAGTCTCACTAACTTGGGAATCCTTGTCCTCATAATCATCTTCATCGTTAGTACTAACATCTTCAGAGCTGGATTCTCCCTGGATAGAAGCGATGGCTGGGATAAGATCTCTTGCAGAGGTAGTAGATGGTTTGTGGAGTGCTCGAGAAGCTGGCCGAGGTGGCGGCCGCGTGATTTCCACAATGACTTGGGCATGACAAGAAGAGGTGTGTAAGTGAGGCTGATCTTGGATAGAAGAGGCGGGTGAAGAAGAAGGGACATGACAATGGGGAAGACCTTTTCGGTCAATGCGGCCATCAGCGAAAACACATCGCCCACGGGAGTGCGTGGAGCAAGCCAAGGGGGTGTCCCCAATGACAACAGGGTCTTTGGAGGTGGTGAGCCGTGTATGGGCAGCATCACTTGTAACTGCTCGGATGGTGAGGGTGCCTGCCTTGAGACAATTGACAAGATTGACGCAATGTTGTTGGGTCAGGTCATGGATGCCTTTGCTTTGAGAGAGAGTTGGTCACAGCTCGCTGGGCATCAAAGTCTCTTCAGGGTAATTAACAAGGACATACCCAAGATGAGCTAATTCTTTGGGGAGTGTTTTCCAGGGGAAGTCAGCAGTGGTGCGCCCATGCAGGGTCCCGCCTGTTACGACACACGGTCGTGTGTGACTAGGATGATCTAAACAGCGACAACCACGACAGTGGTACCGAGTGCTGAGAGTCGTCGGCCTTTACAGACAAGCAAAGGTTGCATACTTGAATGTAGCTTGTGGTGGTTTAACGAGGGGTTACGCTGAGATGATAGCGGTTTACAGACAGTGAGAGGCGTCACTGAAGGTACGAGTCGATGTCAAGCAGGTAGCTTTAGCGGGACAAGGAGTTCAAGGGTAAACCTAGTAAGATTAAAGTAAGGAACGTCTACTTTAATCTTCGACCTTATATAAGGCTAATCTTCATATCTAAGCTCAGCCTAAAGCTGGGTTCTAATCTGCTTATCTACATGAGTCAGAGATAGCGTCCATGAGGCGGGCTTCTATCGTAGATAGGATCCATGAGGCATCCTTCTATCAGTGCATGAGGCAACACGAGGCTTGCCTTCTATCTTGATAACATAAATAGGTCTTCTAGACCTATGTCGTCATGTGTCGTCATATGCGGTCCAGACCGCTTATCTAAGCCGGCAGTTGCCGCTTATCTTCTATCATCATCTATCGTCGTCTATCGTCATAGAGGTGGTGAGGCTCCAGTATCGTCTATAGCCGTGCAGTGGCAGAGGGCTGTTCTGGTGGCAGGGGACTCATGCACATAATACAGTGACATATCACCTTACTTACTGGCCAGCCCACCTTGACATTTTCTCCATGTGACATGGGCCAGCCCACCATGGGCCCACTTTATGAGTGTATGTCGGTGTACATGGGTGGGCCCGGCAGTGCTGTGTACCATATTGTTATGGGCAGGCCCACTGCCAATATTCTTCGAAACATTGCAGTGGGCTGACAGGGGTCTGGATGAAGTAGACTGTGTTTACAGCTGGGCTCGCAGTAATGAGGAACAGGGATGATTCAACAATTCCAAGTGGGCCCATGAGTTTCCGAGATGGCTGGAATACTGGCGCCGATGAATTGCCAGCGGCCAAAAAAATGAGGCATTCTGGCGAATGTAAAAGTAAACCAGTGAGTGGAAATACCACCACCGGCGAATGTAGTGGTGATGAAATGATGGTGGATCATAAGGTCAACGACCACCGGCGTATGTAGCGGACTACCGGACGTGCAAAAGTAATCAACGGCCGGCGGAGATCACTCAGCGCACCGGCGATGTAGTCCGGCGGGTCCTACCAATATGCTTTGATGCAGCTGGTGGGCCCACACGGTAGGCAGAATAAAGCAATGGGCTCATTGTTGGTGGGATGTATGGAGTGGTGGGCCCAAGCAGATACTTCTTTATATGTGGCTGAGCTGGGGCCATGGCGATAAGGTGCCCGAGGGAGCCCATATCGGGTCTCCTGAAATTGAATAGGCCCAGGCCCCGTATGTGTGGCGGATGGGTGGGCCTGGAGCACCACATTCATGAACACCGCTGGGCCCAGCTCTCTATCTCGGAGCTCATGGGCCCGCATAATCATAATGAAACCCCAAGGGACATTAGGCAGACGCACGGGCACGGAGGTGTCTGGAGTGTATACCGTCAGGCCTACGCCCTGTATAGCAGTGGCCGGGTGGGCCCAATGACGCCAGGTCGATGCAATGGGCCCACCCCGGGTAAGCCAAATCAGCACACAGGCCCAGGGGAAACATCTTAAATCAGGGGTGGGCCCATATCACATCTAACGAGCAGAACGGGCCCAGTCTTGGCTAACGGGATTAACAGGCAGGCCCAGTGGGCTGCACAACATCCACTGATAAACTTAAACCAGCGATATGGCGCCGAATGGCATTGACAATTGCCGATACATCTATAGATGGGTCCAGAAGTTCGCCGATGCATGTATGGAACTGAGGGATCAATGACTTTGAAGAAATCCCCAAATGTACTATATATACCCCAATTCTATGTGAATTCCATCGCATCGGTAACTACAGATTTGTACCTTGAATAATCACCTCGAGGTACATCTACAAATTCATGAATATCATCCCTCATGTACCACACCCAGCCAACTCGATCGCCGTTCATCCAGTTAACCCCATGCCTAACAATTCTTCCCGAGGTGCCAGCCATGACACCTGCATCATAGGCAATTTCAATGCCAATATTTGGCATCTTCATTTGTGCCGATGTATAACCACCGACGCTGGTCATTATGTCAAACCATTGAGCGTGGGATAGAGCATCTCGGTGCAAGGGAGTATACTGGTTGCACATAACGGCGACGACGGTAAAGACAGATGCCCATTCTCTGAGCTGAGTCCCCATGGTCTGTGTTTGATGAGTACTTGCCCAAACCCCAAGCCCCAGTTGTGTTGTCAATGATGACCAATAGAGACCGGAGTGCATGACTCTCAATGCAGCGGCAACAAGGGCCGCCGGTCTGCACATTGCCCGACAGTAAGCCGCACCATCGTCGCTTTTAAGGGTAGCCGACACTTCAGGCTGAAACTGTGGAGCCTATGAAGAAATCAGGCAAGAATATTCTGTTCCAAAAAGTCAATGCACCAGATGAGCTTGCAGGAACCACCCCGGCGATAGATTTATGCACCCTGAGGTAAGGCCATGTTCGCTGATTTGAAAATTGGATTCATGCGTACACCATGTGTCCTTCGGCGATGTACCACGGGTGATATTCTTGCCCAGCGGGCCCGACATCATCATCATCGCCGAAAGCATGTCATTCTGTAACAGTGAGCGGAGATCATCGGCGAGTTGTGCAAGTCTACCTGAATGGCAGCATCAATTGCTCCGGGGAGGTACCATAGCACGATAAGACCAAATTTGTCAAGGACAACTGCAGGACGCTCCAGGATAATCTCACGATCTGGCGGGTATCGGGTGAGGAGAAATTCTTCACGTCCAGGGTTAACACCTCTCTCCTGCTTTTGCAGTACTTCGGAATATCTCGTCATATCGAAGTTGATAGTGACTAAGCCAATTCAAATCAACGCTAGCGCCGGATGCATGGAAAGGTCATTACCAGGATTGAGATATGCATCGGCAAGGATCCTTGCGAGGTGGGAGCAACCTAGCATCAAAACAACATCAAGCTCCAGCGGTGGGAGGACCTTCGGCGTCACTCCAACAATAGCACAGAACTGGCAGCAAACATAGTCACTGGCAAGATGAGTGGTGGCCAAAGCCCAGTCAGCAGGGACCAAACTCATGGAGGTGGGGACAGACACAACCATATCACTGACTGGTCAACACCTTTATAATTACCACTTATTGGGAATCAATGATGGGACGTAAGATAATGACATAAAAAAATCTTAGGCCCCTGGTTAAGACCCACATATGTAGGGGCTATCATCGAGAATTTGACTCTCATGGGGCTCTTAGTACCCACAAGCGGTTTTGTTCAAGCAAAATAACTGATGCTGTCGCCACTTCTCTAGCAAAGAGAAGACACAACCAAGAAATCCAGCTATCAGCGAAAACACGTCGTCAGGAAGATGCGGCAGCAGCACTGATAGCTCGCCAGGACATACATGAAGGCTTTACTGAGCCAGGGTTACCACTAGTACGTTGATTCATTTATTATATCTGAGTCGTCTTCATATCCAACTTATTCAGGACCCAGGCTCATGGTCTCCATCACCACCTGCATATTGGGCCTCAGGTCTACCAAACTGCCGCCATCGCTTACCGAAAAGATTCTGTGATGACTTACCACCTATTCCAGTGGTAGCCCCACCTTCAACCTCGGACAACACAAACATACCAGATCCACCCCCCCCCCCCAGTTTCTAGCCAACCCGTCATTCTCACCACAGCACCAGATCATTATGGTCTGTATTGTCAATACACACATTCCCTTCCATCATACAATCCTGATAACTTCACCTCAATGGCACATTTGTCTGACTCGCTGACATTTATCAAGACTCCGGACAGCCTTGGGGCCAAACCGTGGTGGTCAGGATTTGGTAGCTCGATGCATTCTCCAACTAATTACTTCATACCATTTCTCAATGCCACAACATTTCACCTCATGAGTTGGTTTTACAGTGGCTCCGTTATGAAATCTTTGGCCGAGTTAGATCGTCTTGTAAATGAGGTCATCCTTGCAGAGGACTTCGACAAGGCTGATCTCAAGGAGTTTCGGGCCTTGAAGGAAAGCAATCGCCTCGACAACTATCAGGACGATCTCAAAGACATCTGTTCATCATTCTCGCTGTTAGACAGTTGGAAAGCAACTAGCGTGAAGATTCGCATCCCTGCTGACGGAGTCCAACATACATCTGAAGACGTGGCTCCACTGTTCGAGGTTCCTGGCCTATTCTATCGCAAGCCCCTTGAAGTCATCAAAGCTGCATTCCACGAATCAGCTGCAGAACACTTTCATTTTACTCCATTCAACATGTTTTATCGGCCAGATGACAATACTCCTGCAGAGAAAATCTATGGAGAGATCTACAATTCACAAGCGATGATCAATGAACACGAGAAAATATGTTCATGGCCCCGAGAGGGTGGCTGCACTCTCGAGACCGTGGTTGCGGCAATGATGCTGTGGTCAGACTCGACCCATCTCACAAGCTTTGGAACTGCATCCCTCTGGCCCATTTATATGTTCCTAGGGAATCAGTCAAAATATGTATGAAGTAAGCCAACATCATTTGCAGCACACCATCTCGCATACATTCCGAAGGTAGTACAATGAGTTTCATCATTCTAATTTGTCCATGTTTGACATGTTTCCACCAGCTTACAGACACTTTTCAAGATTTCTACCGACACACATTCAAGAAGGCTGCGACAGCTGAGGTCCTCAGTCATTGTCGACACGAGCTGATGCAAGCAATCTGGTTATTGCTCCTCGATGATGACTTCATGCACGCTTACGAGTTTGGGTCTTCCGGAAAATGACCACCTTGTCAGCCAAATGCACCCTGATGTGGTGCAGGGCCCCATTCGCCTGACCTTGCCGGAGCGTGAGCTCCTGATCGGCAATATCAGCAACCCCGAGGGCCACACATTTCTCTAGCCCCAAATTGGAAGGCAAAGGAATCACCCCCTTTTCCGGCTCAAACGCTCTAAGCTCGGCATCCATATCTTCTTCAGTGTCTTCTTGAAGTATTAACAGATCTGGTTGCATGATCTGCATGTCATTGTTGCCTAATTCCTCGCCAAGAATTATTGCTCCGGCCGCCGTCCAGCGATTGATATCCCGTTGCAGAGTATCCCGTCGGCGACCAATCGCCAATCACTGAGTATCTGTTGCCCGATGTCCGAGCTTTCTCACATCAATCTGCAGCATGACCTGGGCTTCCTTGATAGCAAGGCCCTCTGCCAGCCACATTGCCGCACCTCTCCGGCGTGCCTCGCCAGGCCGCCGGCCTTGCGCCGTTAACAACCTTAACTCTTGCTGTTTTCTTGTCGGCGCTGTGCAAGAATCAGAACTGACTGTCTGTACGAGAAGTCTACATACCTTTGCGCAGTTGAACTTCATAAATGTCCATTGCTGTTGGATCATGGCGCCGCTGTTCATGTGCCAACCTCTCTTGGGCCTCCCAATCTTTGACTTTATCGGCATCGGCGGTCTCATCAAGCCGCTCAAATGCCATGTTGCTGTCGGCGACCCCTTTCATAGCTTCCTTGTATTTTCGGCAAAGCGATTTGCCTGTACGGTCTCTGCTGTCAGATTCATGCACAGAATAAATGAGACACCCACTCATTCTGATCATTTTCGTGAAGTTGCAATCATTCATTTGGTAATCCAGGCATTCTTTTCGGTGAGGAGTTCCCATGCCACGGGCCGCCGGTGAGATTATATTTAACGGCACCCATAATGTCTCCATGATCTCGCTGTCGATCCTGGCTGTGCCTTGTATGAAATTGGAAGCATATCTGACATAGCAGCTGTCTTGATGGCCATGGACATGCCATAGTCCGATGCTGGGGGTGATTTCCAGCTCATCATGCATCTTCAGCAATGGACTGTCGGCGATGCGGTCCTGGAGGTGCTTATGATACTGACAGTTCACATCATAGAAAGTCAATACACGGCGGATGCCCTTGGCGTTGAGTTTCAATGCCTCGCACAGCGCATAATCCATATTCATCTGTCTGTTGACAGTCGGCAATAATGCACACGGTCCAAGTGATTGTACACACCTTTCTCCCTTCTGAAAATCTACCATGGCATGCGGGACAAAACAACCATGCCTCGCACATGCACATCCGCCGATGCCGGTGGCCTCCAATCTGTGACGAGATGCATTTGCCAAATTTACCGCGTGGTGGTTGTTGCACTCCGAGCGTTGCATGGCATCCTTGGCAATGGCCAAATGCTCCTTGTACAAGGCATCGCCGACCATGAAGCCACGACCGTCCATGAGAGACACTTCATCGGCGGGATTTGTGGCATGAAGATGCTCAGCTTTGAAGTTTCCGTCCGTGACAAGCGATCTTGTGTATAACCAACTCGGAGTCTCTCGTCCAGATCCATTGTTAGCATCGATGTCCTTGGTGGTGCCTCCGGCAGGCAATGTGACATGAGTTCCTGGCTGAGGACATGCCGGACAAAAGAGGGCTAGATCGCCAGGTCTCACTTCCTTGTCCTCATGGCTGAAGCCATTCCACTTCAGGAGCTTCAACTTCCGCCATTGTCTTGCCACCCTCATGAGCTCCCGGTAACAGTCCTTTATGACAATTAATGAAATGGCAGATGGTGCACCACAAAGCTCACCGGCACCAAGTGAGGAAAGACACTCGTGGTCATCCTCCTTAACTTGCTGTAATAATTCATTGCCGAAGTCCCGCACTCCAGGTTGTCGAGTAAGAAGTCATTCAAGACATCGAAGGTAAATGCTGTCTTTGGTTCTATGAATGACGCCGGAAACAAACCCATGTTAAACAACTGTATATCGGCGGTGTCGGCCTCTGGGCATGTGCAATACTTGACGATGTGGGTATGTACTCCAGACTTGTCGACTATTGTTGTCATGGCCTTGTTGTTCTTAATGAACGGCACACTGGTCGGTAGGTCATGGGCCTCCTTTGTGCTCGGCTCGGCATTTGGTTCATTCAATATGCTCTCGGCATCCGTATCATTGGAATCTCCTTCCCCTGTAGTGAACAGAGCTGACTCCCCTACATCATCATCCCATGGGCATGCATTTCCTCCATGTCCGAGCCAGATCACCATCCCACTCTTGACCAAGCAACTTTCCTCAAAGAATGAGCCTGTCCATTGGCTAACCCGATGAAAGGGAAGCCTCTGGTGCTGGGTTCTGCAACAACTTGTGCAAGAGAGAGGCTCACCGAAGCATCCATGGCATTTATAGACACCATCTGTCCCACAGATGATACATGACCTATCTGATGGATTTTCTCTTTCAAGGGGTATGTCAAGATATGCTTTGGTCTTTGGGATCCATTGACGTATATAGTCATTTTGACTCTGAATACAGATCAGTGGTGAAATAGAGGTGATATTGGTGGATGGCTCACCAGGGACTTTGGCAGGTGCAGTGGAGTCACCATGTGATCACCAAGGTCGCCTGAAAAGTCGTCTCCCCCATGGTAAAGCATACCATAAGATTCCTGCTTTGAGGGAGACTTAGTAGGGGTTGCTGGAACTGATCTACTAATGATAGGTCTCTCCACCCATTTGCCAACCACCTTTCTCGTCCTATATGTTCTCTGCCATTCCACCACTGCATACTTATGTTTTGGAGTCCACTCTTGTAGTCTAGAACCTCCCATTTGTTGAGCCCAGTACTGTATAAGAATCTGTAAGAATGACAAGTTTCAATTGACCGATGCAATATGGTCATATCAATTAATCACCATTGGTTACAAGTACATAATAAGAATTATAATATAAGCTGAACCGAGCAGAACACAGCAATCATATCCACTATATATCCATGATATGAACTGTAATATAGGGTGAATGAACTGAGCAGAACAGAACAAAACCATGGAACACTAACGACAGTCAACCAACTGTTGTTAAGTCTGGAAAGATTCACCATCACCATCCTTTATAACACAACATGCCAAGAAGTGAATCTCCTATTGTGGTTCCACAAAAAAAGGTTTGCTTGCAGAAGGCTGAAGTCTTGGTCCTCAGAGCCCACCTAGAAGACTGGAAGTCTGTGAAAGGTAAAGAAAGATCGAGGGTGCTGCTTGCCATCTACAAGGAAGCGTCCCTCCAAGCTCCCACCAAGGAAAAGGCCCTGTTGAAAGCTCGGCGAAAGGTATTTAACAGTTTATAACATATCGGAGATCCCGGAGCATGATAACATGTCTGTCAAAGATTTACGAGCAGTGGTTGCAGAACCAGTCTCGCCGGAGAGGAGCTGCAAAGCCCCTTATCAAGTATGGCCGTCATTGGACGGCGAGGCAAGTCTTGATTCACACACACAAAGCCTCGATTCGACAGGAGACGGGAGAGATGGCTGGAAGCGAGGGGATGATTACCAGATGGCCGAAGGCAGCAAAGACAGTCATTAATCATTTGTCGGCGGAGGAGAGAGAGGAAGCGGAGGCCATGGCAGAGAAGTGGAACAACGAAGCGGTGCCGCCGGATATTCAGGCCGAGGTCGCCGAGAGCAAGGGCGCCAACATGATCGAGCATTTCACGACTAAAATGTTCAAGAAAGCTGGAATGAGGGTCTGCATCCTATCAGCTTGGAAGGACAGCCAAGGCAAGCTTATGTTGGGAGGGTGAGTGTCATCTCCGATCAATCGGTGATTTATTCAACAGTGACTGCAGCCACGACTTCAATGAACAGTTCGGGGATGGAGAGAGCTTTATCAAGACAAGGGATTGGGACAGCATCATCATGCCTGAATGGGTGGAATATGCGGGGGAGCAATTTGGCGAGGCCATGTGAATGTCTTACCGGCGAGCACACTGAGGCAAATGAATGTTTAGATGGGGACGACAGGGAACCCCAGATGGTGAAATCAAAGAAATGAGTTGCCAAGAAATTAGTTGAACTTGACAAAGACACCAATGGGTGGCCGATTCTGCCCGACACAACGGGTTGGAGATGAGCCGAACAACAGCACATGATTCGGTCTTTCTTGACGAAGCTCTATAGTACTTTGTTTTGCTCTGTCAGATTGTACATCATTCTGATTCTTAACAGGAATGTGCTCCGGCGAAGAAAACCTAAAAGCGGCGGTGCCATGGGGAGATGTAATCCATGACCCATGGGCGTTCTTTGACGGCACCCATTGGCCGGCCGCTGTGCAGCTCAAGGAGCCATCCAAGATAAATAAAGCAGATGCCACCACCGTACTAGATTTCTGGTTTGACCGCCAGAAAAACGACATGCAACTGGCCTTCTCATTCAAGGCCTGGAAAGATTCCAATGGTGAGATGCAAGAGGCGGACTTGTGGCCACCCAGTGCTCACCGTGCCAATGCCACAAAGCAGAGCACAGGGAAGGGTAAGGGCAAAGCCAACCCTAAAGCTAACCGCCGCCGTGTGTTACAGGGATCTGTAACACCTGCTAGAGCCCCAGCTCTCCCTACGCCTGCCCCCGCTCTGCTAGACTCCCCGCGCGGCGGTGCGCTGCCCGCGCCTAGAAAGACAGCGGTCTGGACCGCCATGACCCCGCCCCTGGCGCTATGACCCCGCCTGGCGCTATGACCCCGCCCCTGGCCTAGACGGCCTTGTACCTGTTCCATGGAGGCTGTACGCCTCATGGACACCCTAGATCAGCGCATGTATACAGCATGTCGCTTCATGAAGATCCGGAGCGCTTCTATGCGCCTCCTGTTGATTGCGCAGTCGCACTTGGCGCTGCATGTATGATCAGAGGCTAAGCCTCATGTATACTATCTCTCCTCATGTCTGGTTATCTTAGATTGACGATATACTATAGATTACAGACTGAGCTAGAATACATACACATACCCTGTATAAGTAGACACATTGTTGTAGATTATACTTTACTTTAATCTACTAGGTTCTCCCAAGAACTTGCTCATCTAAGCCTAAACAGCTTCCTTGTGTGAGACCGCACTTCAAAGTCGCCCCCATACGACTTTGCACGTATCCGCTAGCCCTGCATCTCGACGAGCGCCGTCTTACCGAGATCGCCGGAGGAATCCTTGACGTTCCGTCAAGGCTAGACCACGCTCAGCTTCAGTAGACTCACTCGAGTCGTCGCTGAGAAGACCTATCCTAGTTCGCACACGCCGACCTACAGTCGACGTAACACCGTGTGGCGGAGGATAGCAATTCAGAGGACGAGTTGAACGGTGATCTTGGAGAGGATGGTGTTAGTCCATCCAGTGAAGATAAGGAAGCACCATCCACTGGTGGAGAGCCCGAGATTTCGCCGCCCCCAAAGGTCACCTTGCCGACCAAGAAGAAGCAGGCTGCAGGTTCATGCCGGGATACCAGACAAGTTGTCGCCGAGGTCGGCGGGGTTTTGAATCCTCCGATAAAAGGTTCTATTCCCTCCGGACAGCCTCTCAAGTCACAGGGAATACCATTGAAGGCGCCGGCCACATTGTTAGTGCCTGGAACTTGAAGCAAGGAGGTCGCATATACATCAAATGAGCCTCCCAAGAACTTAAACCGCTGTGGCACTCACGCTGTGAGTGACACGCCGGCAAAGCGAACCAGGAGTAAAACCACTGCGCCGGAAGCTTCAAGGGCTAAGCGTGGCAGGAAGTAATCATTATGTCATATTACATCTGTAGGATACGCCGGCATGAAATACAAAGCACACTGTCCGCTGGTGCACATCGGTGTGACTCATCGGCAATGTGAATGTCTGGCCGTTAACATAACATTGGTGGTACTAAAGAAATAGCCGCGACTAATTGAAAGATATACTGTATGTACTACTGACTACCGGCGGTCCTCTCTGCTGTCTCAACCTCATTTGCAAGAGAGTCCATGAACGAAATCTGGCGTATGTGGTGCTCAGATGCATGATGAAGGGTGATAAGATCCTTGAAGATCCTAGTCAACCGATCTCTGGACTCACAGAACGCTGATAATACAGCGCGGTTGCTGTCCAAGACATCTTCTGGCATGGGATCTCGGACATCATCACCGGGCCTAATGAGGCTACCCAGCATTGTTTGGGCGAGTCGATCAACTGTAAATAAGTCAGTAAAGTTGGAAGAGTCATGTCAGTTGCAGGACTTACATTCATCCCCATTGAGCCGTTTCACAATGTCAATGGCAGCCTTCTCAGCGTCACCGATAAGGCGTCCGATGGTGTCTTGGCGGGTCACTTGATTGGCGGGACCGAGTTTTCATCGTTTGGCAGCGGGGAAACCACCCTCCCAGTTCGGCAAGGCCTTTGGCGTGTAAGGGTCTGACTCAGGAGCCGGTGCTGCCTCTGGCACGGCGGCTATGTTAGGCGCCGGTATTGCCATTGGCACCAGTGCTGCTTGTGGTACGGCGGCTGTAATAGGCGCCGGTGTCCATTTCCCTACCTTTGCTGGAGGGACCTTACAACCGAACTGGAATGCTAGAATGGTGTTTAATCTTCGGATAACTCATGCATATAGATGAGCGACTTACATTTATTATTCTGGTCAAACCCAACATGGGTAGCAACAGCCGCTGTTGTTGAAGGTGGCTGTTTCCAGCCAAAGTTGAACTTGGCTGTATGTTCGGCCGCCGGTGCCTGAGGAGGAGTTGAGGGCGGCGGCAGAGACATGGGTCTCTTGAGAGGGATCACTGACGCTGGCACTCCATTGTCGGGAGTGTTGGAACAGCTACGGCGGGTGTGCCGGACATCCTGTGGCGAGGGCAGTGAGGGGAGAATCTCACTCTCCACATTCATTCCAAAGTTGAATGGTTGAGATGCCTGAACCGGCGGCTTCTCTGTGGCAATGGGCCGAGTCCAGCCAAAATTGAATGTTGTGGGAGCTGGGGAAGATGGTGTGGGCTCCGAGTCGACTGCTGCTGGGCCTGACGTGTTGAGTGGTTGGCCTGCCGGAACTGCCAGCTTCTCTGTGGAATGGGATTGGGTCCAGCCAAAGTTGAATTTTGTTGGAGCTGGGGAAGGTGATGTAGGGTCCATTGCCGCTGGGCCTTGCTTGGTCGCCGTAAACCCAAAGTTGAATTTTTGAGGTTGTGGTGTTGTCAGAGCTGTTTGAGGCGCCGGGTCCAGCACAAGGGCCTCCGCTGTAACTTGCTTTCACACCGGAAACCCAAAATTGAAGGTTCAGGGTACGGTACGCCTCATACGCGCCAAGTCTGCCGTAAGATGGCTGTGCGAATTCTCAAACCTGAAGTTGAACCCTAATTGGAAATAAATTAACAATCATGCATGCCACAGAAACACGTACTTGAAGGTTGGTTGCCGGTGTTGGAATTTGGCGAGTTGGAGGGTGTATCGCTGTTTGTGGGCAGCTCGAAATGGACGTGACGGTTGCTAGTCAAATTGTAGAAAAAAGTAATGAGGTTTCAGATGAGTGATTGGAAGAACTGTCGAAGATGTGAGCATTAAATATGTGCCAATTAGTGTTGTGGCCGCATCTGCGGGGTTTAAACACTTAGCCAGGACAATAGATTATGTGTGTGTGAAAGTTGACACGTGGTCCGAGATGTGGTCAGAGATCAGTGCTTCTGAATCCGCATGCCGCCACATGGTACGGGTGACCGAGCCGAGTTCGTATTATGACATGAAATTTTAATGTGTTCATCTGCCATATAATGACAAGTGAATTGTTCCCATTTTTGTTATCTACGCTCACATTCCCTGCTTGTCATGCCATCCTCAGAAGTTTCGAACAAGGCCTTCAATGAGGTAACTGCCGGCGTGCTCCAAATTTTGGCAAGAGCCTTGCAGTCGAGCGAAGGTCCCGCCGGCCACCTGAACATGGCCACAGAGATGGCAAACATCATGGTCAGCATGTCCTCATTAGTCATGCACTGTTACCTAATTAAGCACAGACTCCGGCATTTCAAACTCATGCACGGTCGGCGACTGAAATCCCGCCGATCTTGCTTTCGGCAGCCATGGAATTAATGGAGCATGTAGATCATGTTAGTCAGACATCGTTTCTTAGTGTCCCGGTGTGGAACAACATCAAGTCTAATGACTCTCGCATCGAGTGCCATCAGTTATATGGCAAGGCTCACAAGGTAATTACTGTATCGGCCCCAGCACCAATGTCGCAACCTCCAGATGCACCACCGGTCAAGGCGACAAATACACCGGCGGTCCCTTCAGTGGTAGCAAATTCCAAGCCGCCTGGAAGATCTGTCACGCGGAAGATGCCGATAGACTTGTGTGAGGACAGTGACGAAGTCGAAATTGTTGGGGATATCAGCCAAAGTGATGCTCTCCACAAGAGGAAGTGGAGGTCTACTAGTGCATCCAAAGAGGTCGCCATGTGCCATGAAGACAAGGTCATCGCGCCAGCGATTGTGGACAAAGCTGAGGATGTCGCCCCGGGCAATACAAATACAACGCCGACTAGACTGAGGCCAAAGCCAAAAAGCAAGCGCGTGGAGATAGTAGTCTCGTCTGGGTCCGAGGTCCCAATGGATAGGCAAGGGAAGGGAAGGGAAGTTACATTGCCATCAGAGATACACTGGTGGGACCGTGAGCGGAAGAAGTCTAGAGATGTGAGTTCTGGCAGGCCGCCGAAACAGGCCTCTAACCATTATCCGCCGATGCGAAACGCTGGTGATCAACGGAAACCATGGTATGAGGTTCAGGTCGGGAGCTTTGTCATTCTATCTTTATGTTTGTCTCATTACTGTATTCTCCAGAAAAGGGCCAGCACTAGGACTGCCACACACGACTGGCAACACAGTGAAGCTATGTTGGCGGAACAAAAGGCAACGGTCGCCCCTGAGCCTGTGGGTACCAGGAGCACGGCAATGCAGGCTGATGTCAATGCTGTAAGCTCCCAAAATGCCTTCAGTCTTCCTCCATCTTATTCGGTAAAGAACACTCCCACCGCCGCAATTCCACTCACACCGCCTCCTCATCCAACTCAATCGCCTCCGTCATTCGCCAAAGAAATGGAAGTTGACGCGTCCGGTGACACGGTTGCAAAGGATTTGCAGGCCATGACACTAGAGGTGAAACTTGATTCGGTGTCGCCCCTTGCGGCGGTTCAGGACACCATCAATGACCTTCAGACTCAGGTGGCCGACATCCGAACTCGGAACGCTCAGATGGCCGAGTTGGTTCAAATCATGAATGGGCGCCTTGCTGCTCAGGATACTGACATCCGAGCTATGGAGAAAATGTGTGCCGAGATCGCTGTATTGCAAGAGGAGGTGAAGGCCTTGCATGCCGAATCTCAGACTCGTGAGGCTCAGATCCGGAGCGCTGATGCAATGTTGACTGCACAAGGACATCGTACCGCCGTCCTGATGGATGCCTATGAGTCCATCCGGCAACGTGTTGTCCCCAACCCACCCATACCTCATTTTAATAATGCTGTGTTCTTCCCCCCCGCCGGTCATCCAGTCCCATACAGTCAAGGCATGAGCGCCAGGCAGGCACAGGCAATGGAACAGCTTTATTTCAATTTCACCCCAGGTCCGTCTACAATCACAGGTACTTCAGTTCCAAGTATCGCCGCTGCACATGCCGGACCTTCAGGTTCCCAGATCAACTGTCCCTTCGGTGAATCGGCATCTGGGAAGGGTCCCGCCACTTAAATAATTTCTATTGGTCAATATTCTTACAGTCGCCATGTAGTGGTAGATAATTCGGAACTGCGCAATCATATTCTTGTTAAACTTTCACTATTGATCACCCTCAGAGACGCGCCATTGTGAGGCACCGCCGCAATGGTGGTGATTGCCTTACCTTCTGGTGACCAACCCAGAAGTTGTGGTCCGTCGTCTTTATCTAGGACGTACACTATACTGCCATGTCTGCATCATTACGTTTGTGTTATCCATTCATCGGCAAGGCTCGGGCACGTGGCTTTCATGACGAAGAAAAACAAAAAAAATGTAGACATAAGATTTCACCAGCATAGACTCAGCCTGGCAGGAAGCCTCGTTGTCAAGTCGTCATGCGCGTCAAGTGTCGTTCAAAGTTCAAACAGTTGCATGATCACGTGACTCTTTAATAAAAGGGTCACATGATCCATTCACTTACCAGACAGACATGGAGGCAACAAAACACGCTCAATATAATCGAGCAGCATGCATTGCCCATGACAAAAGGCAGAAACACTCATTTGATTTCCAAACTCACACAGAATGCTGAAAGTCAATGTATGTCGGAAATTCCTAATTTAGATTTCAATGCCCTGCAATGGGTTTCAATGCCCAAATGCAGGGCGTGTCTTTAAATAGGTTGCTATAATAGAGTCGTTATTGTCATGATCATTTAAATGACAGTTGCGAGCTCGGTTGCAATAGCATGGGAATTATGATGAGTCATGACAATTATGACTATGACAATTGCATCGAGTGTTAATTGAGATTGTCATCATGGTCACAACCGTCATTGCAAGTCAATTCAATATATTGTAACACCAATACTGTCTTTATAAAATGCATTGCAATTTATTTAATTTGGTGCTAATACTGGATTCAAATTTAACTATCAATTTAACTATTAACAATTAGGCAACTGCATGGGTAAACCCCCAGGTAGCAGAGGTCATACCCACACCCGTACCCGGCAAAAACCCGCACCCGCTCGAGGGGTACGGGTGTTTTGGCGGGTATGTGGATATTAGACCCATACCCACACCCGTGGGGAGTTTACCTGCAGGTACTACCTAAAATTTTGTAGTGAGATAATATATATATAACATACCTTGCACAGCGAGAACAAATGAGAACGAGTCAGAATGAGCTGGAGCGAGTCAGAGTGAGCGAGAATGAGTCAGAGCGAGTGAGAACAAACAAGAACGAGCCGAAATGAGCCAGAACAAGTTGGAATGAGCCAGAACAAGTCGGAACAAGTCAGAGCAAGCAAGAATGAGTCGGAACAAGTCAGAGCAAGCCAGAACAAGTGAAAATGATCAAAGGACAAGGTCACGCACAGCCTGAGAGTGGGACACAGGCACAGCAACATCAGCGTCAACATCAGTGTCGAGTGCGAAAGGAGGACTATGAACCAAGCGGAAATGTTCGTAAGTCATGTAGATACATATGAGGTGTGAATACACACACCTCTGCAGCTTAGCGAAAGACAGCCAGAATCCCTCCACCTCGACTGTGCCCAGTGCTATCAACCTTCATCACAAAACGATGGATGGTTACAGGCTCGAAAATACCTAGTTGTAGTTATAAATGTCAAATAGATTTTAGAAAAAAAAAAACCAAGGTGTACCTATTACTGGCTCATTTGATGACGGCATGATGTGGGAGGGGCCAGGATGGCACAGTGGATAAGTTAGAAACATTGATTACAAAATAATTACCATTTTGGAAGGCACGGGTATGCCAGGGGTACGGGTTAGTGCGCAGGTCACAGAATTCCAACCCATACCCGTACCCTGAACCCGCATGGGTTACTTCAACCCGTGCAGTTGCCTATCAACAATAATAATGATGCTGGTCTGAATCTCGCTTGTCTGCACCAAATTCTGAATCAATATGCATTGGTTCTCTGAATCAGACCAATATCAATGCACTGCATAAGACGAATATTGAAAGGAAAACATACCTTGCTCAAATCTAAACGCTAATGCCTCCCGGGAAAACCTCAATACAATTGAAGTGATGGTTGATTCAGAAGACAATGTCAGACCAGGTGGAATGATTCAGAAGACAATTCCGTCGGTCCAGGTGGAATTTGGATTCAGAAGACAATGTCGGTCCAGGTGGAATGATTCAGATATGGATAATAGGTCCAGGCAACATTTAAATTAGCATCTAAATCAATGTTAACAACAATATCAAGTGACTGCAGCAAGAAAAACAATCTGACCTTAAGTTTAAACATTCCATGGTCCAGGCACCATTTCAACGAGTCTGAAGAGAGGGTGTCCTGCAGTAATGAGAGCATGACAGAATTGAGTAGAGATTCAGTTGAAGGTTGATTGAAAGCAGCAAGGACGTCGGTGTAATGATTGGTCGAGGAAAGAGAAAGATGACAATATGATTTAGGGACTATTTAAATTGGGGTCCGCATCGGAACTTAGAAATTTAAATGTGGCTCTGGCTATTATGATGTAGATAACAGATGATTGAAAGAGAGAAACATAACTGCGGGCTTCCCGATGTTATCCGACACTCATCCACTCAATCCAATGTTTATCCGCTAATCCAATGAACCTGACATTTCCTGCACATTGGACCCAATTTTTTCCCACACACTTGTCCTCCCTATGTCTTGTCCTGTCGTATCTATCCTCACTAGGTGTGCAGTTACTTGTTTTCACATTGCTAACATTGTAGAACACGTTATTACATGTCCGCAGTACATCATGTCTTATTACATAGGACATTGGACCCGAAAATCAGCGCTACTACTTTCGCCTATAGCACTCCGAAATTCTACATAGACACTATATATTTCGCATACCTCCCACCTATTTACTTACCTTTCTACCTCCGAGTAGGAGGAGGTCATCTGATATTAGTAGTTCTTAGCTGAATTATGCAATATCATCCTTTCCTTATCTGAAACATCTGACAGTAACCCACCATTCGCTATCCCCGACATTCACTATATTCCTGACACAAACCCGACACAAACCCGATGCAACCCAAGGCAAACCCGTTAACCCAAAACCCAAAAACATCGGACCCAACATTTTTGACATCAGACTCATAATTATACCTTCAGACTTTGTTTCCTGCGCTTCGGACTATCTTCCTTTTCATATAACTAATTATTCTAATACCATACAGCAAACCCCTCGGGTCGAATGCACTTGTCTTGCAAGTATAGCAGACTAGGCTGTGCATGACCACAACACATTATTATATTGCTGGTTACTTACTTCATGTAGTGCCCAGCAATTGTTGTATCTCTACACCAGACCCAGTCTCTCATTCTTGGAGGGATGTTCAGTGACAAACACTGAACAAATCAAGGATAACACCAGTGAATAGGTTTGAATCTATTGGATTGTCTTTCCTTGTTTGTTCAACATGTTAGCATTCTTGACGGTCTCAAAGTACTCTTTCACTCCCAGCTGCGGCAGCTATGGCCTTGGCAAGGAGGTCACAGCCAACAAGAGGTTTAGAACTGTGGCATGAATACTGCCAGTAAGCTCAGAATCTCTGTGGTGACAAACATTTGACCAACATACAATAGGAGTGTTCACCCTACCATAGGAAAGGTTTTGGTGAACATTGATGCGTCAACAGTGATTATGTGAGCAAGCCTGTCTTAATCACTATATATTAACATCCATGTAAATCTCAGGTTCAAGCAAGGTAGCTTTAAGACAGCTGCTCTTGCTGGTCTCAAGCATGACAATGTTCATGCACTCCTCTGCCCAGATTCACCACAGTTCAGGCAGTTGAAGAACTTCTTCAAGGGTGTTTCTGTCATGCTCGTCCACTGGCCAGGCCTCAAAAATATCTGAGGATTGGCAACCAGAACGATGAGCATTCACTGGACCTCCACCCAGATTCACCGCAGTTCAGACAGTTGAAGAACTCCTTCAAGGGTGTTTCTGTGACACTCATCCACTGGCCAGACCTCACAAATATTTGAGGAGTGGCAACCAGAACAATGAGCGTGCACTGGACCTCCACCCAGATTCGCCGCAGTTCAGGCAGTTAAAGAACTTCTTCAAGGGTGTTTCTGTCACTCTTGTCCAATGGCCAAGCCTCACAAATATTGGAGGATTGGCAACCAGAACAATGAGCGTGCACTGGACCTCCACCCAGATTCGCCACAGTCCAGGTAGTTAAAGAACTCCTTCAAGGGTGTTTCTGTTACCCTTGTCCACTGGCTAGGCCTCACAAATATCTGAGGATTGGTAACCAGGACAATGTTTGTGCACTGGACCTCCACCCAGATTTGCCGCAGTTCAAGCAGTTGCAGAACTCCTTCAAGGGTGTCTCTGTCATGCTTGTCCACTGGCCAGGCCTCAAAAATATTCGAGGATTGGTTGAGTAGTCCCCCTTGTCAGCAGAGTAGCTTGGTGCATCAAAATGGCTCACAAGCCACTCGCATCCCAGGCGTACATAGCCAGCATCACTGCTCCTCGTCTTGTTTGCCTGGAGGTGCGTTTCAATTCCAAGTTTCTTGCATTTCTGGATGTCAGCCAAAGCTGAATCAGGATAGCTAATTCTTTCCTCCACCTTGGCTTCTTTTGAATGATGTCTGATGCCCCCTTCTTTGATCGTGCCATGTGGGAGGTAACACACAAGACAGAGGTAATTGGTGGGACAGTTCCGAAATTTCAGAGGGTATGATGTCACTCCATGTTTTAAAATTCACTTGGTTCTCAATTTTGATTGACCCACACTGTTGTAACACATAGACTACACTAGTCAAGCATCACACTGAATTCTGAACACAAGAGTGAGTACCATATGATTGTGGTGCCCAGTGAGCCCCCATGGTCATCAACAACGGGCTAAGCCAGACTTACAGAGACATGATAGACATTCCAATGATGTTTGGATGGTTTAGTAGGCGACCCCAAGCTTTCTTGAAGTAGTCCTGCACTGAGAGAAGCTGTCATGTCTGATGTCCTCTAAGGTCCTGGGAGGTCCACGCCAACAATGAAACTCAGACACAAAGCGAGTGAGTGAGTGAGCAGGCCTGAACCTGCATGTCAGTGGGTGTCATGTGCTGAACTGGTCCGATGGTCCAGTTCAGCCCATACTCTGAACATTGAACTGGACCGCGGTCCGGTTCATTAAAAGTCTGGTTCGAACCGCAGTTCTGAACTGAACCTCTGCATCACTAGATACACATATGCATATGCATGGGTTTTGAAAACCCATGCGGGTGGCGGGTGTGGGTACCCCTCGGGTACGTGTGTGGGTCCGCATTTTGGGTACCTGGACCCTCACCCACACCTGCGCTTGGGTTTGACCGGTACATTACCTAATCGAGAACTATAGCGGTAAGTACTTACACTTGTACTGCCTATTGCTAATACTCACACCTGCCTACTATAGTGTCTTCTTTGACACAACACCTACCTTCAAGCTCGAGCCATGCTGACCAAAGTTGTCACCCACCGTTCGCAGTATGTGAGTGTGCTGATCCTCATTCAAGCAAAAGCCATGCTGATCCATGTTGTCACCTGCCATTCACAGTGAGTGAGTCAATCCTCATTGGAGCTCGAGCCATGTTGATCCATGTCGTCACCCACCATTCACAGGAAGTGAGTGCATTGATCCTCATTCGAGCAACAGCCATGCTGATCCAAGTCATTGCCCACTGTTCACAGGAAGTGAGTGCATCGATCCTCATTGGAGCAACAGCCATGCTGATCAAAGTCGTTGCCTACCATTCGCAGGTCATGAGTGCGTCGATCATCATTGGAGCAACAGCCATGCTGATCTATGTTGTTGCCCACCATTCGCAGTTCATGAGTCTGTCAATCCCCGTTCGAGCTTGAGCCATGCTGATCCAAGTCGTTGCCCACCGTTCGCAGGGAGTGAGTCTGTCGATCCTCATTGGAGCTCGGACCATGCTGATCCAAGTCATCACCCACCGTTCGCAGTTCGTGAGTCTGCCGATCCTCATCCGAGCTCGAGCCACGCTGATTCAAGTCGCTGCCCACCATTTGCAGGAGGTGAGTGTCTCATTCTCATTCATTTTTACAATTTCTAACTTCATATTTATATGTATTACCCGCGGGTAAACCCTGCATGGGTACAGGTAAGGGTACGGGTTTGCCATACCCCCCAAAAACCCGTACCCTTTATGGGGGTGCAGGTATACCTTGGGGTGCGGGTGCGGGTAAGGTCTCTGACACCCCGGGGTTTACCCGTGCGGATCCCTAGATACACATAGTCAACCCTAGACATTTGTCACTCAAAGTATTTCTAAACAAGATTTAGATACTAGATTATACATGACACTGGCTGATGCAGCTGCTCGAGGCTCTTGTATTGAATATATGATTGTTAACAATTATTAACAGGCTAAAAGTGCATCTGACTTTCCTCGGTGTTATTGACCAGTCAATAACAACCGATGTTAGTAAGCACTTGTATTTTTCACGGAGCCCTATTGCGTAGGGCTTGGGCCTGGCCCATCATTTTGCAAAGCCCGAGCCGCCAGCCCAAGCCGGGGCTTCTAGGGTATTATGTACACAGTACCGCCTCGGACACATTCTATTTTTACCTGTGTCTTCTGCTTCACCCCACCATCACCACATGTCAGAATCGTCAGAATCGACCACTGAAGTACTTTTGCATCCTCCAGACATGCGGGTTTTTATGTTCAGGTTGATATACGAGTGAGTCGCCATGTTTCTTTTGACATTTCTCACTCCAATGTCACAATAGATCCTTCAATTCACTCTATCATTTGTTTAGAGGCCTAACAGTCCGTCAAGACTCTAACTCATATTTCTCGCTAACCTCTTATTGTACGTGCATCCTTACCCATCTACTCACTACATTCAAATGATCAGCTCAGACACCGCAACCTTCACCAATGCCAACGAGCCTCGTGCGGCACGTCCCATACGCCGCCACGACCTGCCACAGTCTCCACGCTTCAAGGACAACGTCCTGCAACCTCTCATTATCCTGGCACGCCAACGCGGATCCTTCCTCGCCTTTCATGACCTGGTATTGTACATTCGACCACAATCTTTCTCGTGCGACCGCTAACCTGGTTCTGCTATTGCGACTTACCAGTCTCCCGCTGCTCACTTCACCTCCCATGCCTTATCATTCTCGGCGCTTCACGCAGCTGCCCATGACATCTCGTTCCTTCCCTGGTTGGCATTCTGGTGCTGCGCTCTTCATCTCATTTATACAACCCATACCTGTTACAGTCATCCGTAACTCCTACAGAAGCCCCCGCTCTGCTAGACTCCTGACACGGCGGTGCACCACCTACACTTAGAAAGACAGCAGTCTGGACCGCTGTGACACCGCCTCTGGCCTAGACGGCCTTGTACCTTATCCATGGAGGCTGTACACCTCATGGTCACCCTAGATCGGCACATGTTGATTGTTGCCACCTCATGAAAGATCTGGAGCGCCCTTGGCGCCTCATGTACTTATGCGCAATCGCACTTGGCGCTGCATGCTTGATCAGAGGTTAAGCCTCATGTATCTTATCTGTCCTCATGGTTGACCTTATGGTCTCTTATCATAGATCCCAGATATACTAATAGATACAGACTGAGCTTGAACACTTACATGTAGAACATATAAGTAGATAGATTATTGTACTGAGATCTCTACTTTAATCTACTTGGTCATCCCTAGAGTTAGCCTTGTCTAATCCACTTGGTTTTCCCTGAAACACCGCACTTCTAAGTTGCTCCCCGCGCTTAGCCGTATCCGCTAGCCCTGTATCTCGACGAGCGCCGTCTTACTGAGATAACCGGAGGAACCCTTGACGTTCCGTCAAGTCGCCGAACACCCTTAGCTTCGGTGGGCTCATTTGAGCCGATGCTAAGAAGACCTATCCAAGTTCGCACACGCCAACTGACGGTCAGCGTAACAATACCTGTACAATTTTATCACATGTTGCGTGTTTATCTACCTACTAATCATTGAATTCATTTGCCCACCTTTTTGCATACTCAGGCCGCAGCTTGGGCCAAACCATTGTCGAGGGCTTGGCCCCGGCTTGTAATTTCTCAAAGCCCTGGCCGTCTGAAGCCGAGCCAAAGCCGGGGCATTTGAACCAAGCTGGGCCGGAACATCACTACCGTCCGGGGATGATAATAAAGGGCTACCTGGCACTAACATCACGGCGACCTCCTCAAAAAGGTACCATTATTTCGAAATCAGGTTCTGAATGTCAGTACTAATGGCATGGCTCCGAGACTCCGAATTGTTCGGGTTTCTGGCTATGTCCACGTCCCGACTCAAGTCACACTTCTGACGTTCACAAGTTTTCAATGGCACTCATAACTTGTTATTGTCAGGCTCAGAGTACAGTGAGAACATGGTCTTGTGCCGAATGGTCTCCATCAAGCTTGAATACAGGCGTACAATGTTACAGTAACATGGCATGAGTCCCCTGCCAGCAGACAGCCCTCTGCCACCGCATGGCTATAGACGATACTGGAGTCTCACCAGCTCTATGACGATAGACGACAATAGATGATGATAGACGATAAGCGGCAACTGCCGGCTTAGATAAGCGGTCTGGACCGCACATGACGACACATGACGACATAGGTCTAGAAGACCTATTTATGTTATCAAGATAGAAGGCAAGCCTCGTGTTGCCTCATGTACTGATAGAAGGGTACCGCATGGACCCTATCTACGATAGAAGCCCGCCTCATGGACACTATCTCTGACTCATGTAGATAAGCAGATTAGAACCCAGCTTTAGGCTGAGCTTAGATATGAAGAGTAGCCTTATATAAGGTCGAAGATTAAAGTAGATGTTCCTTACTTTAATCTTACTAGGTTTACCCTTGAACTCCTTGTCCCGCTAAAGCTACCTGCTCGACATCGACTCGTACCTTCAGTGATGCCTCTCACTGTCTGTAAACCCTGCTATCATCTCAGCGTAACCCCTCGTTAACCACCACGAGCTACGTTCGAGTACGCAACCTTTGCTTGTCTGTAAAGGCCGACGACTCTTAGCACTCGGTACCACTGTCGTGGTTGTCGCTGTTTAGATCATCCTAGTTGCACACGACTGTGTGTCGTAACATACGACTGAAGGTATTGCATACATGCATAAGCAGTTTACTTAGCACGGCTCTCCAGAACACCATAAATCTTGGACAACACTTCCGTCTGTCTGTCAATGGCAGCTTCGAGATGTTTCACGATATCCTGGATCAAGGTTTCGTGAGTTGCGCTTCTGTTTAATTCAAAGGCCTTCTCCAGCTTCCTGCGCTTCAATCCTTCAAGTGCCAGCACTGATTTAGCGTGTTGGACATTGGTCAGGTTTCGTCCAAAGCAGTGTGGCGTCTGAATTATAGAGCCATTAAACTAATGATCCACACGGTGATGAAACGACAAGTCCAGCTCACCATGACTATATCTCCTAGAGAGTCTGACTCGAAGGTTGACTTGGACCTCTTGCACTTCAGGGGCCAGATTTCGCCGCTACTATCAACCTCCTGGAAACAACATTGGAACTGAGTGTAAAGGACGAAGCAGCCACTGTACCTGTTTAAGCCCCAGTCCCTGGTGTTGTTCAGGTGCGTCTGTATGTTCAACTTTCGTACGCCGGTAGCACCCACAGGAGTACACAGGGGCGCCTTGACCATGCGAGTTGCCACCGAGGCATGGCTCATAATCATGGCTATGTTGACTGTCAGGTGTAGAGTCTCTGCTTGGATATGCAGATATCACTATGTCATCTTCACCTGCCTCGAATTTAGTGACTAAGAGGAGAACTTCTGCCCTATAGTCAATGTCAGATGGGTGCGAAACCGAGTCAACACTAGTGTGGGGCATGGTAACGTGTAGTTCTCTAGACTCTCTTCATACTGACTCTTCATGTGTTTCAACATTCCATGATCCGATCTTCGCTACATGGGGCTGAGCTCTAGTAACTTTCCCAATGCACGGGCATTATGAAAGGAGATATTTGCCGCAAGGTTTGCGCCACAACAACAAGTTACTGACGATTCTGAGTTGATCAGAATTACGTAGGTCTCTCAGCAAGTAATAGTGCCAATCAATACTGTCTGCCCGGGTTTAAAATGTCAGGGTCAGAATTTGGTCAGAATGTTCGGAACTCAGAACTCCTTCAACCCCGCATTTACATTGCTCGGTTCCAAAAACAGTGTGACACTGTGAGTATTCGGCACCAGTGTGCAGAAACACTGTGACATAAAGATCATCAAAGAAATTGTACGGATTGTGTTTGTCGACAAAGATCTCGTAGACAACAACAAAAGAATTGATAGAGCAAAATTATGGTATGGCACGCAGGCAGTACTGTTCATGCAGCTCGCAGTTTAAAGTTGAACTTCCTAGTAGCAAATCAAATTACAATGCAGAGTACATTTAATTATGAACACACAGGTCAGAAATAAAGCGCGATGTAAGCTAGAGTACAGACTGAAGATGAAAGACAACTACAAGGAGGAGTCAGCGGTGTCTTCTCTTCTGGCGTGATGCATGTGTTGTTGTCCTTGAAGCTACCTGACGTGCTGACTCATTATTATCTGACACCGCTGGGTCAGAATGTACATTAGTTATGTGCACAATTCAAATTACAGGGAAATTGAATACCACGTGTGTTCTCTGCATTGCCGCTGCTCTCGATCCTACCTTGTGAGCTCTGTTCTCCATTATCAGGAGAATGCCCATCAGGTTCAAAAAAACTGTCCATGTCATCCTCGCTGTCAAATGCATGAAGTCCTGCATCTATCCTGGCCCTGGAGCGCCCATGCTGCAGGAGTCCAGGAGTCTCTCTATTCATAATATAGATCAGCATATAAAAAAGGAGAGTCGAATAGTCTTACGATTTCCAATGGTCGAGTGTTTCTTGCGCCCATTGCTTATTAGTACTATTTTCTTCGAACATATCAACTACTTGATCATACAATAGAACAAGATCGAAGTCTTCGACTTGCTGACGCCATTGTGTTGCAGAACTAAGCTGGAAATATGCCTTAGGTTGATGATCAGTTAAAGCGCGTGAATCTCGCATGAGAGCTTACCTGTACGGCTGCGTACACAATTGCTCGTGGTAGTGGCGATGTCATACCATGAATTCGACCTTTTGGAGCCTTGGTGCCTTTGTGAGCGGTTGCAGAAATGGCACTTGATGGTCCAGTGAATATGTGGTGAAAGACCCGCTCAAATTGTAAAATAGTATTCAACGAACAAGGACAAGAAAGACAAGCATACACGTTTGAGGTAGTATCCTCGAAGACAACCTCGATTTTTCCTGGCGGGGTCCAACATAGACTCATTGTATAGATATGCAGGAAGCTTTGCGACTGTAATTGTGATCTGACCTTCCTTTACCTTATCCACGAAGTCCCTATAGCTGGCTATGTGAGAGCAAATGAATAATATTAGCACGACTTACTGGGGATTTTTGTCAAACACGTCGAGCATCCGCATCGGGCACAGTAGTCGCGCGGTCTGAGGGTGGCTTCATCCACGAGCGATTTTACTGTGCTGCTTGAGTAGAGGTGGGTTAAACTGGTCAGTTTCGGGGTTCTTGAGCATATATACCAGCCCCTCTTGTGTTAGGCTTCCAGTATCATCGGATCGTGCATCATTTGCGGCACAGGTAAGCTGGCTAGATGTAAGACAGAAACATGAATGATGAACATAATTGTGTTACCACATGGATAAAATTGTCCATAGCCGACGAAACTTTTTCAAATCCTGATATGACGTCACTGAAGGTTGGTACAAGCTTCACAAGTTCTTTGTATTGCTTTATACACAACTCCTTCTGACGACTGCACAGGTAAAATATCAGAGTGCTGAATATCTCAGGTTGCCACAGACTTACTTATCTGAACCTGAAGCTTCTTCGGATTGATCTGAGGTGTCGGCCAGGAATTCAGAAAACTCGGCTTCCATGCCCTCGTACAAGACATCCTCAAGCACAGCGAATGGGTCAATCGCGAGAGGAAACCATCGAGCTGCATGTAAGTACGGTTCAATTGGGCCACTGGCCTGATGGTGAGACAACATGTACCAGTGACAATTTGAAAGTTACCAAAACTTTCTTCTACAGCCACCTCTCACGCCAGAGCTCAGGTCTTTGAGCAAATCTTGAAAGTGGATTGATGTTCCTGATACGTCGGATGGTTCAGGTGTCATGGTGGGCCGGTGCGTGTTTGGATCTAGACAGTCAACTGTTGAAGTTTGAAAGGTCAATAGCGCTCAACTCGAAGATCCAGGCCAAAACCAGAAATAGAAGTAAATGTCTATATGTCACGGGCGAACTGAAGGTTCGGACCAAGGGAATCTTTTGATTCTGCACAGAGACGGTCTAAATCCCTTGGCTGTCATTGGTTTAGCTCGACCTGTTTGCCTTGTTCTCAGATCTACTTACAGCCTAGTCAGAGTTGGCATCACCGCAAGATGAACACTGTCAACCCTGAATTCGGTCCCACTGGTGAAGAGGAAAAACGAAAATGATATATTCACATCATCGAAGGCCCGGATCACCCATCACACTTACATAACGCTGATCATCAAACTTGAAGCTTAAACATGCATGTCAAACATCTAAGCCGAGTTTCCCATCACATTTTGGGGAAGAAACGTAACATAGTTGCCGTATGGATGCTCCATTGACCTCTTGCCAGTGCATGACACTTCCTCTCACATCAATACCCTATACCTTGAAGCTTTAGTGGTATGGCCCTCTTCAACGGTGTACGCTATGTACTCTCATCTTCAATACATGTGAAATGTCGCGAGGAACTTTCCGGCTTGCTGGAACTCCACGGTGCAACGAGCATACTGCCACATACCCATCTTATTGCGCTTACAGGATCATACACTCAATGTGAACACCAGGAATATTTGCATGTAGTATCGGAAAGGTGGGTACAATGGAGTGTAGTCCTCAGAAAATATCAACTGTGAGCCTCCTCTCCCTTGCACATTGGTAGATATTGACGGTCAACATGTCAGTGAGCAGTACTATTCACCTGATCCAACAATGATTTTTTCAGGCATTGTCGCATGTGCTACTGATGTGAGTGAGCTGTCGATCATCAGATGGTGTGACATTAATATTCATTACAAGCTCTCCCCGTGGGACCTCAAAGTTCTCTCAGCTGGTATCACCTCATTAGGAGGGCAGTGGTGAACGGCCCTTACCTGCGATGTAACCCATCTCTTCGCATTGCATAAACAGAGTGACAAGGTGCTTGCTCTCTTTCAAACTTCATGCACTGTAACTATAATGCTAATGGGACGAGTATTCACTGCGCTATCCTTGCAGTATCAAACTGCAATGTACTTCGCACCACGTACCCACATGACCGTCCTCACACCTCATTGGTTCGATGATTCAATTCAAGCTGGATGTCGTGTCCCTGAGATTCCGTACCTATGGCCTAATCCTGAGGTCATGCTACATATTACGATGGGTCACAACGATACAGACATTGCAGAGGCGGCACAATTTCCTGTGGAACAATAGACGTGTTCAAAGTGTTGTTGTTCTTATCGCTATTGTTTGCACCATGTATAACTGTTGTTCCTATATGTAAGTAAATGATATCAACATTTCGTTCGAGTTTACTTGTTTGGTGGCAGATCTTATCCACATGACTTGTGAGTTCTACTTGGAACCACATCTGCGCTTCAATCGCAGAACTTACCAATCTGTCATGTCCTGTGTCCCCTGTGTCTGCACCTTTGTTGATGCTGTAGGACTGTTACTAGTACGTGTTTGCCATTTAAGACTGATGAAGAGATCCCCACCTCTGCCCGCTGAAGGTGAGGAATCTTGACTATAGGTGAAACGCTAAAGCTAACGGGGGTTCTACAGTAAGACCAGGATACGAGAATACGACTCGACCCAAAGGACAGCTACTGAGAGAAGTTCCTCTTTAATGTAATGGAGGGAGTCTTCGCCAACTAGACGGGTGGTAACAGGCACGCGAAGGCGCGAGAAGATAACGCGCGCGTAGGCGCGAGTAAGCAAATGCGAAGGCGCGCGAAGGGCGCGCGCGAGCGAAAGATGCGAGGGGCGCGCGCGTATACGGAAGCGTGCTTTTGAGCGATGGGGGAGAGTGTTCAAGTATAACAGGTGCGCGAGCAATGGTAGAATAGTGAAGTATAATCGGATTTCAAGTACTAAGGTGCACTTATACAATTTGCAGTATACTCAGATAAGGGAGAAGGGAAGGAAGTAAGTTAAAAGGAACTTTCCCTCTATTTAAGAAGGGAGATTACGCTATGCGGCGCGCTTGCGAGCGTGGTACCGAACCGAGTAACCATATCAACTCTAAATATATTCTAAAGCCTATGATAGACTTTCTATATGTAAGCGCGGAGATCGGACCGAAGGTACGTCAATTCAGTGAAAGGGATAAGAATAACGCACCAGTAAATCAGCGAGGACATAGGACGGACGGACGGACAAGGGTACGAAGGCCTAAGGGGAGGTGCACGAGCGCGCGCGAAAGGCGCGAGTGCGTGTAAGGCGCGCGAGCGAGGCGCGTACGTAGGGCGCGCGCGTGAGAGCGCGTATGACTGATCCTTCGGATAAGAGCTGGAACGTGTAGGGAATTATGTGGGTAATAGGGCCGTATATTCCGCATTGAGAGGCGCGAGTCTCTACACCGCGTGCTCAACACTTCGCAGAACTGACCCATCGGGGATACTGGCATAAGTTTACCAGCCGAGTCAGCTTCATTGTTCGAATTTAGAACATAGATCGCATCTGTCTGAAAGTAGTGCTTTGCCACATGTTGCACCACTCAGTTTTCAAGTAATGGCGCTTCCCAAGTATCAATCTATTCACCGCATTTGAATGGTGGTGCAATTGAATCCGCAATGCCACCTCAAGCTATGACGAATCGGTGAACCTTAACTTGTACGAATTTGCGACAGTACTGTCGTGGCAGACATGGTTTCGGCGATGCGAATGACAGTGAATGGCTGTAGAGCCAAAACGCCCTAAATTCTACACACGGCCCATATAAATACGCTGTTCATCCTCACCGTGCATTGATTTATCTTTTTGACAACTGGCCACGACCTTCCTATAGATCACAGACCTTTAATCACTACTAAACGACGTGCTCGACGCCATCCTGCTCGCCCTAGTTCAGGGATCCACCGTGACTCCAACATGACTCTCCTCAATGGACATGATTCCGGTGCATCCACCGAGAAATCCTTTCATCGCGTCAGGAACCTGCCTGGCTATACTACGCCTATATTTAATGGCAAAGATGAACAACGCGCTAAGGTGAAAGTCGATGTTACTGCTAAAGTGCTGCAATCTGTATCTTTTGAGGTCAATCCTCACTGCGCATCATGTCATCTTAACATGATGATAGGGTTTCATTCCTCGTGAGCTGGTCAAGAACGAGGTTGACTGGTTCTACTCTCAACTCGGCATCGATGATACCTACTTTCAAAATGAATCGCCCTAATATTTGACATTACTATAGATCACTAGCGAAATATCAATATCGGAACCATAATTTCTCGCTGCTTCAAAATACTCCCTAGCAATACTTACCTCACACATGAACCATGCATGAACAGCCAGTGACTCGCGGCTTAAGACTACAGTTAGGTAAAGAAAAGGCACACGAGATGGAGAAATTTAATTTGACAACTCTTCAAGTCGACCCCATAACAAATGACAGCTGATGGTGTTATCCATCCCTAGTAAAGGCTTCACGTGTTACATTTACAGGCTAGGCGAGAACTGCAAACCGTACCGTGACTCAATTTTTCACACGAAGTCCCGTACAGCATGCACATGTCATTATTAATGTTGCCCTCATTTGCCAATTTCAGGCCAATTTTGTAATATGATTTTCAAGTTTCAAGCCCTTTCCCCGCAGTAATGATGAGCGCTGTGCCACCACTCGCCTCCGAGTCCTTAGGAGTGTACGTTGCACAGATCATCATCTTTATTTCTCCAAATAATAATCCACCAGACTATGCTCGCAAATCATTCTGTATGACCGAAAACGTGAACATGCCTACTACCACACTGACACCCAAATCATCCTCCAGTACTCAGCTGACTTGGAGTCCTCGCAAAACTCCTGTGTCAGTACTCAACAAGCTAAAGATGTCTCCTGGAGGGTTTTATGCTGCAACGCCTAGGCTTGCTTATCACACTGAATATTTTTTAGGTGGAAGGGATGGTAACATCCTCATCACCAAGGGTCTGAACCACGACGAAGAATTCATCATCCACGGTGTATTCCAAATCAGCCGTGATGATTTCTGTTTCACACCGGATGGCAACTTCAATCCCACAAATGTCTTCCATGGCCACTTAGAGGACCTGAAGCTAAGCTGTCAGCTCACCGCAGGTCGTAGCAAGGCCTTCAAATTCTCGTCGGACAACTTCTCTGCTGTCATTAGCAATCTCAGTGCCTTCGAGAAATTGGCTCCAAGGGAAATATTGTATGAGACCCTCAGTGTGATTCGGGACACTATTGGCCGCAGATCAATCAAGCTCACTCACCATCTCTTTGAAGTAAGTTAGTTGTACTGACTTGTCAATGATACTGAATACTGTAATGCAATAGGCCACTGACAGAGATCAAGATGATGATACTAGCGATGACAGTAGTAACAGCTCAACAAATGCCAGTAAGTTCGGAACAATCTTCATTTTTGTATGAACATAAGTATCTGCTTTAGCCCCCATGGACGGCCTAGGATCTGAATACGACATCACGACTTGGCCGGTTGCTAATTGTTACGCACTCAAATAGATCTGTTAGGCGGAGCCCTAAGAGGGGCGTCATCCGCTAACGTTCGTGACGTAACCGGAAGGGTCCGGTATAGCAAGTGAGCCTGGCGACGACGAGTCGGCAGCGATCACAGTATGCGCGTGTCACGTGACTTCGTAGACGGATGTCGTGGGAAGTCACTCAAGGTCAGGACTGTCTTGTCCGGACGATGAGGTCGATCGAGGTAGACTTAGCCGCGATGAGCGACTAAGAAAAGATACTAGAGACTGAAGCTGAGGGGGCTTCAGAGGGAAGTATGTTCCAGGGAAGATTGAGTAGATTCAAGTTAGAGAATCTAGTACAGAGTGACCGACTACTTATACTAAGTGGAGAGGGTTAAGGGCAAGGCTACCGCACAGTAGGTAAGGGTAAAGGGGATGCGAATATGGTATAGGTGCGTTGGCAACATAGCCGGATTAGTGATGGATGGTCGAATGTGGAATGAGACCGAGAAACGTTGGAACGGACCAACGGTAAGAATACAACGTGCGGGAATCCGCAGTCAGGGGAAACAGAAAGAGGAAAGCCACATTGGTGGCACGAGTCAGACCGAGTCAGAGGTGTGGGACCACATTGGTGGTTGAATCAGAAGAGGAACGTGCAGTGCACGTGCATAGTGGCGGATGATGCGAGGGACGGGAACGGTCCCGAGGATCCGGTCAACGGAAAGTCGGTAGAGGAGGAGGAGCCGGTAGGTGGTGAGGGCGAGGATGAGAGGAAAATGATAGGGGGGCCACGTGACCGATGTTACTTGTAACACTAATCGATGTAAAGGCCATCTGCAGGACATCGTATCCTCGCATCACATTCACCCGTTACCAGCATATGATGAGAGCCACGTCCTCATCCCACCACTCCAGTATGAAGCAAAGCTCAAGGGCGTGCTTGTTGAAGTCCATATGGCCTTTTGCCATCACCACATCAAGAAATCTAAGCGCGACATCTTTGATGCCATTCTATGAGAACTCATTGTCCTGTCACCACCTGCGCCCATGCCAAGCAGCCCCTTCAAACGTCGGCGCCTCAATGATGGGCCCTATACTGAACAATATAACAAAGGGAAATAATTGAGTCATTTCGCCTTAAATTGTAGTATGTATTCTCTCTGATCATTAACCGTTCATACATTGATTAGTATTATTGTGCAGGCCACCCAAAAACATGATACGGGATCGTGTAACTATATGGTGTTTGTCTAATTTTGTACAATTGTACTTCTACCAAGTTTGTCCCTCATTGTACAGATTACCGCTGTTACAATAAAGCACTTGTCGCTAGTTTCGCACATTTCTTTCCTGGATAAGCTCTGAGTAGATCATTCGACATGGAAACTTTACCCAGTACGTGATTAGTATTTCTACTTCGAATCGTCGGGCCCATAAAACAATATGGAAAGGTACATATTCAGTAGCAGTGACTCCCCATTGACATACCATTTCAGTTAATTCAGATGCAATCTATGTTAGTTGCAGCTAGTCATTTGCGCCTTGCATGAGCCTGAAGAACCTTATTATTGGTGCAGGGTACATGCCAAGTACGAGTTAGAGCCATGAGGTTTCGGTTCAACGTGTAAGAATCCATACCTCCTCTGGGGCACCACGTGTCAACTATGGTATGCTACACCGTGACAGTACAACCATGATGAGTAAGTCCAACGATGATGCATTCAGCCCGTCCAACACTCACAAAAGAATCAAGACTTACGCATCAGTACAAGATGACGCCATGGCTGCAGCTCCCCACATGACATTGCAATCAACCAAGACTTTAGAATGGTGGGTCTGATCTATGGCTCCATCCTAACAACCGCAAAAATACAGCACAAATCATGTTGCCATTGTGGGATACCTGGGCATAACAGGTCCTAATGCAGGTTGTCAGAGTCGGACTTGATGTGCAAGCACCGTTACAACTTGTTCTGGATCAATAGCTGTTAGTTGCTCAAACTACGATGACTGGCACCGAAGTATGTGTGCTCTCTTCCATTATGAACTCAAATTTTACAGATTCAAACCTAAACAAATGGGTATAGTGTCAGAGTTGGGCCAAATGCCCTTACACTAGCATCACTCGTCATTCCATGCGTGATATTTTCTCTTTTGTCTTCTCCCCGGAGAGTTATATACAGGCCATTCAGTAACAGTAAACTTTTGTCGTCTAAAGCATCCTGTGTCACAATCATCCTCGAGTCCTTTGTTCAACAGTTCATGGGATCGTACTTTCGACTCCGCAGCTTCCACGAGTCTTGCAAATGGTAAGTATCTCACTTGTTCGCTCTTGGGCCTGCGCTACATGCAAAATACTCACTCAGGTACTCGAAATATTTACTTAGTACTGTAATTTGCTGATTTCTAATTCCCAGTGTTTGACTCAGCCAAAGTGCAGTTTGTGTGGTAGTCTCTGCGGAATGTACTGACTTATATGTTCATCAGCCAGAGGAAAGAAGTTCCGGTCTTCAAAAAAGAAGTCAAAAGCAAAGCATGAAACAGAATATTGGTGCATTCGTTATCGTATCGTGATGGTGGTGAGATCATTATCTGTACTTCATGTCTGTGAGCTGATCAACTTCTGCTGCTGTTTTAGCTGTAGGTGACCTTGCCGGTGCTCGTGCTGTCGATAAATGGACAATAGATGGGACATTCACTCTGAGCTAAACCCATCGCGAGGTTCATGGTTCGGAGGAAAATAGTGTACATTGTACCATCGCAGGCTTGAGATATTTTTCACCCATAAAATTATCATAAATTATATTCTGCATGTTCGTAGCTATTAAAATGCCAGTTCGCTCCCCGCAAGCGTCTGTAACAGGTCCAATATCTGCATGTACCATCCTACCCGCAGTAATAGCATCCGGTGTCCTTCGCATGCAGGGTCATAGGCGAGTACAGGTATAGGTTAGCGTGTGTGTGCTCCGAACGCCGGGGCTCGAGACTAGTATGCACTGGGTACACTTGTGCTAACACCGAAGGGGAATAAAGTTAAGATATGATATATCCGGCATACTTTGGCCGGTTGCAGCGATGGTACTGGAAGGAGTATGCATAGAAATTTATCACACATACAAGAGACTGCAACTGTTACAAGAGTTTATTAGTTTGTATTGAATGATGCTAAACAAGAGTCTACCGAGTGACACAAGCACAACAAGGCTTGTAGGAAGTTGCATGGAAGTTCATCACCTATACAAGGGACACATTAGGAATTACAAACGTCACAAGAGTTATAGTAGAATGCATCAAACATGACGCAAACATGGGTCTGCCGAGTGACACAGATGTCACAAGGCTGGTAGGAACATGCATCGAAGTTCATCACCCACACAAAGGCCCGCCTGGAAGTACAAACATTATAAGATTTGTAGTAGTATGTATTGAACATGACGGAAACAAGGGCCTGCCAACCAACACAAGTATAACAAGGCTCGTACCAATATGCAACAAATTCATCACTCACACAAGAGACTACCAGCAAGCACAATTGTCCCAACAGTTGCAGTAGCATGTATTGAACATCACTCAAACAAGGATCTACCAACTGATACAAATATAACAAGGCCGGTAATAGTATGTATAAAACCTTGCTGCATGCTCTGCTATGCTTCGTGACTTGCAAGCCCAACACAAGTCTGTCACAGGTTTGTGGGAATGGCAGCAATTGCGCACCTTGTACTGGCTGTTACTGGCTTGTTACAGAGTGTTACATGGTATGCACCATTTTGGTTTTTTTGTTGATGGAAGTACTGACGGGGTCCCGGGGATCAGCAAATGGATGCTTAGCGCTTAGTCATGAACTCGAACATCGAATGATTTGTACATCTACATTTGTGCTTATATGTAGACGCTGGCTTGAACAGGACAAGATTCTTGGATTCTACAATGCTTACACCCATCATTCAGCGTGCCCTTCACCAAATTACCGTCGATTTGTTAAAGTTCAAATTCTAGAACATCTTCAATCGAGAGACCTTGCTTATTGCACACGTGTTCCTTCCACTCGTCATTCGTCCCAATCAAATTGGCCTCCCACTCCAAACCGAACCATATATAAAACAAGTCTGAGCTGCTCGCTAGCGAATGAAGCTGTCGTGGAATATCTCCAAAGCGATTGACAGCAGCAATGGATTACCGCAAGTCTATCCATGAACGCCGTGTCGAGAATATGGAAACACACACGAACACTGACGTGGGGCGACCCGAGCAGGCGAGACGATGATTGATCAAAGGATAAAACTAAAAACATCCCACTGGAGTTAATACATGACCGACTCTTCGGATGAACGCTTATTCAGTGATTCATAATAGCAGAGTTTTACATACCTGTAACGCAAATCCCGGATGAGATTCCCTATCTTCTGTCATGAAATTCTAGGGAAGAGAAGGCTCAAGATGAGTCACGGGTGGTCTTTGAATGTCGACCCAATGGAAAGTCAAGGGAGCACCGCATGAAAAGCTGCAGGATCGGCCGTTACGCGTTAAATTTTGACAAACCAACTGGAGCAAGGCGCAGCCTCGTGTCTTAGGCGTCTAACACAACGAAGCAACACAAACACGCCTCAGTAAGACCGTGCTTAACACCACCAACTTCTAGAAAATGGCGCAGCGCATTCCAAACCCCAAACCCGTTCGAGTTTTCAAGGAGAGTGATTTTGTATATGCAGTCGCAGTTTTCCCCGACAGACGGCGCATGGTCACAGGTTTGGCCGGTAAAATAGTTCTATGGGATATGGTGGAAGCTGTTGTGTTGAAAGAAATGGAGGGACGTTACAGTTGGGCGGTGAAGACATTGGCGGTATCGCAAGATGGGCAAATCATAGCAAGCGGTGTTGATGGTGGAGAGGTCATGGCCTGGGATACAGATATCGGGGAACCTCTCGCCAATGCCATCCAAACCGGCAAGTACATCCATTCGCTGGACTTTTCTCCAGATGGCTCGACGCTGGCAACTGCAAGTACACCCGTGTTACTCATCAGTACGAAAACCTGGGAGTTGCTAGGAGATCCAATCACTCACGCTGATTATGTCCACTGCGTTCGATATTCGCCGTCTGGCGAACTTCTTGCCATCTCAGTATCCCAAAATATTGAAATTTATAATACAAGCACGAGGGAATGTGTTGCAAACTTCAATGCTCACTCAGGATACCATACTAAATACTCCCTCGGCATCTCACTCGCGTGGACGCTCGATGGCACACGGCTTTTCTCTGCTGGAGATCGTTCTGATCCCAGTATACGGGAGTGGGATCCATTGACCTGGAAGCAGGTCGGTATGCCCTGGAAGGGCCATTTTGAGGATATCAGCGCCATTTCCGTAAACTCTAGTGGCACTCTCCTTGCTTCCGCATCTGCAGATAAACGTGTCCGCCTTTGGCGGCTCTCAGATCAACGAACCATTGTCTCATTCAAGCACTCTTCCAAAGTGTCTTGCGTCACGTTCTCCGCAGATGACAGGCACATCATCAGCGGAAGTGAAAAGACGATCTCAGAGTGGCCACTATCCGAAAACACGATTCCAAAGGATGGTCCAAATGATAGTCCAAATGATAGTCCAAAGGGTGGTCCAAAGGATTTTTTCGTGAAGCAGACGGCGCACCAGGTAATTTGTTTCATTTTTGTGCCCTTTCGTCATCTAAACATCTTTCTTGTGTCAAGGCTCAAGCCTACTCTGATTTTAAGGCATGTTCCTACCTCTGAGTCTTACACGGAATGTGAACATACTTCGCGCAGGTCCTTTCCATGAGCCCAACAGTTCGCGTTGCATGTATAGCTTGTGACTTGCCTACCGCTGAAAAGGCGCTAAATGGAGAAATCATTGCTGATCCTAAGAATCACATATCCTACGCCAATCGCGCATTCATTATGGCACGAAAATCCGACTGGGACCGCGCCCTTCTTGATTCAATCAAGGTGATATATTTGTGATATATACTGTCCTATATTTCTCCATTATGCAAGCTAACTTTGGTGGATAGTCCGTCAGCATTCAGCCTTCCTTTGCAGGCCATGTCTCCAATGGCATTGCCCTCTGTGGAAAAGGGCAAGTCCGAGCCGCGAATACAGCATTTGACCTCGCCTCCGTGTTCATGAAGGGAGATTTAAAGACCAGTCATTTCCTTTTCTTGATCAAGGCAAGTCATCTTTCTTCTTATGTATCGCATGCTTCATTGCGATTTTTAGACCGTCTCACTGTTCATAGCAGGCGAACATGAGGAGGCGATGCTGCGCGTTGGAGAGCTAGCTGTGTCTCCCAATGTTGATCCTGTTGCGTGCCGTATTGTAGAAGTGAGTATCGTGCACTTGATGAAGCCCGACTTCATAATTTGGCACTGATTTTTCCGATTCTCGTACATTAGACCTATTTACGCGTCCGACTCGGGGTGATTGCCTCGGAAAACGCCCACTACAGTGAAGCCATTGACCACTTCAATGTCGCCATCAACACAAGCGCCTCCTTTCATCAATTGGAAATCCATTCTACGTACGAGGAATTCACCATGGTACGTTGATATAACGCAATCGAATGGGCTTTTCATGCTCATCTGCGTGTTTTGCAGCTCTTCGGCTGGAACTTCAAGTTGTTTTGGCAAAACGCGAACAAGCAACTGTGCAAGGCACTTATTCGGGCAGGTAGAACTGGAGCAGCCATCGAAGCGTTTCAATCTCTGATGGACAAGAGTGATGAAGCTATGAAGCCCAGTTTACGTGCTTGGTTCAATGGTAAGTCTTCAGCAATGTTATCCCATCTACAATCCTTAACAGTACTTCACTTAGATCTCAAGTAAGACCAAGCGTGCTCCATGCTTCCAATGGCGACAATGCTCATACTGTTTGAGACACTTCGAGCAGTTCTCATTCGTACCTTTACAATATCTGTATTACATTTGTGCTTGTATCATACACGGGATTGCTCGAACAGGACTCATCTACAATGCTTACACTCATCATTTGCGTGGTTCGTTAAAGTTCAAATTCTGAAACACCTTCAATCGAGTACTGTGTTCCTTCCATCCGTCCCAATCCAACCCGCTGATGTTTCCCTGATGCACTCCAAACTGAACCGATGCTCACAGAGTCCCACTGGTAGACGTGGGATTGAATTGCCATCGTCGATAATTGATTATCTAGATTGCATGGTTCTCAATTTCTACGATGGTCAACGATACGACGTTAGCGTCATGTACTGATTTGACTTCGGGCCGTACAGCCGTCGGAGTTGCTCAGAAAGTCTGGGAATCCGAATTTCCGGCAGTCTCCGTCTGGCTGCGTGCGGGTCTGTCCGGATCCGTCTGCGCACAACTTGTCAGTTCTTGATGTCGCATCATACAATGAGCTCATTTTTACGACTTGTTACTGTCTCGAACACATCAATTTAACAATATCCCAGCCTTGCCTTGCCTGATGATTACAGCTTTGTAGATATGGTTTGGGCTTTTGCCTGTCCTTCTCGTGCACCGGGCTGGCCGGCTTTCCTCCGCTACAGTTTTGTGCTCACCTACTAGCAATCATTAGACTCACTGACCGGCTTTCCCGTCCATATTCCTGCTCATGTAATGTATTAGTGTCATACCATCAGAGGACAGTCCTGGTGAGCCGCAGATATTGTCATCTATGCCAACTTGAATATATGATCATATATAGAAAATGTTTTCGTTATATTGAAATATAAAGTCATAAAGCCATGTAGAACGTCGGAAAACCACCGCAATCAACATAAAGCACCCTCAGGGGGGAGACTCACGAGTTCTGGACTGCTTTGAATACAAATTGTGAGCCGGACAGATCCAGCCGGACTCGGCCGGACGGACCCGGAAATTCGAATTCCCAGATGCCCTCCAGTTGCTCGGGTCCGATGGGCTGTATTATTATGTAATCACAATTGACTGTCACTTGCATTTGAGTGGGGGCCGCCCCCACGGGCCCACTCAAGTACTTGAAGTTTACAAGTTGCACCCCCTACGTCATCTCACCGTCTGGGCGATCCATTTAGCCTGCCGACAGAGCCATATGCTTTAACCAGGATGAGGATATACAATTTCAACGTTTCTATGCGATATCAACGTCCAACAGTCTTCCTCAAAAGTGTCAAAGCTTTGCTTCCTGCACTATTGTTCTGCTCGTCCCTCAACTTGGTCCTAAGCCTCACCAAAGCCTTGCCCAACTGGTTTTGGCCTTTTCGGTCTACTCCAATACCCCAAAATGAGTCTTTATCAGAATCCTGTGGTGTATAATTAAACTTCGTCATGGCCCTCACGGTCTAGATCTACTAACCTCGACAAGCTCTGCATCTCCAGTAGAGAGTAGTTCTTCCTTCAGATGTCTGTTCTGCGAGAATTTATGCCAGAGAACAAAGTCCATCTGATCATTTGTGTCGTCAGCTGAACCCAATTGCAGTCGATACTGATTCTCACCATCTCAATCCTCACTTGCAGCCAGTCAGATCGCACTTCGGGACTGAACCTGTGGGCTTCGTCAAATACCACACGCGGGCGCGTGGAACACGTCCTGATGTGCTCTGCGAGATCGGGGCGGCGTTCCATGAACTATAGCAGTGGTGAGTAGTGTATCAGATGATGATGCTGTTCGTAAAGCCACTTACCTTCAGCGACTGGAAGAGGTGTTCACTCGTGGGGTATTTCTTTCCATTGTAATCAATGGGGTCAGATGAGAAATTGGTGAACCCATAGTATGGGTCGTGGGCATGATAGAAAAGAATTTTATTTGGCTTCCCATTTGAGAGTGTCGCACTGGAAGGCGGAGTTGGGCGGGTAGCAAGTGGGGATGACTGAGGAGATGTTGATGGTCGTTGCACCGACGATGCGTGAGGGGGATGCAACCCACGTGGTGTTCGGGGCGGCAGTGCAGGGGTAGTACTAACTTTGCCGCCATCCGACAGGTATCCACGATCCTCCTCGAGTCCCTTCTTGATCCGGTCAAGTTTATGGGGACTCTGTGGTTCGATTGAGCTGACCCGAAATGATTGGGCAAGGTCCATGTAGTGCGTCAGGAGTGTTGTTTGGGTACTGTTGTCCTTGTTGAGCGTCGGTGCCTTCTGGGACTTTCGAGGTGATTGCAATGTCGCCGCTTGGTTCATGGTAGGCTTCATACTCGTCACTATGTTACAATTTTTCGGTCTCTATACGAAGAAACTTATGTATGGGGCGCGATCCTCTTATTCCCATGCACCATGTGTTACCGACACGTTGCTGCTTCGAGGAAAGCTGGATCCGTGATGGAGTGATGGTCTGTGCTGGAAGCAGCGCCGTAGTGGCGCTGCTTCACGCGCATGTAGGGTGTGCATTACACGTGGGCCATATGCGCAGCCAGTTATCTTGTTTGGTGAGTGATCCTGAGGTCGTCATTTCCTACGATGGCTACAATTCTAGACACTGTGCAGCGAAATGCTATTATGTGTGAGGTATGTCTCAGGGTCCACCTTTCTTCCTATCAAGATATTAACCTTTGTCGGCGATAGGCATGTGGTATCAAGCCGAAATATGTTGATCCAAGCGGAACGCAGCACTCTTATTGTGGTCGCTCGTGTGCTCGGACTGGGGTCGGAAAGGTAGCGCCTGAATGCCTGCTCAGAGGGTGCAGCAACACAGGGACTGCTTTCAATGGGTTTTGTTCCGTTGACCATGCGAAGTAAGTCATAATAAAGAAACGCTTCTTGAGATAGAGATTGAGAGTTAACAGGAAGGGGAATGCTCTTTCTCCCCCGTCAGCTCATCCCAGCCCCAAGACGCAACTACACACTCATAACCACACTGATACTGGGCGTACGAAGCCTAAAGCTCCCTCGGATCTTGTTCACTTGTCTGAGATTCCCAGTTCTGCGACGGTGTGGCGAGAATGTACGTGATGTCTTCAATCAAGCTTATGCTATTTGATTGACGTCTTTTCAAGTTGTGAGGGAGTGGAATAGCAAGTGGCTGTCCCTGGAAGGATCAGCGTTGGTAGAAAAGTTATATGAAATATCTTATCCGACGAGTATATCCGATGCCCAAGACAAGTATCTGTAAGTGGCTCCTTTATCACCGAACCCAGTGCTAGGCTTAGTTACTATCCATAGACAAGGCTCACAAGCTACTGGCCAAGCCCACATCTTACGCACATTTCACGCATCTCAGTGTATCTGCGACATGGGGACTAAAGGTCCCACGCTTTGCAAGTGGAACTCGTGCGGGATCTGCAATGTCGTGGGCTCCGCTTTTAGAGGTGTCGCCTTTGGTGTTCCATACAGTATAGGGAAGTGAGTAGCCATCTTCATCTCATACTCGACGCATATTTATCGTTATTCGTTGTCAAGGCAAGGCAAGGGACTGTACTCTTCTAGAAACCCAGCTTCCGCCGATCGGTTTGCCACATCATGCTTATCTTCGCCTTACCGCGTCATGATCGCTTGCGATGTTGTTTTGCCGCAACACCTTGACAAGAGCAGTTCGGTAAATGACTTGAACTTGAGATTAGAACTCTCATTGACGTTATATCTGCAGGTTGTTGCTGGAGACAGGGTAGTTGTTCGAGTGTCAGATGCGATCATCCCTAGATTCATCGTGATGTACACGAAGCAGACTTGAACCTCATCCTCGTTAGTTTGGACATTATTTATGTATTTAAGTCTCTTGAATGAGCGCAAACCAAGTTTTTCCGAAACTGTTTGGATCTCCATGTGGGTCATGATGATTTAGCCGCATGCAATGCCTCCCCTTGATCGATGGAGCACGGAGGCAAACAGAAGACCTAAGAATCACTGAGGGCGTGCCCTTTTTTGCTCACTTTGGGCTAGATCCACTGCTCCGTTCCATGACAGATAGCCTCGTGCACTGACATGCGGACAGCACGTTGTGGTGTGGTACCACTCACCCCAACGCCCAGGCTGCCCCCGCAGCCTCATGCCAATGGCCACCACCTCTATAAACCACGACGCAATTTTGAACTGGGCAGCAGCTCAGATAACTTCAATGGCTACTGGACTTTGCGAGGTCAGTGATTGCTCACCCTGTCCCTACTGGTACTAGTAGTTCATCCTTGAATTTTCCTGCGTAGAACTGTCACAAGGCACCGAAATTCGGTACTCATAAGTACTGCGGCAAATCGTGCGCTGCTCAAGCTGCCACTGTACACCAACCAGCGCATCGCGCGAAATCAGGACCAACCCCCAAGGCCAAAGTTCCTCCACCAGCCCAAAAAGCGGGACGGCTCTGCGACGTGAGTGCAGAATCATGATGATCAAACAGTCATGAAACACATCTCGTTCCAGTATTGTGGGCAAAAGCCCAAGTTCAATAACTTTGATTACTGCGGTAAATCATGCGCGTCGAAAGCCGCTGCCGTTCCTTCTGCGCAGCCTCCTGCACACGGACGATCGGTTCCAAAGCATGGCGTTCGCCTTCCTGCCACTGCTCAGCCTGCCAAAACTTCTAAACCGGCAATGCGCCACCCAGTTGCAACTGTGGCCCAAGGTTACCCATTATCGCTCATCTGATTTCGATACTTACTTATACTCGCAGATGAGTCCAGCGAGGATGACGATGAGTACGCTGACGCTGATGAGGAGGCCGAAGACGATACGGGGACAGGCACAGACTTGGACGCATATCCATCAGACGACGACGAAGAACCTACTCCAGCTCCTCCGTCACGACCAGTCAAGACTGTGCACGCTCCGCTGAAACAAAGCACATCGACCCGTCATGTGACTGGTGTCTGTCTCGTCCCCAACTGTGGAAAACCGTCTTTTGTTGATAGAGGTGGGGTAAAGACAGATTACTGCTCCACACGGCACCGAGAGTAAGTGATCACAGGAGATCGATTGCCACGAGATACTAAAATGTTCTTCAGAGAAGCAGTGACCCTCGGACTGGTTCCTGGGTGCATTATGTGCCAACGCTACCCACAGACTGGAACAGATTACTTCTGCTCCGCCGCTTGCAGAAATCAGTCCATGACGAAAATCTAGAGGGCTGTGTGAATATTCTGACAGTTCTGTACATTACGTAGGTGTAACAGTATGTTAGGCTCGTGATGGAGCTATTTAGTGGTAATCTGGATTTCTGTAAGCGAACACAAGAGTGAATGCCTTAGAAGAACGAACACTAAGACGAAGTCCGCTGTCGCTGGAAGGAAAGTCCTTCACTTGGAAGCGAATGAGAAGTGATATCAACATCTGCCCGTCTTGTCCACGTTTTCCCTTGAATGATTCTCAAGATCAATACAAAGAACGCAATGACCTGCATCGCTGAAAATGAAATCCATATGGCATGATGTAGTGTGATCTCTCACCTGCATTTGGTTCTGGATGACCATGAGTGGATACTGTACAAAGTTATCCATCGCGTAGAGGACGAGATAGACGATCGGGCTAATCGCGGAAATCATACAAGATTCAGCGGTCATCGCGATGATATTGATGTACTCCCTCCCATGGTCATGAGTTCCTGACAAAGAACGTACATCGGGGTAATGAGACAACATAGCTTGCTTACCTGTCGATTTCCTGAGCTTCGTGCGGTGCATCATGATGCAAGTGGTTATCAATGACGTCGTGATAACATTAAAGGAGAGATCGACCACAACAAAGATGCAGTAGGCTTTGGACATTGCTTCCATTGACTTGGTCACTTCTGTTGTATTCACAAACAGACTAATAGAAGTCACTGTCAATGTATTGTCAGTTACTTTGGAGGCAACGCTTTATATCGTAGTAGATACCAATGACAACAAGGAACACGCTGCATGGGATAGGGATCAGCCATCTTGTGTTTTTCATGTTTCGAAACAAGATAATACAGCGCACAAGCTGAGGAGAGGTATGAGTCAAGGACCTACATGACACTGAAGGTATTAAGACTTACCGTAAGCGCATCCGCCAACCAATTGGAGATGATATAGCACGCCATTGCTGCTGTACTGGCCCAATCACTCCATAAATCAATCTCGTAACTCGTTGAATTCATGGGCGAGCCCCACTTTACAACGAATGCTATCCAAACTCTTTGAAGATTTGCAGCAGCATAGAACGTTTCAAGAATAAACATGACGGACGTATAGCCAAGGAAAAATAGTCGTGATCCGGGAGCCCGGCGCATTGGACTGTGGACCAATGAAAAGAGGCACTGGATGTAGATGGTCAATACAGTCCCGTAGCAAATGGCTGTAAAAAGTGTTAAGCTCAGGAGGGATATGCCATCGAGCTGGCGTTCTGACGGTGATTCGGTAAACATTGCCAACCCTCGACCAGGATCGAGAAACCGAGGTTTTTAAACGTACTCTTGCCATCAATCAATCACAGGGAACCGCATGTGGAACGGGGCCACTAGCACTCGAGATTAAATGCCAAGCTTTGCGAACGGGGACGGACAGCTAAGAGTGCTGCAACTGGCGAATCTTGAACGGGTCAACAGATCCGATTCGAGGAGTGCTTCGGAATGCCTTGGGGCATTGATCGGATCAGTCAATTGGGAATTTTGAACAGCCCATCACCGCCTCGATAAAGAAGGAACGACCGTGACCGCCTTCCAAGCTTCTGCATATCAAGGTCTGACTAGTATCGTCGAGGAGACAACATCACTGCGTCTGATGAATTCGAATACCCGCTTTGCCAGTGTGCGAACTTGTCTCGCAGCGCGCACAGACCAATGTTACATAATACTACATACGAACTTACGTGCGCACAGCCGCGATAGAGTACTGATGACATGATTCTTCACGGGGAAGCATATGGTCTTATCTGCCTTGCTAGCTCGCTCAAACATGCATGCCGAACAGTACTACTAAGTAGTGAACGCTGTGCTGTCCACGTAATTAGTTCTATAGCTGTGACGGTAGTCCTGTCTCTCCCCTTTCAAGATCTACCAATGATACTTACTCCCGGTCGTACTGCTTGCGTGTTCGCCTTATCGCTGGTTACATTCGTTTTATCATTCTCTCCTAGCCCTGCCGCTATTTTTCTATTTCAAATCATACTTCCGAGTCGTGTTCTCCTCCAGTAAAAGCTCGATGATTCACTTACTCTCGTAGCGTGGTGGTACAGTCGATCCGGCCTTCGAGCTTCAAGGCGGTAAGTAGTAGTACCCCGGCGTTCCTTTCCCTGCCTCTTTGTAACTCGTTTTGGATGCCTTCTTCGTGTCCCGTTTTGGGTCAAGTGCTTGAAAACTCTTCGCCACTTGTTCGTCGAGTGTCATAGAAATGTGCATGGTGCGATTCCCCTGCTTCTTCGTGAAACAAAATGAAAACCTCAAATTTGAGCTGCCGGCAGCCGATCGGATGCTCGCGATATGCCACTGGTGCGCGATTTGGTTGGAAATACCACTGCTACATTTGCGACGGTGGCTTTAGCATTTTCGGTGCAAGTCCCAAGGTAGTACTATCTGTTTCATCTTGCAAAGCCCACCTATTCCACAAACTGACAAGGCTCCCGCTATATGCCGTGCGCAGTAGTGTAGCCGATTAAATTGGGATCTGGGGAGTAATGCGCCCATGTATCGGTCGGTGATATGAATATCTAAATGATTTCGATGGTATTAACGTGGCAGAGCAAATTGGATCATTGCAGCGCACCAGCATTTTTAGATAATGACCGAGATGACCAACGAATGACATCATCAGAAGGTACAGACGTTATGGCTAAATCGGAATAAGTAAAAGGTCCAGGGAAAGACCTTCACCATCCATTCAACATTCAGACAGAATCATTCCATGCCGGTAAATCATCAATACGTAGCATCAAGCCGCATGTCAATATACGCCCCTGCTGTCACAGGCTCGTACTTCTTCGGCCTGTCTTCGTCCCAACAGCCAGGGAGGCAGTCAATCAAAATATCTCTGTCAGAAGACATAAACTAATCCAATATCAATATGAAACACACATCATATGTCTGCAGGAAGCTTACATATGGGATCGAGAAGCGCTCCTTGATCATTTCCAACTTTCCATCATTCGGGGGCGCACGCACGCGGTGCAATGTTGATTTAAGGGTATCTGAATCAAACAGAGTATATAGCCATGTGGCGAAGAGTAGCCGCTCAAGAGAATCGTACCGTTTGACCACCGCATCAAAAAGTCTCCTATATTGAAAACAACAGTGCCCGGAATGGGTGACACAGCAACGAAATCTCCTGAACCATGAGGGCTCTCAACTTCAAGTCCCCCAACATCATCTTGAAACAAAATCGTGCCCATTGCATAATCCTATCGGTCATTATTGGTGACACGCAATCAATGCTGGTCAAATAATCGCATACCGTGTGTGCACCGATTCTCCCTTTCTCACCGCGTGCGAATGCCTCTGCAGGCATAGCTGGATAATGCAATAATCGCAGTTGATTCTCTGCTTCTTGGTGGTATTTCTCCAGGAATTTGCCTCCGCCAGGGAGCTCGAGTCCTAGAGATAATGCAGGCAACAACTTCTCGATCTCAAAGCGACGGCATGTATCAAAGAAAGTAGATGCTGCGTCTTTGAAGCCCGGAAGGACTTCCTCTGGGAGCCACACATTGGAGATGTGCGAGCAATTATTGCGTCCAATATCAAATGATTCTTTGAAATCGGGAGTTTGTTTCCTTATCTCGGCGAGCTGCGTTGGGTCGAACACCTACGCGAGTCAGGATATTGGTAGTTTGGATGACGCTGTGACGTACCATTTGTGAAATTTGCTCCCTACCAACCTGAATGAGACATTCGTTAGGACATGTTGCCATGTAATGCAGAACAACATCATGATACCCCGCTATATCCCCGGTGTTTCCATCCCTCTTTAGGATGCGGAGCCAATAGCTTTGTTTCGATTGGAAGCGAGAATAATTTCCTGCTCTTGATGCACACTCATTCATTGGGGTGAATCTCGCACACGCGGTGATATGTACACACCCATTCAAACATGGAATCCACCTCCACCTGAGGAATACCAGTGTTGCGAAAGTATGCAAATCCGACTTCTCGACACGCTTTCACTAGTTGCTTTCCTATCTCTGTCGCTTCCTGCACATCAAAAAAGGAGCTTCAGTTATTATCATCGCATGTGCATTGTGAGCACTGTACGTACTGGGGAAGTACCATCCCCGAAGCATGCAAAGTCGATAATTGGGATTGCAGTGGGTTGGAGTGAGACGGTACCTGGCATAGTGTGATGACATATCACCTGAATAAGTAAACCAGCTACTTATAAGCCATTGGCTCTATCACCAGTTAACGTTCGTGCATCTCGTCACAGAATGGTCACATTGGCTGATTTGACAGTCCGCGCGCTCAGTGGGTGCAAGAAACGGCGAGTGATATCCGTCCGGCTTTCCCCGCAAGGCTCTTGCCCCGACAGTCAAGTTACTATTTATCTGGCAAAGCCCAGCACCAGACTGGTGCCGGTGAGTGATGAGGTGGACACAATCACCATCGTGTATGTGCAAAATAGGTTACATCGTGTATACTAAATGACAGTAAGATACCTGAGAAAATTAACACCGGTAATATTTGAACAGCCAGCTCAGCTGTAGTAAATGAATCCAAACTTCCCGTTCGTTATACATCTCCGTCCTCACTCATCTTCCTCCGGATCCCCAGTATCATCTTCCTCGTTCTCTTCATCAGAACTGTCGTCCACAGGAAGCGTCATCAGATCATTCAAACTACAGCAAATGATATCAGTCCATGTACTCCGAAAGTAATACTCAAAATGGAGCACTCGGTGCGAATGGCGCCTCTGATCCAGGAACGGTAAGTAACAGCACTCACCAATGGACAAATGGCGTCATCACATCCGCAACCCCACGTAGTGCATCTATAAACTCGGATCCGGGTGCAACGACTTGTGCATCTGTGAACCGATAGGAAACAGCGAGGGAGCGGCATTTGAGGAGGGCTATATCTCTAGAAAATGCGTAGCATAGTGTATCAATTAGCTTTTATGACTCGAATGATACTCCACGCACTTGTGATTCTTATCCACACCCTTCGGTGCCACCTTCAATTCATCTTCATGCCCAAACACACCCTGACGATCTCCATTCGGGTGTGGACGGGGAGGGCCAAAATGGGTAGTAAATGCTTTAGAAGCCAGGATTGTGTGCAGAGTCTTAGCGGCGGGTGTGGAACGAAGTAGGTGATTTCTGTTAGGCAATGGAAAGCATGAACAGAACCACGGAAACAAAGGTGAGACAAGACATACCTAAGAGTCGAGAGTTCGTTCTTCGCAGGACACCATGCACCTGCAGCGATGACGCTCTCGTCACCCGGCTTGACTAATTGTCATTCATGTCAGCGTATACCGATCCAGCATTTCCAGCTACGACTGACTCATTCTGTGTAAGAAAACAACGTGCATATATCCAGTCAGCTTATCCGACCCTCATGCTAAGAGGTGCGTACACGTGATCTACGAACAGTTAGATATCTGCAGCGAAAGCAAAATGCTGCGAAACTCACAAAATGCAAAAATCCCCTTCCTGCCACTCCTCGAAAAACTCGCAGATAGTCCCTTCTTGTATGGTGTTTTATCGTTGCTGAAGCGGACCTACGCACACGATATCAGGTCCGCAGATCCACGGAAGGAAACATGTAAGGGACAAACATCTCTATATATGCGATGGGTGACGTCTTTAGGGGGTAACGGAGGGATCTCAGAGTCAACGTCTGTGAGCATGTCGGTGAACGCCTCGATAAACGCCTTGAACTCCTTTTCTACGCGACGGTAAACTGGTTCTGTTTGACAAATAAGCTCAGAGCTTCAGCCTAGTGCATAAACCCTGCATACCGTGTAGCTTAAACCTAGGAGCGCGTGATTATTTTCAGTCAATAATGGATGAACGAGGGCCGTGATAGAAGTGCAAACCATTCACGGTCATTACACGCAGGGTCTTTGAGTTTCGCTAGAAAATCAAGCGTGTTCTGTGAAACCTGACCAGGAGGTACTTTAAAACTGGTAAGTTGATCATCCCTGAGGGAGGAAAGGACCGACTTACCCCAGCCTGTCTTTGGAGCTTGTACAACGCGACCTACAACTTGCTGCCCCTCCTTCAGGTCTACATCGCTATCATCTACATCCTCTTCATCTTTGATATCATCTTCCTTGGCTTTGCGTTTCTTACGCTTGGGCTTGGGTTTCGAAGGTGAGCTGGATTTGGAATTGGAAGAACGCGTGCGTTTCTTGGGCGGCAGGTCGTCAAGCGCGTCGCTGTGAAGAGATTCGGGCTCTGAATCTTCATTGGATAACTGAGCGCGCTTGCGAGGCATAACTTTGCGTGTAGCTGGCATAGTGGTTTGCTGAAATCCAGTGCAGATATACGATTTTGAATGGGCTGACTACGCTCAGTACTGAGGTACTAACAATCGCGGGCTTTAAATTTGAACTTTATGTTACTAATAAGTTGTGATGAGCGAAACGCTATCGACCCGACGACAACTAGTACTGTACATATAAACTTACTGTGAGGCTTGTACTAGATATCTGTCTGGTTGTGGTACTACATTTGTTTGGTAGCAGCCACGATATTCCCTTTTGGCCAACCATCGAGCACTTCTATATAGCGTCACGTACCCGCGATACCGCATCACAAAGGGTTCAAACGTTCACCGCCGGGTGCACCTACGGCTGACTCGGAAAGGCTAGATTATCGGTGGCGCTCATTTGAAATTGTTATGACACAGAAACACGAGTTGGGACCACGCGTAGGGCAAGGCTTGATTTTAAAACAAAACGCACTTGCATCAGCTGCAATGACAGTCGACCATGGTATCCGAAGAACATGCCAAGGCGTCTATGATAACAATGAAATCCAGATCAGGAAAAACCCTCAATGACCGCAACTGCTGCCTAGTGTTAGACACCCACGATCTCTCCAAAGCCTTCTAGCAAACCTACACCATCAACGTTTCAGAGTCTGTTCGGCCACCATTATTTGCGCAAGTTAGAATTTGGTTCTGGCTTTGCTAATCGTCGGAGCTTGAACAAGATGTCACGCTCCGATAACGCTTACCATATGCCTTATCCTACTATCAATACAATGCCTCTTGATCCTGATTACGACGAGGACGCTAACGAGGACGAATACGACCTTGTGGAGGCAGAGGATATGGACAACGATGCAGAGGAGAGTGATAAGAAGTATCTGGCATGCATCATGCAGATGGCCATGCATGCTATGCACACGGTCATTACAGTCCTCAACACAACAACTACCGCGCTCGAAGCTTACTCAAACACCTACTACGACAAAGAGCCGTATCATACCTCCGCTTTGTCGGGGACTGCATGGGTCACCGAACTTCTCACTGGACACCCTGAATGCATCAGATGCGAGCTCGGGATCCACAAGCACGTTTTCTATGTGCTCATCAATCTCCTTCGGCAAGCAGGATGCAGAGATTCCAGGCATGTACTGCTAGAAGAGCAGCTTGCTATATTTCTCTATGCGTCTGTCATGGGTCTCTCGATTCGCCATCTTGGTGAACGCTTTCAGCGGTCCAATGAAACAATATCAAAGTACGTATATTGTTGCTGTCCTGGTATCAAGCTTATGTTCTTTCAGGTATTTTAAACGGGTTCTTTTCGCATTCTCCTCGCCACCGATATATACGACATACGTCCGCCTGCCCGACGTAGATAGCCCTCCTCCCCCCGAAATCACGAAAAACCCGAAGTTCTTCCCGTTCTTTGTTGACGCTATCGGAGCCATTGACGGTACACACATCGCATGCCATCCTTTTGGTGAAGATCGGCATGCCGCTCGGGATCGCAAGGGGAACTTCTCTCAAAACTGCCTCGCGGCATGTTCATTCAACCTTTTGTTTACCTACATGTTGAGCGGTTGGGAGGGGTCAGCTGCAGATGCTTGTGTCTATCACGATGCTCGTACTACCGATTTCAATATCCCTGAGGGAAAGTATTATCTTGCGGACGCTGGATTTGGCTCGTGCGATGAGCTTCTGGTCCCGTTTCGGGGCGTGCGTTATCATCTTGCAGAGTGGGGTCGTGCTAATACTTTGTATGATGCGTTCTGCTAGTACCATTCATACTTATGTTCACATCATTACATAGGCCTCGTAATCGCAAAGAACTTTTCAATTTGCGTCATGCAATGCTTTGAAATGCTGTTGAGCGCATTTTTGGTGTCATCAAGCGCCAATTTCGTATCCTTCTCCTCCCGCCAGAGTACAAAATGGACATTCAAGCGCGCATTCCTCCTGCCTTGTGTCTCGTGCACAACGTTATTCGAGTTCACGATCCAAACGACATGATGGACTATCGTAATGTGTTAGATGCGCACATTCTCACTGACACTGGAAACCTTGCTAACGGTCCTCCTACTGAGCACGCACGCACTCGTGCGAGCCTCCGTCGTGACCAGATTGCTAGTGAGATGTGGGAGGCCTACAACAGGGAAAGGATTCAGAGGGGGGAGCAGGCAATCATAGAACCACTAGTACTGTAGTCGCGTTAATACCATAGCCGTTCGGACCCTCATCGATGACTATGATCCAAAGTATCTCCGTCAAATGATGACATTGTTGTCAGATTAAGACCGGACCCACATCGATGACTATGATCCAAAGTATCTCCGTCAAATGATGACATTGTTGTCAGATCAAGACCGGACCCTTATCGATGACTATGATCATAGAAATAGTGATATTGCTTTGCTACTACAAGTACAATACAAGAGAACACGACACGACAAGAATACATGTAACACTACTTTGAATGCTGCTCTAAAAACAACCGCCGAAGACTATCTACCTCAATAGCGAGATAAATATCAATGATAGCGATGTCGGCCTGAAATTTATTCAAGATATTGAGTAGTTGTACGTCCTCTAGACCCTCACTCTGCAACTTTTTCACCGCCTTCTGCCTGCGCAAAGGGATGGGATCTACTGATCGCGCCAAGGTGTTGGAGGTGTTGGCCTCAAGAGCATTGGCCGCGCGCTCTAATGTCGTGTTAAGACCGCCAATATTAGTCCCCATATGCTGGATGGCCACAGGCATCGTCAGGCGTGCAGACTTTGCCGAGTCTCCCGATTTCGTTGAATGTGGGGGGCGGGTAACGATATCAAGCGTACTTTCGTCATCATCAATCAGCTTCCGTTTACCGGAAGCTGTTGATGATGGCGCACTAACACGGACCGACTCAAGGGAGGGTTGCTGTGCAGCGTCGAATGGAGGGAGGCTCTCTGGGGTGAGGGGGGTTGCGCGCTGGCCGCCTGAAATAGAGCCGGGGAACTCGATCCCATCGAGCGCATCTCCAAGGTCCATCATATGGACCTTGTCAAAGGAAAGGGGGGTGACTGCGCTGCTAGAAGAAGGCGAAGGAATGATGGGAGGTGGTGTCACGATGGTGGCAAAGAACGAGTTGTTGTTACCTGGCTTGACAGGTATGAGACCTTTCAGCGCCTCATAGTGCTTCCAACCCTTGTCCCGGAGGCCTTTGGCCTTTGGATTTTTCTATTGATTCATAGTAATTAGCATTGTCGTAGTAGTTTGATGCGAATTAAAATCACTTTACCTTCACAAAGTCGGTCCACATGTTTTCGGACTCTGGAGTGATTGAAGCTCCATGTTCCATGCTGTAAGATAGTCCGGAAGCGTTGGCCACTTTGTCGACGACGTTGAATGTACCACGGAGCTGAAACTCGATCATTAGTGAGGGTACCAAGGCTGATATAGTAGTAGTACATACCCGCCCCCATTTTGATTGACATGCTACCGCTGTTTTGCTTGCACCCGAGCAGGGGTGTTTTTCCATTTCAGCGGCAGCAGCAACCCAAAACGTGTGATCAAAGTTCATACCATCACCACCTTGTGAGCGGTTGGTGGTGACATACTGGATGAGGATGGTTTCGTCTGCTTCCGTCCACACACACTGATCTCTCGCTTCCGTTAGCTCTGCACCACCACGGGCACTTTTTCTGCCCCGAGACATCCTGTAAGAGTTGCGATGATGGATAGATTGTAGATGGGTAACGGGCATGCCTACTACTTAGTATTGATTGATTAATAAGGTTGGTCACACTGTGACCAGCACGGTCCTATGATTATGAAAGCAAAATATAGATTGTAAACTGGCGCAAATATTGGTGGCCGAACAGACTCTCAACCTCCAGTAAAATGACATCTCTCATTCCAAGTACTATACCCGTTCAAGAATTTGAAGGTCACCATGGATCTGTATCCAGTGTTGGAGTTTCTCCCGATAGACGAAGGATGGTGACGGGCTCGGAAGATAAGATTCTTCGCCTGTGGGACATGAAAAGAGGTGCTACATTGAAGAAAATGGAACAGCATAACGTCGTTGTGTTGGTATTGGTGATATCACGAGATGGGAAATTGATAGCAAGTGGCGGCAAGAACGGAAAGCTCATCGCCTGGGATGGAGACACTGGCGAACTTCTGACTGAAGTCATCAAAGGCCACACCGATTGGATCCCATCGCTGGACTTTTCCCCAGATGACACAATCCTGGCCAGCGGCTCACACGACGAGACAGTGAGGCTGTGGAATACAAAAACGTGGCAGCAAGAAGATTTGATCGAATGTGAAGATCCTGTTCGCTGCATTCGGTATTCGTTGTCTGGTGAACATATTGGCATCACGACAGAAAGTAATATCCAAATATGGAAACCAGACACGAGCGAACACGTCGCAAACTTGGAGATGGACGAAGTGATCGCCAGAACGAAAGGCTATCGACCGACAATCGACAACTGTATGAACTTACTGTGAAGCTTGTACTACATATCTGTTTGGTAGCAACCATGATATTCCCTTTTGGCCAACCTGGAGCAGTAAAATGAACCCATGTGGGTGTGGGAGTCATCGTTGAGGTAGCAAGTACTCAGGTTCTGTATCTGTTTACAAGCATGTCCACCACTCATCAAGCATTTCTACAGTGATATTGCATGACCATGACTCTGGGAGCGTGGATATACATATGAGGAATTGGAGCATGCTTGAGTCCATGGCTCGTGTGGAGGACAAGCACTGGGAGGTTCCAGTGATTAGCAGTAAGTGTAGTTAATGTGCACTCACCAGACACCATTTGGGAACACCACAGCAGCGGTCGCGGCAGTTGCCGCAGCAAGTCGCAGCAGTGGCGCAGCATTTTCACGATGCCCAAAAAACCCTCAATGACCGCAACTGCTGCTTAGTGTTAGACACCCACGATCTATCCATAGCCTTCTACTACTGGGTGACTATCTGTAGGCAAAATAATGCAGAATAGATTATAACGGACTTTGAAAGATATTTGCAAAAGATAATCTGTACAGAAAACACAACTGTAACACATCTGGAATAAAATAATTCAGTCAAAACTGCAATGGACGATCTACTACCACATAATTCAGTCAGAACCACACGTAGAACCGGTACTCCGGACGTTCCAAATGGTTGTACAATGTGTACCGGCCAGTATATGTAGATAGTGACCGGCCGGAGGTGTGGTGGTGGTGGTGGCCGATACCTCTAGTTGGTGTGGCTAGTATGTAGAGTGGGTGCTGGCCAGTCTGTAGGGTAGGTGCTGGCCAGTCTGTACAATGGGTGCTGGCCAGTCTGTAGGGTAGGTGCTGGCCAGTCTGTACAATGGGTGCTGGCCAGTCTGTAGGGTAGGTGCTGGCCAGTCTGTACAATGGGTGCTGGCCAGTCTGTAGGGTAGGTGCTGGCCAGTCTGTAGGGTAGGTGCTGGCCAGTCTGTAGGGTAGGTGCTGGCCAGTATGTACAATGGGTGCTGGCCAGTATGTAATGTGAGTGCTGGCCAGGTGCTGGCTGGTGCATAGGGTAGGTATTAGCTGATGCCTAGAGTGAGTGCTGGCCAGTGTATAGGGATGATAGTGTGAGAATTGGGTCTTTGTCATGCAAAAGTACACATGCAGAATGGGGGTTAGACAATTGCACATAGTAAGCATGCAAGTTGAAGGTGGTGTCCAAGAGCTACTCTACCACTTTCAAGGCAAGAAATACTATATTAGGACTATAAGTTGTAGATATCATCCTGGCCGACTTGCACATAAATAAAAAAAACAACTAGCTTGCCAATCAGACTTGTTTTTTACTATTATAATTAGAATAATACAAGCAAAAATACAGTACAGTATGAGCTGTAGAAGGTGTTCTGGCCGATGTCTACATAAGGAAAATCAGTCCGGCCGGACTGTTACGCACTCAAATAGATCTGTTAGGTGGAGCCCTAAGAGGGGCGTCGTCCGCTAATGTTCGTGACGTAACCGGAAGGATCCGGTATAGCAAGTGATACTGGCGACGACGAGTCGGCAGTGATCACAGTACGCGCGTGTCACGTGACTTCTAAGATGGATGTCTATGAAGTCGCTCAAGGTAAGGACTGTCTTGTCCGTATGATGAGGTCGATCAAAGTAGACTTAGTCGCGATGAGCAACTAAGAAAAGATACTAGAGACTGAAGCCAAAGGGGCGTTCAGAGGGAAGTATGTTCCAGGGAAGATTGAGTAGATTCAAGTTAGGGAATCTAGTACATGGTGACCGACTACTTATACTAAGTGGAGAGGGTTAAGGGCAAGGCTACCGCACAGTAGGTAAGGGTAGAGGGGAAACGAGAATGGTATAGGTGCGTTGGCAACAGAGCCGGATTAGTGATGGGTGGTCGAATGTGGAATGAGACCGAGAAACGTTGGAACGGACCAACGGTAAGAATACAACGTGCGGGAATCCGCAGTCAGAGGGAACAGAAAGAGGAAAGCCACATTGGTGGCACGAGTCAGACCGAGTCATAGGTGTGGGACCACATTGGTGGTCGAATCAGGGGAGGAACGTGCGTGCACGTGCATAGAGGCGGGTGATGCGAGGGACGGGAACGGTCCCGAGGATCCGGTCAACGGAAAGTCGGTAAAGGAGGACGAGCCGGTAGATGGTGAGGGCGAGGATGAAGGGAAAATGATAGGGGGGCCACGTGACCGATGTTACTTGTAACACGGACCATCAGTACACCATGTAATTGGCAACAGTATGCTGTAGAAGGTGTTCTGGCCGATGTCTACATGAGGCAAAGCAGTCTGGCCGGACCATCAGTACACCATGTAATTGGATACAGTATGTTGTAGAAGGTGTTCTGGCCGATGTCTACATGAGGAAAAGCAGTCCAGCTGGACCATCAGTACATCATGTAATTGGGTACAGTATGCTGTAGAAGGTGTTCTGACCGATGTCTACATAAGGAAAATCAGTCCGGTTGGACCATCAGTACACCATGTCTATTATATTCCTGCCACATACTTCAGTTAGAATAGTCTAGGAATACAACTGTTAAGTGACTACAACCATTTTGTCCTTGAATGAATTTTCTGCATTCACTAAAAACCTTCCCCACAGGAGCACCTGTCGTTGTGCATAGGCTTGATGACCATGCTTTGTGGCTTCATGGTATCTTCATTCCCATTCTTCCTTCTTGTATCTAAACCAACCCACTGTCCACCCCATCTCATGTTGAACCAAACTCAACTCCTCCTCCCACCTTTGCCATCGAGCCTTAGCTTTCAACCAATTTAGCCTGTAGACTGATACTTGTCATGTAATAATGAATGAATATGAAACATGACTCACATTCATCCATCCATACATCTTCAGGAGAATCATGACCATTGTTCACCCTCCAAAACCAAGCTAGTCTGTCTGATCCCTGCCCATATCTGTTCTCCTCAGTGACTTCCTTGTTCACATTAAGCTGACTTGGCTGAATCTCTTGATAAACATTCTTCAGAGTATCTTCATCCACTTCTAGTCTCTGCAGTGCATTCCTGGCCCTCTGATAGCTTCGAACACACTGATCGATTTTAATCTGACATCGTCGAGCTTCTTGCTTTGACCTGGTACCCACCCACGTGGAATCTGCACTTCTAAAATGTTGACGGTAAATTATGGCTTTGTGGCCGAGAGCCTGCCGTAACTTTTCCAAGCAATCATTTGCCTGACCCTGCTGTAACTGCAGTTCTTCAGCTTGTAGAGAACCTAGGCATCCAGATCCGCATGGCTTCTGCAACAACTTCTTCACAGATTTCTTCAGAAGTCACTTTGGGATCTGCTGCTTCCCTCTCTTCTTCCTCCATATCTGCAGTACAAAATCTGACGTCATCCATGTGCTCCATACCTGTGTCAACTTCGATGCCTTCTGTCATGGCATCAGCCATTTCATGAAATTTCGAGATCCTTGCTGCCAGTTTTTGTCGTTTTTCTTCAACTACTGCCTTTTGAGTGGCAGATGCATCTTTGGGAAGCTTTCGAATATCTCCCCTCAAAGCATCCCTAAAGCAAAATTGAGATGTACCTTAAATGAAGGTGATATAATGACATACTGAGCATTCTCCAAATTGATACCACTGGTGAGTAAAGATATCGATCCTCATTTGCTAGTATTAGCATATTCTGTTTCGGTTAATTTTAGCCAAATTTCTGCCATTGTTGGGGCTTCCAATCACCGCATCAGAATGAACAGCATGTGAAAATGAAAAGAACCTAGGAACAACTCACCTTTATCTATTTGTAGTTGGTATATGTCAAGATGCTCTCCATATTGTTCCATAGCTCGTTTTTCATCTTTCTCCCATGAGGAGACTTTACTGACTTCCAAGGAATGTGTGAGCTCTTGGAATGGCACCTTAGTGTCATCGATGCCCTTATTGGCACATTTGTACTTTTGCAAGAGCGTCTTAACTGTATGTGCCGTTTAACTGATTTTTAATTGATTCCAAATATAGGCACTCACCAATTTGGACAAGTTTTTTCCAATTTGAGTTATGCATGTGATCATCAAGGATTTCTTGACGGTGGGCTTGGCTCATAGAACGTGCTGTTGGAGAAATCTTATTGAAGGGAGCCCAGAGTGTCTCTAGAATTTCCCCATCAACCTGCCCAGCTCCTATAATAAAGTTCAGGCTGTATCTGGGAAAACCAGCAAGCTTGTGAGTGCTGAGATGAAATTTTCCCACTGCAACCACAATCTCTGTGTCATCAGGGAGGGTCAAGCTAGAGCAGTTGTTGACACATTCTGAAAAATGAAGACTCCACTGGCAGCCCACATCATAAATTACCAGGGAGTCATTGATTCCTCTTGCAGCATGCTTAATAGCATTGCATATGGAGTAATCTATATTCATGTGGCTTGACGTGATTTTGTCATCAAGTCGGTCAATCAGTAGTATATTAAATAAGACTTGCCATTTGCCCTTCTGAAAGTCTACTACAGAGTGGGGAATGAAACATCCATGCCTTGCACAAGCAGTGGCCCCCACCCCTGTAGTTCTGAGGTTTCCTCGGTTTGTATTTGCTGCATTGACTGCACGATGGTTGCTACAAGTAGACCTCTTCCAACTTGTTCAGCATACTTGTAAAATGAACACAACCCAACTCACCTCCCTACTCTCTGTAGCTGAGGCCAAGTGAGCTTGATATTCTCCCTTTGTGACCATATAACCTAAACCATCTGAGAGGAATATGTCCTCTTTCGGCTGTCTCATGTTCAGACAAGCCACCTGTGTTGGACATCCAAAATTAGCATTATTGAACTATAATAATTCTTTGGAGAGTTCTTCATAACCAAGACAGTCTGGCCAGAGTGCACTTTACAAGGCACATAGTATTGTAGCACAATGGTGACAGCCGGCTGGACTACCTGCACTAGCTGTACAATCAGTCCTGGCCAGCATCCTCTGCTGCTATTTGACCTCGGCCAGCACCACACATACGTTGGCTGGCCAGGTTTAGGAAAAACCTGGCCAAGATCTGTACTGGCCACTGTACCAGGTGTACTGGCCAGGGTAAATACACACATATGTCCAGCCTGCAGCATTACTGGCCTATGTACAATGTGTACTGGCCAGAGTTCACCTTGCTCAACAGCCATGAGTGTATACGACATGTAGCAACCAACCGGCCACTGTCTAGCTATGGTTTCGCTGTACCAGTAATAATAATTGACTTGCCTTTCATACTTCTGCTCCCAATCAAGAGGCATGTTGATTCCTGGCTGAGGACATGAAGGGCAGAAAAGGGCAAGATCTCCTGGGCCAGGTCCTGATTTCATATTATGGCCAAATCCAAACCATTTACGGTTCTTCAAGTCTCTCCACAGTCGAGATACTCTCATGAGTTCACGATAATGATCCTACAGATGCCATTGGAATTTTGAACTACAAATATAGATTTCTCACTCACTGGTACAGTATCTGGAAATGCATTATTTGTCAACCTTGTAAGTTTCTCAAAGAAGCTCCTGGCTGAAGTCTTGCATTCCAAGGTGTCAATGAGAAAATGATCCAGTACTTTGAAGGTGAAAACAGTCCTGGGCTGTGTGGAGCTGGCAGGAAATAGCCGTGCTCTCAGGAGCTGCAGGTGCTGAGGATCGGATCCTTGGCAATGACACCACGATACGTTGTGTGTGAACACTCCTGATGAATGTACAATAGTCACAGGGGTGGTATCTTGAGGTAAGGGGCCTGTCTCTGTAATATCATCTACTCTCCCGTCTTGATCCCCGTGAATTTTCGAAGCTCCATATGAAGGGCAAGGCTCTCCTCCATGGCCTAAGTACCATATGAATCCTTGGTCAGCAAGAGTGACGTCCTGGAAGCACATGTTGTTCCAAAGTTGAATTTTGTGGAAAGGTAATGACTGATGCGATCTGATCAAGCAAGGACGACACCACCCATGGTCACCAGCACAGGTTACACAATTGAATGTGGCCTCAGCACTCTGACATGTCTCGCAGATCCCTGCACAGGCAAATTGTTCTGAATCTAGAATTATATCTAGATATACATCTCGATAATGAAGATATTCTGCTATGAAGTCATTTTGTGTCTATAGCATGCATGAGAAAACTTTTATCAGTGAGTTAGAAACTACTAGACACACCTTTGTTTTTCTTGGTTGGTGACCATCCTCTGTGTCCAGAATGAAGTCACCCAAACTTTCCTGAGAGGCTTCGACATCCACAAATTCTGCATGGTTCTCTTTCATTCGTTTCCTTGGGCTGCTGGGGGAGGAAGGGTCCATTGATGTTTCATACAGTGGATCTGCACAGGATTCGACCCATGAGGACTTTCCCCTCTTGTCTCTGGTAGGCTTGTAGGCAACATAGTCTACGTCCAGGTCTTTCTTTTTGGATAGGCTACCTCTGTGTTTGAAAGAATAAGAAACAGCCTTAAGACAATTTTTTTTCTGCCCAGACATGATGTTTCAACCAAGGAATGATAATGTGAAATGAAGTGTATAGTCAAAAATTTGTCTAATCAAATCCAAAAATCTTGGCTATCACAAATGAATAACTGTCTCTACTTACTACCTCTGGACTCTCCCCTGTTCAACCCATTCTTTCTGCCCTTCTTCCTACTAACAGGTTTTCCTCCTTTACCTGCCCCCACTTTGATGAGAAATTCCAAGTCCGTTGGAAACATCGGTCTAGGAATACTCTGCCCATCATGAACTTTGTCCTTGACAAAGTGGGCGATTACAATCCTCTCCCCATCACGCCACCTTGGGACCCCATGCTCCAGTACCTTACCACAAATGTAAACCATGCTCCCAGGGTCATATTGTAGCTCGGCACCCACATCAGGCAGATCCAATATAGCCTGGTGACCTTTTCCGAGGCTCACCAAAAGGTCATAAAATGATGGTGATGCTCCTGGATCGCGATGATACAGTGTCTCCCGGTTGACAATCACCTCAATTCCAGAAAAATCTGAGGGCCAAACAACTGGATTTGAAGTCTTGACCACTTGCTTCAGGCTAGAAATACATTGCATGCCGGCAAGATACTGATGGGGTGCAATAATACTGGTGATAGTGGACCAGAATTGTTCAGTTGCTGTGATTTCAGACAATCAATATTGAACTATGGGTGACGACAGAGAAGTTGATTGATATAAAAGATCTTGAAGCCGCTCACTCGATTGAGTTACTTTTGTCTTGTGAATCGGATATGAAAAAAATCTCACTTCATGATGTTGCATGAAACCACCAGGGCACATAGTCACCCATCCTGCTCCAAATTCTCCTCCGCCAGAGGGTATGACAAAGCCTTGTGAACACCAAGGCTGTTTTGCCTGTTCCGTTGGCTTAGGCAAAGAGTGATCAAGGACAGGTCTGAGTATCTTGATGGACTCGTTGATGTGTTCCTAGATTATAAACAGTTTAAAATAGGGTTTTCATATTCGTGAGAGTCGTACCATTCGGTCGGGCATCAGGATCTTGGGGAGATACCAAGCTAGGATTCTTCCATGCTTATCAACCAATGTGGTGGGCTCGGTTATGTGACCAAATGAAGAAGCTTTGAAATACTTGGCTAGTTTCTTTCTTTGTTTTGTATTTCGGGAGGCTTTAGCAGAGTCCGAAAATCGATCAACATCCCAATCTGTTTGTACTGCAGTCAAATATTCAAATTCGGGTACAGTCGAAAAATCAAATAAAGACGTACAACTATTAACTGCTGCGTAAGCAATGATTACTGCGGCCCTGGAAATTTCAATATCAGTAATGATCGTCAGATTAGTACCACTATCGCCACTAGCAAACAGTAGAATGTTCTGCCACTGATTCCACAATCTGGTCCTTAAATTACGGCTGTTGAGTGGCGCAGAAAAACAACTTAGAAATTGCTTACTTGGCTCTCTGTAGTAATTTTTCGTCAATGTTGTTCTGTGTGAACAATTCAAATGGTGAGGAATCACACAGGAGTTCATCAACACGGCTACTGAGCCTTTTGGCTAGTAAAGCTACAGGATCCCCCATTGTAAGTCGGAGTGGATGGAAAATTTCAAACCTGTCACGTCGGAAGTATAAATGAACATGCCAACATGTCACACATTAATGTAGCCTAATGGAGAATCCCCATGGGTAATTACATAATTCTGTCGAACATTAGAAGAGGGTACTTTGGGCCTGCCGGTTCCTGTAAAATGTGTCAAGGTGTTACCGAAGCACTGAAGAATGGCGGTGATCTGAACAATAAAACAATGAAAAGATGGGTAATAATAAATGGTGTTTTGTACTATGTAGTGCATAGATTACGGAAGAATGAGGTTTTGTTCGGTGAAGATGAAATGGGGGACATTTACTTGTGAGTTTAGAAGATGAAGAGGGATGGCTGTTCACTGAACAAAACTCACAAGTAAAGCTCCCCCATTTCATCGCGTATGCACTTCACCGAACAAAGCTTCATTCTTCTATAACCTTCACCACTATCATTGTTTGGTGAAGTGCGTACGCGCAATGAAATGGGGGAGCTTTACTTGTGAGTTGGAAGATGAAGAGGGATGACAGTGGTGAACAAAACTCACAAGTAAAGCTCCCCCATTTCATTGCGCATGCACTTCACCAAACAACAGTGGTGAAGGTTACAGAAGAATGAAGCTTTGTTCGGTGAAGTGCGTACGCGATGAAATGGGGGAGCTTTACTTGTGAGTTAGAAGATGAAGGGGGGCAAGGACAGAAGAATGAAGTTTTGTTCGGTGAAGCGCATATGTGATGAAATGGGGGAGCTTTACTTGTGAGTTAGAATATGATGTGAGGCAAGGAGTCAAGGACAGAAGAATGGAGTTTTGTTCGGTGAAGTGCATACATGATGAAATGGGGGAGCTTTACTTGTGAGTCACAAGGATGAAGAGGGGTGGCGGTTGTAAAGGTTGCAGAACAAAAGTTTCAGTGAAGTGCATATGTGATGAAATATGGGGAGTTACTGTATAGCTGTGAAGCAACACTTAGGGCGCACTGAAGGTTTGTCCCCAATTGCACTCTGAACAAGAAAGGTGGGCTGCTAGGCGGTTGCATACGGGCTTTTGAATTTTGAATTTTTATATCTGGCCATCTACGCTCACATAAGCTCAGGTAACTAGGTTCCTCGATGGCTCAACTATCAATGAAACAAAAACATCCTCCAAATCAAATCAAACGTCCTGAATCAAAGCAAATCTTGCAAACTTGTTGGTAACAGATAGGCATAAGTCTCTAAAGACTTATATGGGGCGCTGAGTATACAAGTCACGTGATTTTATTTCAAAGCGGAGCATGTGATTTTATAATGGTAAAACTACTGAGACATGTTGTGCATTTTAAAATAGTAATAAAGTGAAAAAATTCTGCCAATACAAGGCCGCTGTGGAGGGGCCCTCTCCACAACGGTCTTGTACTGCTAACTACAGTACATATAAAAGTAGGTACAATCTGTAAACATTGGTCAGTACCTGTAAAGTCAAATATAATCAAAACCGTCCTTTTATTAGATATTGGCGCCATATAATAATACCTGCATGAACGGTGGTCAGTGTTTGCTAAGGGAATACAAATGAAACTATCTTGTTGAGGAAGCGAATTTAGGCGCACATTGAGCACCATACCCCAAGTAAATGGTGGAGGAGGATAGGCGCACCAGTGTGGACACTATACCTCCCTCCAGCCCCAAAGACCCATGAAAATATTGGAGGAGGATAGGTGCACCAGTGTGGACACTATACCTCCCTCCAGCCCCAAAGACCCATGAAAATATTGGAGGAGGATAGGCGCACCAGTGTGGACACTATACCTCCCCCAGCCCCAAAGACCCATGGAAATATTGGAGGAGGATAGGCGCACCAGTGTGGACACTATACCTCCCCCAGCCCCAAAGACCCATGCAGATATTGTGCATGGCAATAAAACACTAAAAAAAAGGAAAATGGTAAGTGCAGGCAAGCTCTAAATAAAACAGACCTGAGAGGGTGCATAACTTGAAGGAGGACAAATGAGTGAAATGCTGAAGACAGACGGTAAGCACAGGAGAGCTCAAAAGAACACAGACCTTGGTGAGAGAGTGGGCGGATGATAATGAAATACTATAGACAAATAGTCAGCGCAGGAGACGTCAAGATAAGACGAACCTTGGTGAATGAGTGGAGTAAAGAGGCGGATGATGAAGGAATCCTATCAAAAAGAAAGAAGGTAAGCGCCGCATAACTTAACAGAAGACTCACCTGAGAGGATATAACCTGTAGAAAAGAACATATTCAGCAAGGAACGCGAGAAAAGAAGACATCTACCTTGAAGTGTAGAATGCTCAGTGACCCATAAGCCACTTACACAGCTGCAGACTGTGTAAGTGGCTAATGGGATGAGCGCTGAAGTGTGGTGAGGAGTGAGGATGCACATGGTGAGCAATGGTGAGCGAGCGGTACAAGAAATTCAACCGTGGGAATGTGTTACCTGCTCACTATATGCCGCAATATTTGATTGTGTTTGTATTCGCACAATGCCGGTTTCATGTAATCACATGATCAAACAAGACGTGTTTAAAATACAAAAAGACTTGTCCACAATGTGCGCGTGCCACGGGTCACATGATCAAACAAGACGTGTTTAAAATACAAAAAGACTTGTCCACAATGCATGCGTGCCACAGGTCACATGATCAAACAAGACGCGTTTAAAATACAAAAAATACTTGTCCACAATGCGCGCGTGCCACGGGTCACATGATCAAACAAGACGCGTTTAAAACACGACTCATCCACAATGCACGCGTGCCATATGTCACATGATCACGTGAAACCGGCATTGTGCATACAAAAAGACATGATGGATTCAACAATAAGAAATTGGACTTACAACATGTCTTTTTGTATGCACAATGCCGGTTTCACGCGATCATGTGACACCCATGTTCGAATTATTGTAAGTCCGATTTCTTATTGTTGAATCCATCGGCCGGTACCACTTCTACATCTCATAGCCCCAGCTCATGCCACCCAAGAAGAACACTGCCAAGAAGCGCGCTGCTGGGGGTGTTGCCCTCAAAGTCAGTGTTCCCCTTGGTTCTCCCAATCCATATGTGGAGGATCTATTGCCAAGTGGACCGGCGGCACCTGAGCTGCCTGCAGAGATCCACAGCCTAGTAAGTTCTTCCTTCATAATGTCTATCTTAGCTAATTTAGTCAGTGGTGTATGATCTGCCGTGATGGCGCCGAAGGTGACGTTGTATTGTACAAGTGCGATGCTTGCCCGCGCGTTATGTGCAGTCACTGTATTGAAGTCCCCACCAGCTATGTCAACATTGTACAAGGTGTCGACGTCTTGTTTCTTTGCCTATCCTGCCATTCTCTGCGCAGTCTTAGAAAGCCGGCACCCTACTTTGTAAGTACTTTTTTTAATTCTTTTGACTACGCTATTAATGTGATTACAGGGATTCTACAGCGCCAACTTGCCTGACAGAGGAGGGCATCCTGTCCTTCCTCATTTCCTCCGGCTCAATGGCAAGTTTGAGGCCGCGTCATGCACGTTGTTGGCCTCCATGCCGGTCACCATCATTCACTTCATCATCAGTGCAACTGATGAAGTGATAACGCCTGTCCCCCTCCTGTCGCACTATTTGGAACACTTTTCCCCAACGGTGGGTACACTTACCTGGAGGTTGTCTTCGACGTCGCGGCACACAAGAAGATAGACGCGTACACTCAGATGCAGCAAGCGCGTGTCACTCAACTCACGCAACACCTTGGATGAGCTGGACGCATTTTTGCATTTTTTTCGAACCATTCCGAACAAGACAGCAGGTGGCTGTTCGCGGGCAAGGTAAATGGTAGATATATTGCTATGAGCGTCACCCAGGTAATGTATCCATCTATTCTGCAAGTTCTTGGCTAATTGGTGATCTAGGTACTATCTACTGTATTTCGGCCTTATCTTCCTCTTCTCAAGGCCGCCAACATGGTGCTCCTTGTGTGTGGCTCTATTGTCACACATGAGGACGCATTTGTTGAGCTCAAGCAGGCCATCCTGGACATCAAGGTAGCATCCGCTATCATTTTTCCTGCCAAAAGGTTCCAGCCACTGGTCGCCACCAACTTCCTACTGGCCCTAGCGGAACTTGTCATCATCGAACAGCTGGATCTCCACAAAGTCTTTCCCTCTCTGCTCTCCCTCTCCAACCACCTTGGACTACATTCCAAGATCATATCAATGACCAGGGATAACGCCGCCCATTTTCCCAGGCTTTTAGTCACAACTTACGCACGCGCCCATCCACAGACACAGCCATGGGGCATTGAGGTGCCTTCACAGTGTCCCCTCTGCGGCTCGACCAATAGTTGGTCGGAGAAAGTCAGTGTGACAGCATCACAACAGTCTCAAGGTGTCGCCGCTCAAGACCAGGCCGCAGGTGTCAGTAGGTACATATATACCTGCTTACATACTGAATGTGGTAAGAGCCAGGGAAAGTCTCCCCATAGGTTCCAGATTGACAAACCTCCGGGTTTCCTTGTCAATGCCGCTAAGAGCAGGAACAGCGGCTGGTTTCAGTCCCCTTCTGCCATCTTCCCATCTCCGTCTGTTCAGTCTGCACCTATTTCGGCCACATCTTCCATCAGCCAAGCCAAACGTCCAAGGAGTAGCAAAGAGAGTTTAGATGAGACTGAGTCTACTAGGAAGAAGGCGCGCAACTGAATTATTTCACACTAGTTACTTAGATAGATGTTTTTGCAATTGATTTGATTTGTTAGCCTCCATTTGTGCATTCATCAGTGGTTTCATTAATTACAGGTTTAGAAATAAGGATATGAAGTGTTTGCGACACGTAGTCAAGGGTCGGCCGCACAAATGTTCCAAACACGATCACATGTCACCTTTGACATGTGATCGTGTTTGGAACATTTGTGCGGCCGACCCTTGACTACGTGTCGCAAACACTTCATATCCTTATTTCTACTACTAAACATATCATGGACAAATGGTATGAGTCTTTCGAGGGAATACTAGCTATCCACCAGGACAAGTTTGTTACTGCTTCGGCACCAACACGTCAAAGTATTTTGAAGACAATACGCGATCAGATTGTCACAAAACATAAGTCACTGGAGGATCCTGCTGCCTTGCCGAAGCCTTTAAGAAAGGTTTGTATGGCTTATTTTGTATAGAAAATAGTACTTATTTGCCTGTATATGAAAAGGCCATTAGGCGCTACTATCTCCAGTTCTTAACCGATGAGGATGATATTCAAGCTGAAGGAGAGTTCCTGGAAGATGAACAGGACAATGAAGCACTTGGTGTATCCCCTGAGGAGAGGGAGATGGCAGCTCGTCCAAAGGATGCCGCATTTTACAAGAAGGAAATTACTGACTGGGATGTCGCACAGAAGTTGTTCAAGCAGGAAATTGATGACTATGACAAGGAGGAGCAATCAAAGTTGGGGGGAAAACATTTGATTAAATTCTGTACAGGACACGCGAGGGACTGGTTTAACAATATGACTCCTGCGCAACGTGAGGAGGTAGAGGACACGAAGGAAAAGTGGAATAGGGAAGGCGCACCAGCAGAAGCGCAGGCAATGTAAGTATTTATATTCTCAACTCAGTATCTCCTATAACTACATATTGTTACGTCGACCGTCGGTCGGCGTGTGCGAACTAGGATAGGTCTTCTCAGCGACGACTTGAGTGAGTCTACTGAAGCTGAGGGTGGTTCTCGGCTTGACGGAACGTCAAGGGTTCCTCCGGTGATCTCGGTAAGACGGTGCTCGTCGAGATACAGGGCTAGCGGATACGTGCTAAGTCGTATGGGGGCGACTTAGAAGTGCGGTCTCACACAAGGAAGCTGGTAAAGCTTAGATAAGCAAGTTCTGGGGATGAACCTAGTAGATTAAAGTAAAGTCTAAGTACAATAATCTGTCTACTTATATGTGCTACATATAAATATTCTAGCTCAGTCTGTAATCTATAGTATATCTAGGATCTATGATAACAAGACATGAGGTCAGATAAGATACATGAGGCTTAACCTCTGATCAAGCATGCTGCGCCAAGGGCAGCTGCGCGTGGGTACAGGAAGCGCCAAGAGCGCTCCATATCTTCATGAAGCGACATGCGGTATGCATGCGCTGATCTAGGGTGACCATGAGGCGTACAGCCTCCATGGATCAGGTACAAGGCCATCTAGGCCAGGGGCGGGGTCATAGCGCCAGGGGCGGGGTCACAGCAGTCCAGACCACTGTCTTTCTAGGCGCAGGCGGTGCACCGCCGCACGGGGAGTCTAGCAGAGCGGGGGCAGGTGTAGGCAGAGCAGGGGCTCCTGTAGGTGTTACGGATGCCTGTAACACATATACTGGCAGGTATCGGAAGAGGAACCTCAAAAGAGTCCTGGACGATTTTACAGAACAAATTCGTCGTACTATAGGGTGTCAGGTTGTGATGCTAGTCAGTCACAAAAACAAATCTGATCAGACTCTAAGTGTCGTCATGTGAGTGATATTGTCTTATCGAAGTAAAATAACTCAATGTTATTATTCAGCCATGAGTCTAAGCCCTTGAATGGCAAAAAAGTGTTCACACAAAGTTCTCACGGCAACAAAGAATGGACATCTGATGGTTTTACAAAATTTGCGGAGTGGTCCAAGTCAGAATTCTGTGAGTTTTCATTTTGTATTGACTACACAATAATTAAAGAATCTTAAGACCCTGAGGACTCTGATGGAGTGTCAGACAATGAGGACGACGAGGACGATACCAAGGATAAGTTGCCTGAACTTGTCTTAGACAAGACAGGCTATGCAAAGCTTCCTTCACATGCTGGTATCAATGCGAAAGGACAGCAAGAATTAGTCCAACGGATCTTCCATGTGTCATACAGTGAGTTAATGTCTGTTCGGTCAGCTTTGATGGGACTTAAGGTTGGTTGGGTAGAAGTTTTCACTGACAGTACCAAGCCAGTACCTTGGCGTGAGGTTGTGGCTAAGCCAAGTTTGTACTTGGACCTGGAGTGCCTCCCCATGTTACAGTAACATGGCACGAGTCCCCCACCAGCAGAGAGCCCTCTGCCACTTGCACGGCTATAGACGACACCAGAGCCTCACCAGCTCTATAGACGATACCGGAGCCTCACTAGCTCTGTGACGACAGATGATGATAGATGACGATAGACGATAAGCGGCAACTGCCGGCTTAGATAAGCGGTCTGGACCGCATGTGACGATACATGACGACATAGGTCTAGAAGACCTATTAATGTTATCAAGATAGAAGGCGAGCCTCGTGCTGCCTCGAGGACTGATAGAAGATAGAAGGCAAGCCACGCGCTGCCTCATGTACTGATAGAAGGATACCACGTGGATCCTATCTCTGATAGAAGCATACCGCATGGACGCTATCTACGATAGAAGCCCGCCTCATGGACGCTATCTCTGACTCATGTAGATAAGCAGATTAGAACCCAGCTTTAGGCTGAGCTTAGATACGAAGAATAGCCTTATATAAGGTCGAAGATTACAAGTAGACGTTCCTTACTTTAATCTTACTAGGTTTACCCTTGAACTCCTTGTCCCGCTAAAGCTACCTGCTCGACATCGACTTGTACCTTCAGTGACGCCTCTCACTGTCTGTAAACCGCTATCATCTCGGTGTAACCCCTCGTTAACCACCATGAGCTACATTTGAGTACGCAACCTTTGCTTGTCTGTAAAGGCCGACGACTCTCAGCACTCGGTACCACTGTCGTGGTTGTCGCTGTTAGATTATCCTAGTCGCACACGACCGTTTGTCGTAACACCCCAAGGGTTTCTTGTTGAGGGATCCCTCTCATTTGAGGGCTGACGACATCACCAAGCTGTGGGACCATTGGGAAGTCAGACAGGCAGCCAAGCAAAGATTGATTATTTTCCTTGCAGGCAAGCTTGCTGATATGAGCAAAGAGAGCCTGCAGAACGCAGTTCCCTATAAGGGGGACAAAAAGGTATATGTGGAAATCAGTCAAGAAAACGAGGACGATACCTCAGCCAAGCCACCTACGACACATACCGAAGGGCCAGCCGGGACTAAGGCTGCCTCCAGTGCCTCGGCCAGCACACGCCCCACACCACGTATGAAAGGGCTGGCCGGGACCAAGGCTGCCTCCAGCGCCCTAGCCAGCACACACCTTGCACCAAGTACCATCAGCCCAGCTGACGATGACTCTTCAGAAGATGACTTAGCCACAACATCCTTTGCAGGACGTACAACAGGGCTGGCTGCTAGGCCATCTGGCGCTCAAGAAGGAGCACCCGCGGCAGTTCCAATGAAGGATCGCGTGCAGTTCTTGAAGTCCCTGAGCAATAATGATAAATACCTGCTGTTGGTTGAAGGGGTCAGAGACTTGGAGAAGGTATGTTCGTCATTGAATGAGCAGAATTCAATACTCACATGGTGTAGGGACCAAGCTCTGAGGAGCAAAGGGACTGGCCTACCTGGGCAACATGGTCTTGGGAAGAATCGTACCTTCCCAATGCTGTGCACTCCGAAGATGGTGTTGTAGAAAATTTTTTGGACATGATCGCATCTGCCAAGATCACCAGCTTGCCCTCAGGAATGCGCATCACTTTGGGTCTCGGCTTACTGCTCAGGGAATTTAAACGTGCTATCGAGTATGAGGCGGACGAAGCCCCTCACAACACCCCCACTTACCTTGGTGCCTCGACCTTAGATATCAAGATCCTCAGCCTTGTTGAAGATTTGGTCGATACTGTCAGAGGTAGGATGCTTCCAATGCTCAAGGGAAGGGAGGGTCAGCAACGTGCTGCAGGAGAGCAGGAGGAGAAGGAAAGGGATCACGAGTTGGAGGTCAGGCAGCACCTGGAGGAAGAGTTGAGGATGTTGGAGGAGGCGAAATCGAGGAATAAGAGGTTAAAGGATGATATGCAGAAGCTGCAGGAGGAAACGAAGAAGCTCGTGGAGGAAAATGAGTCCCTGGAGAGACAGAGAGTGGAAGTGGAGCACAATGGTGAGTCGGAGGCAGAGGTAAGAGTGGAGGTGAAGGGGAAAAAAAGGAGCAAGTCGGGTGAATCTGGAAAGCCACACAAGATCACCAAGACTGACGACATCCGTCGCTCTTCCAGAGCTAGGCTGCCCTCCAAGAAAGCAATGAAATATTAGCATACTTGTATCTCGCGCATGCTTTGTTTAAGATAGTATATCTACAACTTGAACTCAGAAAATATAAGCCTGGCTGGACAGGACATACCCACATGTACCACCAGGTCTGGCCAGTATGTGCTAAGAAAATATAAACCTGGCCGGACAGGCTTTACCCACATGTACCACAAGGTCTGGCCAGTATTTGCTAAGAAAATATAAACCCGGCCGGACAGGCCATACCCACAGGTAACATCAGGTCTGGCCAGTATTTGCTAAGAAAATATAAACCCGGCCGGACGGGCCATACCCACATGTACCACCAGGTCTGGCCAGTATGTGCTAAGAAAATATGAACCCGGCGGGACAGGCCTTACCCACAGGTAACACCAGGTCTGGCCAGTGTTCTTATGTCTAAGATGCCTGGTTAGACCTATTCTATCCATAGGTTATAGTAGTTCTGGCTGACATTGTGATTTTATCTATGCCCGGCCAGAACTGGCCCTGCATGACCGGCCAGACCTGGTGCTACAATCTGGTCAGGAAATATAAAGCTGGCCAGACCAATCATACATACATGTAACATCGGGTCTGGCCAGTGTTCTGGTGTCTAAGATGCCTGGCCAGACCTGCTGCTACACTAAGACACATGAGCAGAATCAGGACTGGCCAGTACCATATCTACATATATTTACTACCATCGGCCAGTGACCGGCTGGACAAAATCTACGGACATTTGGCATGTCTGGGGTACCGGTTCTACGTCAAAATTGACTGAATGGACTGCTACTACTACAGTACCACAATCTGGTGAATGATGGAGAAGAGACAGCATTTCTTGATGATGAAGAAGATGTGAGGATGTTAGCAGCTACACTCGTTGCTGGAATAGAGCTAGCTTGACTTGATCGTGTTGAAACTTGGAACCCTAAGCGGCTGTAGTACCTTTGTCGTGCCCAGCGGTGGTTGCAGGAATATGTTAGTACACACATGAAATCAAGTCTTTAATGAAAAAGAAACAGTCGCAGTAGCTTGGGGAATGAGTTGTTTTCGCAATTCTAGACTTATAGGGAGAGAATGGTGTCAGCACTGCTCACCTTGTACCCTGGCTGGTTGCAGTGGTATGTGTCAGCGTTGTCTGCTGATAGCAATTTTCAAATTTCAGCTAAAAACCTCGCCAGGGAGCTCAGGGATGGGACTCCATATATTGGAAAATGTTTGGACCAGGTGGCGACCATCGCCATGCTGAACATGTGTCAGGCGGACCTCAAGTCATGGATTAGTCAGCAGATAGCTTAGGCGTAGTGGCCCAAAACAGATTTAATCTGTAAGGGGGTCAAAAAATAATGTTTTGCAAATTCGATGCAAATGAACAGTGGCATCGCGGCACGACTTCCTTAAATGGTCTTTTTTATTCTATCTTATTTTATTCCGCATTATTTCAGCCTATGGATAGTCATCCACTAACTAGGGGCCGGCATTGCCAACTAATAACCTTGCTCCGGTTGTTCCCACGAGTTCTGTAACTTGGTGTATGTAGCTTGTTTGTCGTGGTTGTCATTCGATTCAGAATATTTCAATCCTGGGATATCCGACCGTCCGACCCTATCCAGCATCCGCCCCGGATATGACTCAGTGTGATATCTACAAATAAACAACACCAAGCATGCCACCTCTGGCAGTGAGATTATTATATTTTTAATAAACAAACAAAAATATATTAATTTTTGCGACCACAGGTCATCCAAACCAACAATCGAGGCATGAGAAATTGTTTGTCATCACGAAGTCAAACGAAATTTTGCATGTGACTCTCGCGTTTTCCAATGTCTTGAGTGCTGTAGGTCAGCACCTTGACATTCGTTTTCTTTTCTCATCCCCGATTTTATTCTGTACTACATGCTTGTTGCCTAGTGTTACATGTATCAAAGGAACGATATCAACTCAACATCAAAATACAATAACAAACATAGCAGATTTGTCACAACTTGGTTTTCAAGTCACTCACTGGAATCCTAGGCTTTTGAACTATTCGTGTCAGCATCTCCATGAATTTTCTTCTTTTCTGGTTGGTCTTTGTTGTCGTTAACGTGTGGGCATTTATAGTTAGTCTTGTGATGGACCGCGCCAAGCCTCAGAATGGTGATCTTTTCCGCTGAGGCTTGAAAAGTATCATGGTCTTCGATTTTCCAATGACGTACAGTGAACTCAATCTTCGCTATAGATCCGTTCAGAGCTGTATTGGTGTGGATGGGATCAATGAGGTCTCCTTCGTAGAAGACAGGAAGGGGTGTGGGTTTGTAGATGTATTTGATGCTATCGAAGGGCAATGTGAATTCATCCAGGATGGGCCAGTTTGCTGTTTCTTGGTCCATCTGTGGCGCTCCTTTGACTGCCTGTCCATGAGGGGAGTCAGGTATGGTGTTTTCCTATATGATTTCAGGCTCAAGTTCCTTGTTTAACGTGTGCACTTACTGTTAAGAACATGCTCAAGGGTCGGATCCGAAGGGCTTGGCTTCAGCTCGTGCGCTGCACCCCTTACCTGAGTACGTGCCCCTAACTTCCGAGGGCTGTTGGACGATGTCCAAAGGTTGTCGGACGAGTCCGGAGTCCGATGTCCGATGCGCAGGAATTCCGGTGGACGTTCAGGAATGAAGGATAAGACTAATCCGGATGATGTCCAAACTAGAAAGGAAACAGCGGAGGACTACCAGAGGTAGAGGCAGAGGTGAGAAGTCTATAGGAATCGATCCTAAGACTAGCGGAGGACGACGAGAGGAGAAACTCAAGTCGGATGGAGAAGAGAATGAGCAGAGTCTGAGATAATATTCGAACTGAGGAAGTACAAGGATTCTACAGGGTTTATATACTACTGAGGACTTAACGGAGAGTCAGTCTGCGCAGTCCGAAGATATGCGAGGCTGTGGACGGAACATATAGAAAAGTCAAACACTAGTCTATTGGAAAATAGTAAATGAAGACGGAGATGAAGACATAGGAAAATAAAGGTGGAAATGAAACAAGGTACGGAAAATGAGTATAATCTAACTGGAGAAGGAACGTACAAAGGGATAAGGCATGGAAGATAGACGTGGTTCAGATCTGGACGATAGATAGAAGTCGGCCAGATCCAGAAGTCTGGAAATGACATGTGTGATTGGTCCGGGTCCAGAATGCGGGATATGACACTTACCCTCAAGGTGAATACATTTTTGACAAACCGTATCATCTTCCCTGTCACGTCCTCCACGATCATACTTCCTCGGTGTTGCATGGTGGCGACTTGTGACTGCAACGCCTCCAGGGTGGAAATACCAGCTTGGTAGTCTTCTGCAAGGTCGTTGACCTGCACCAAACTAGTTCGGTGCATGGACCAGTAATACTTTCCTATGAGTTTTATACCTCAGAAATCACTATGAACATTTTTTTCTCTTGATCTGAAGTCAAACTGAGGCTCAGGGAATATTTTTTCGCATTTTTTTCATTTTACAAGTTTGTACACAAGTGGACTGAATATTTTTGTACATTTAATTCTGCGATGAGTTTTACTTAGTCAGCCATGAAGATGACTCAGAAGCATTCTCACACATATCAGGTGACTGTGAAAAATATGTTTGCATAAGGTTACCCTGTGGGAAAGCTTACAAATTGCTAAACACACACCCTATGTCATTATGCTACCAAATAATTTATCAGCCACAGATGTCAAACATCTATCCACACATTATGTAATCATTTCTCACTCTTCTCTAGCTGAGTCATCAAGGGATCACCTGACACATGGGCCATGCACAGCTCTTGCTGACTCATCATTATACCAACTAGAGTTATGAATATTTACTTTTGGCTCAAAGATACTGTGTAACTTGGTACTATCAAACTAAAGTTACAACTTTAAGTGTGAGAAACTAGTAGTATAGCCACCTAATTTGTCTATATAAGGAGCTGCTTTTTGCCCAATAAAACAAGCAATTCCCCTGCTTTTATACTCTCAGAATAAAATTGTGAGTGAAGTGTGATTCAGCATTCAGCAAGTGTAGCAAAAGGTTGGAGCTCACTGTGCTCAACAACCAGCAGCACACTTCTGAGCTCACTGTGCTGAACATCTAGCACATACCTTGAGCTCACTGTGTCTGACGACTAGCAAGACTAGTTTTTCTTTTTCTGTTTTTCTCTTGATTGTCTGTCTGAATTTCTTTGTTTCTTTTTTGTGTCTTTCTCTGTGTCTGTGTGTTTGTTTTTCTTTTCTCTGTTTCTCTGAGATTGTGTCTGAGATTCGTGACTGAAACTCATGTTTCTGTTTCTTTGTCTCTTTGTCTCTCTCTGTCACAAGTGTGTGTGTGTGTGTGTGTGTGGTGTGTTGGTGACTAACTGTACTGACCATCTCTGTGATCACTGTCTCTGTGTGTTGTGATCATTGTTACTAACAGTCTACGTGAACATGATTGTATTAGTGTTTCTGTTGTAGCAGTCTTGTGTTGTTGATTGTCTTGACCTATCAACTTTCTCTCAAGTACCAAAGTTTCAGTCTCATTCTTACCCAGAAGTTTGGTGTTGTCTCTTTTGTCCACTGAAGACTTAGGATAGTCTTGTGGGGAGACTTTAGGTGTTGACGGTGATACCTGACCTCATACATCTGTGTGTCATACTGGTCGAGGGTAGTCATTGCGAGTTAGACTTTAGCTATTGAAAGGGAATTTGGTATTGAAGTCCAAGATCACCCGTTCCTGAGTCTGTTTGAATACTCATTGTGAGTTCCTTGACAGCAGGATCAATATTAGGCTAAGAGTGCTACAGAGGCTTGACTAGGTCTGACGGTAGTTTCACCTGTTTTTGTAACTGAGGGGGACTCTCATTGTAACTCCACACAACTTGCTGCACTAAGTTTGTGTACGAATCCTTGTTGCTGTGTGAAGTGTTAGGAAGAGTGTCTGTTTGTTTGTTGTCATCTCTATATTGTTAGGGTGACTGTGTTTCCTGTTATCGTGTTGCTGTTGTTTTGTTGTTTTGGTTGTTGTTGCTATTGATCGCTGACTGACTGGTTCTTTGTTTCTCTGATCGCTGTGTTTCATATCCATACTGTTGGATCGATTGTTGATTACTGACTCTTGTTCATTGTGCTGACTGTACTTTAGGAGCATAAGAAAGCCACCCACGAATGACCACATTATCAGTCATTGGTATTTGTCTGAATCGCTGACCGTGGAGATATTTGGTTTTATAGGTGTTTATCTATAGATCATCTATCTAAGAAGACATCGTGATGCGTGGGTCTCGAGATATGGAACTGGTATTTGGCTTTTTCAATAGGGCTCTTCCCATTTGCAATGTGGTTTCCTGCAGGTCCACATTTCAGCCGATAGGTGGAAACTCGCCCAACTGTGACAAGTTTGACAGGAAGCTCATTGTTTTTGTTGATGAGCTCTAGTCCAGATTCGCCATGTTGCCAAATGGTTCCGTCCAGAACGTTTAGCGAGGAAATGTGGTTTGAGAGTGTCAAATGAGCGTCGTGATATGTCTTAGGATCGAAAGTCATGGTGGTCAGGAGGAAAGGAGACCAGTGGGAATCTTTTTTCAAAACTTTCTTGCAATGATGTATGCTAAGATATTTTCATTGATTAGAGGAAGCATGGAATATTATATAGTAACATTATTATTGCTGCTCCGTGTGATCAGGGACAAGTTGTTGCTGTTCACGTTTGGTGTTCATTGAATGCACGCACAAGTTCTTCTGCCAAGTTTTCCTCGTCCATGAAGAATAGCGTAAAACCGAGACAGATTAAGTGGCTCAGAAACCCTATAACTGTTTGAAAAAGGGTTAGATGAATATGTTATGTCTGACCGAAATGACCTACATAGAACTCAATGATTCTCGAGCCCTTGTCACACGAGTTCAGTTATGTCGATGGCAGTGTGGGATTGCTCAGTAGCAGCAACACAGCTGCAGCTGTGATAGGGGATAATATGTTGTGGACCACGTGATTGTCTAAAAACTAAATCGATGACCAATCAGTGTCAAAGTTTATAAGGAGTAATGTACATCACCTATCAAATACATGCCTGGCAGAGTGCAAGTAGTATGAGGCATGATTGTCGTCGCCAGAGAATGATGGTAAGTCTTAAAGATGAACTCATTACAATGTTTACATGTTCAGTCTGTCCCGCATCATAAATCACGTGACAATTACCAGCTGCGCTTCCAGCGTCAACACTACTACCTAATCGCAACATAACAACCTATGACTTGCATTCATATTTGCAAATATACATATGGTTCTGCTATCAGTCTATTGAACTATCTCTGTTCCCTAATTCCCCATGACGCATTCACGCCGGTGACTATGCCACTGTGCTTGAGCTGCCATCCAGTCTTCCTCTTCCCATCAATAAATTGATATTCTGCGGACCACCCCAAACTAGGAGTATTCAACGACTATCTTCTTCTGTCAGCTGGGTCCAAGGGTAGTGTTCCGGCTCCTGATTGTCAGATTTCAGCCACATCAGCATATGCTCCGAGGATAGTACTAAGACTACTAACCGAGTCCATATTGACCTTCAGAAAAACGTGTCTCTGTGTCTTCCACAAGTGTTTTAATTCTCTCATCTTCCACTCATAGATCTTCTGATGGATGTCAGATGAAAAGCGCGTTGTAGGGATTCATTTCTGGCTGGGCTTGCAGAGACTGTTTTTACCTTAGTGTTATGTTTGCACTTTTGTAGCTTACATAATGAAGTTACCTTTTCACCAGTTCTACTATGAGTCTGAGTATTCAGCAAGTTTCTATCATATTTCCTCTTCTCTGAGCCTTGAGCCTGGTCCAGAAACCCTTTAGGGTCGCATAGCAGCTAGGTTCTGCAAGACCCAACATTGTTCAGACTCACCATCTGAATTGTTGTACCTTCAACTGGAGCCCACCGCGAGGGTTTCTTGTGTTTCTAGGCTCTTCCAGCTCTCCAATCATCCCCCAAATTCGCTTATTATCCTACCACAGTCATTCCTTATCAGCTTCTCCCATATTCCCAAGTTTTCAGCATCTTGTCCTCCTCCCCAGCGCATTGATAAGCGTTTTTCTCACGCGTTTTTCGAGCGGATCTCTCGCAAACTTAGGGTCGTATTCCCCACGTCCGTCCGGTCATTTTGAGCCCTCGCTCATCGAATTTGGAGCAGTAGTTGTGGAGTTATCGAGTTTTTGGTGTTTTTGAGAAGTTGAGGGGAGATAAGGGTTTTCTGGGTGCTCAAAGGCCTGTGTCTTTTAGCTCTTTTGGCCATTTACTATCCTTCAGTGGCTCTGTCCATTGCCCCAATCTGCTTCTTGATAGGACCAGCTCTTGTTGCCCTGCACCATACCCCTTCCTCCTCCTCCCTCTTGTACCTCCGCACTTTTTCGCACTTTCACCAGCCCATTTTGCCTCGGAACCCCATCGACCCTATACCCGTTTTGAAGCCCTCATTCATGGCTTTCATTCGCGCCCATCGCCGCCCCGATCCGCTCCGTCGTTCGCCCACCATTCGCGTTTTCCGCCGCCCCTCTATTTTATCGCACATTTACACCATTTTATCTATATCTCCTCGCCCCTCGATCGCGCACCTATTAACCCTATACTCGTTCTGACCGCATTCGCCGCCGCTTTCCATCCGTCCGCCCCGCTTCCAGATACGTCTGCGCGTTCCTCCGCAATCCGCACTTCTCGCGTTTCCCTCCAATTTCCACCATTTCCTTCATTTCTCACCCAGTTCTCCACCAATCCTAGTCGACCCTATACTCATTTCGAAGCCCTCGTTCGCCTCTTTCTATCCGTCTACTCCCCATCGTCGTCCATGCAACCATCATCGCGTTTTACATCACTTTATCGTCGCTGCTCCTCCAGTACTCAAAGCAAAGTCTGGAGATTATCGTTTTATCGCATTGCCTGACCCTCACTCACTGGCGCAGTTTACCTGGCATACGCGTCAAGGAAACAAAAGGTGTTTGAGGACCCCCAGGTTAGTTTTTTTAGCTTAGCTTTGGTTTGCATAGGTAGATGACTGGGGACAGTCATGATTCAAAGTTCCCATGAGATGTAGGGATTCATTTCTGGCTGGGCTTGTAGAGACTGTTTTTACCTTAGTGTTATGTTTGCACTTTTGTAGCTTACATAATCAAGTTATCTTTTCACTAGTTACCAGTATGAGTCTGTCTGAGTCTTGAGCAGTTTTTATGACATTTCCTCTCCCCTGAGCCTTGAGCCTGGTCCAGAAACCCTTTAGGGTCGAATAGCAGCTAGGTTCTGCAAGACCCAACATTGTTCAGACTCACCATCTGAATTGTTGTACCTTCAGCGTCATCAAAGTCTCTCAACAATCGAATGGAATCATGTCCATGACTTCTGGAAAGAGCCACGTACACATTGAATGGAGACAAAGCAAAACATGTCGTTCTGCCAATGTCTACTAGCACGTGGTCTAGCGTTTGTCCTTGTGCTTTGAAGTCAGTGAACGCGTAAGCAGGAGTAAGTGGTAGCTGTCTTTGAGATATTCTAGTCGAATCGTTGGTGAACTTGCATTGGATAGGCAATAAAGGGACGTGGTTTCGCGCAAGTCCAGGTAATGGAGCTAATTCGCAAAAGTCAAGTTGAAGGATGACAATTGCGGGTGGGTAACGCAGGTATGCTCTTTTTTCTTCTACTGCTTGTACTCCAATCGCGGGTTCTCTCGGATCTAAAATGATCTCTGCGACACGACCACGGGATCCATTAGATAGATTAGCTGATGTTGACACATTACGTGTGACCATGACTCGCATTCCTTTGACGATGCGGATCATAGTAGGCAATTGTTCAGTTAGCTTCAAAGGCAACTGCGCAAGAGCCAGACATTGGGAAGATGAAAGAGGACTGCCGTGAATGGAATCTTCCAAAGGACAGATGTACATCATCTGACTGGACTGCAAGCTATGTTTTTCTGTCACTCACGCTGTCTTCTTAGATAGATGATCTATAGATAAACACCTACAAAATCAAAAATCTCCACGGTCAGTGATTCAGACAAATACCAATGACTGATAACGTGGTTGTTCGTGGGTGGCTGTTTACACTTCCCCAAGCTATGTTCAGACAAAAGTACTTCCTGTGAGGTCAGTAGCAATACCAGTCAATCCAACAGTATGGACGCAATAGAAAATAAAATAAACAGAATGTAGTCAGCCCAACGGTATGGTGATGACAAAAAGAAATTGATTCACTCCAACGGTATGGCAGTGTTTAGAGAACAGAGAAAAGTCAGTCCAACAGTATGGTACTGATAAAAAAAAGAAATAGATTGATAAGGGAAACCCTTCCTTCAGTAACAATGCTTCTTGTAATAAATTTACTACAGAAAGTCGTGCGAAATTATAGCAATCACTCCCTCAGCACAAACAGGTAGAATCAAAGGTCAGGACTAATCAGTGATCAGTAGAACTCTTAGTTCACTATTGAACCTGCTGCCAAGGAACTCACGATGAGTATTAAACAGAATCAGGAACGGACGTCCTTGGATTTCAGTACCAAGTCCCCTATTCAACAACTAAAGTCTAGCAGACAAAGAAAACCCTGGCTCAGTATCACTACTCAGATGAGTGAGGTCAAGCGTCACTATCAACTTCTGAAGTCTTCCCACTAAGCCGGTGCTTAGATGAACGTAAAGACAACACAAAGATCTTGAAACAAATTCAGACAATAACACTGAGACGTGAATGAACTGAACAGAAAAAGAGACAAATGAAAAGAAACAAAGAAACAAAGAAACAGAAAAAGAAAGAGAGAAAGAAGAAAGAAAAGAAAAGAAAAAAAAGAAAGAGACTAGAGGTTCACCAGTAGAAAATCAAAGAAAAAGTTTGCTCACTGTTGAGCACAGTGAGCTCAAGATATTTCACAGTTGTTGACGATGAGCTAAAGGTATTGCTGGATGTTGCTTACAATGACCTCTCAGTTAGTTGCTTAACAGCTCTTGTCACTGTTGTTGATACTGATCACACTTCACACTCAAATTTATTTTGTGGGGCTTAAAAGTTCCCTATATGCCTCCTTTTATTGGCAAAAAGTGGGGTCTTATATAGATAAATTATGGTGGCTGTGTTACTATTTCCCACGTTCTAAGGGGAATAGGCTTAGTCAGATTGTACCAATACTATTTACTGTAGTCATGTGCTTTATAATTTGTGTCATCAAGCTTTAGTCATCTCAAAAGGTTGCTTTGTCATGATTTGGTTTAGGGTCATAGGTCACCTGACTGTTAGAGTCATATAACTTAGTATCATGTGACAAATATTAAGTAACAGACTGATTATGTTATTTGTTGGTGTCTTGTTATGATGTTGCTTTATTGACCGTAGAAATGACGCGAGCCGTGTATTTAGAGTGTTAAGAAAGTTCCCACAAGGCAACTTATGCAAGAACTATTTTACACTGTTACTTGACATGTGTGGGATTCAGTCTGAGTCATTGTTATTGCTGACTAAGCAGAATTTTACCGCAAAATTAAATATACAAGAATATTCAGCCTATCTGAGTCTGTCTGAGAAATGAAAATACTATCTGAACTGCAGTCTGAACCATAAAGTAAAGGAAGATTGTTCATAATGATTTCTAGGGTATCAGGCTCGTGGGAGAGCATTAGTCATCCATGCACCGAACTGGTTTGGTGCAGGTCAGCGCGTTCCACCGAGTTTGTACACTGTTTCGAGGTGTAATCAAAACTGCATCATTCCAGGGTGATGACTCAAAATCTGGCACAATACATTCGTTATTGGTGAGAACGAGCCATTGGATTTCCACTAGGTTGTAGGAGGTACAATCTCCTGTTCTTGCTCTCTGAAGAATATCGTGCCACACAGAGTCCGTAATGTGAATCTGCTGGTGTAGTTCAATGACGGTGCAGCACTACCAATTCTTATTTTCTTAATAATCCAGATGAGACCGTCAAGGAACAGGCACTGGCAAGGTTTATTGATTGTACGGGTAACTACCACACTCATCAAGCGAGTTGCATCTCTTGCGCACAAGAGCACTTCATCGACAAAATGAATCATGTATATTTGGACGAAATACCTCACTAACACTTGCTCACACCCGTCTACCAACATCCGGCTCAAAAGCTTGTAGCTGGCATGCTGCTGTACACACCAGGAATATTTACTTCGGATGACAGACAGTCGGGAGGTATCTGTTCAAACTGTCTCGACGATCTTCAAGCCAGCAACATTCCTTTGTTATCTCTTGTCAATGGCCTTTGGGTAGGAGAAGTGCCAGATGAACTCCGAATTCTCAATCTACCGGAACGTTTATTAGTGGGCCTATATTTTCCTGTGGTTTACGTCATCAAGCTGTATCCTCAGCAGAAAGGCGCAAAATACTGGGACCCTACTGCACTAAATAGCGGGGTACACGGAAATGTTTCAACCTACCAGTTAAATACACCCGATATTGCAGCAATGATTGAAGGAAAACTGCTCCCTCATCCTCCTGCTCTTCTCGCTGCAACCATCACAATCTCTATCATTGGACCTAACAACCTTCCAGTAAAATTGTTACTGTCATTCCTTTCTGTCAATCGAAGTCGAGTCAGGAACATGTTGTTGATCCTGAAAAAGGAGAATCATCTGTATAGTGATATTATCATTTTGGAGGAGAAATTACGACTCTTGCCAGAAGATGGATTACCATCCAAACTCTTAACAGTAATCAAGTACTCTGATCAACAGATTCTTCTCGAACGTGAACGAGAAGGATACGTAATTGGTGATGACGATGCAGGTAACAACTCAACAGACCGTCATGCGGAATTACGCTAAGTTAAACTACAGATTCTGATCCAATGTTCGAAACTTTGGACTCTACTACCAATACGGTAGACATATCTGAGGAGGTATCAGCAGGTAAGCTGGATTGATGTGGTAATTACCGTCATTCATTGTCGTCAACTTAGATCCACGAGTTATTCCTATTCAAGCTCATGGAGTGATTGATGCTGAAGGATGTCAACTATCCAATCAAGACGTTCTTGCGAACACATTTGCAAATACGTGCCATGCAAAGGAGGAATCTTACCTTGTCCAACATGCTGGAGGCTTCATAAATGAATACCCACATGTCAATGAAAGCAGAGAATGATTTGCAGGAAGCACAGATGATCCCAATCATCTTTTAGGTGCATTTCCTTGTCTATTTCCTTTTGGATTCAGTGGCTTTGAGGTTCAATATCCCCGATTTATCTCATATGAAGCTCAAGCCAAATGGACGATGAAATATGGTGATAAATGATTCAGAAAAGACTTCCACTTCATGTTTCAAGTCTTCGGCATCATACAGAAGAGGCAGGTGTGTCGTGCAGCTGTTCGACAAGTTCAGAAAATGTCCTTCCATCAAAATGAAGCAGCTTTCGCTCGTTTGACAGTGGAAGATCTTGCTACTGCAAGTTGCGAGGAGGTGAAGAGACAAAGTCCGTCCAACCCCATTATCCGCTCATTGAAGAAGCACATTTCAGCTGTGAGAGCCAATGTAATTGGCACAGACGAATCAAGAATTAACATTTGCTCGTATATTTGGGGTATGACAATTATGAAGAACCCACCATCATTGTGGATCACAATCAATCCAATGGACACTCATGACCCTATCGTGCAAGTGCTCGCTGGAGAGGACATTAACCTCAATGAATTTGACTCTACTGCAGGTCCTGATGCCTCGCATCGTGCACTTATCGTGGCAAGTGATCCTTACGCTGCAGCAAACTTCTTCCATTTCATCATCTGTGCTATTCTCGAAGAGTTGATGGGAATCACAGTCCGGAAACCCAAGCGAGGACATATTGTACGTTGCGAAGGCATTTTTGGGACTGTGGAAGGATATATCGGAACTGTTGAAGCCCAAGGATGAGGCACTCTACATCTACATATGCTTGTGTGGCTGCATGGCGCTCCTTCCGCTGCAAACATGAAAGAAAAGCTGGAATCATCTGATTTTTGCGCCCATGTTGCTGCTTATATCGAGAGCAATATCCATGTTCATCACGATGAACTGACGGAAGAGTCATTAATGAACTCTCCATGTGAAAGAGCTGTTTCTTATTCCCGACCTTTGGATCCTCGTTCTTGAGATTTCAAAATGCATCATCCAATTGTCGAAAAGCGCTTGGTTCATGCGGTTCAACTGCACAAGTGCGGAACTGGCTGCCTGAAAGCATATAAAGGCCGTCTATTGTGCAAACAATGTGCTCCTTTTCCACTATCACCCGAAGCATGGATCAATACAGATAGATCTTGGGGACCACGCAGAACCTATCCTTTTCTCAACAACTGGAATCCATGGATTTTGTTAGCAACCCGGTCCAATCACGATGTCAAACTTCTGACGAATGGAGAAGGAACAAAGCACATATCATGGTATATCTCATCTTATGCTACGAAACGCCAATGACACTCCTCCAATGCATCTGCTTTACTTGCAAAATCTCTCGCTTACCATTGACATGACGAATCACATAACGCCGACTTACATGTGCTCAATAAAAGACTTATTCAGCGTTGTGCCAACACACTTAGTCGCGAACAAGAATTTAGTGCACCTGAAGTCGTATTGTATTTTGCTGGTTGGGATGACTGATATATTTCACATCACTTCCACACCATTCATTGGTATTCCGTCACGAAGTTGCTCAAAGTCTCTTTTCCTTTCCTTCAAAATGTTCGGTAAGTCATGAGTAATCCATGCACATTAGTAGCATTCTGATCGCTAGTCTTGATCTCTTACAGTTCACACAATGCAGTATCCAATAATGCACTCGATACTGGCGAGGTCCTACTATACCTAATTCTTTTCTATGACACTCACATGTAGTTTAGACAGATTATGTATCTCTCGAGCTCCATGAAGGCTCTCTCCAAGTATGAGATCAAGTACGTGAATACATCGATCGAGGAGATGAACTGGAAAACTATGGCTATCTCGAGTTCTTTCTTAACACTTATGAGATTCACGGGGAATATGAACCTTCTACTGTGCACAAGATAATCAGTTCCAGTGTGTGCATACCATATAGAGAAGGTTCTGCTCACTGTGGTCATGTTCATATCTTGCGAGCGGATGGACATGAGATGATGCCACATATCCCTGGAGAATGGTTTCCTCAAGCTAATGATCCTGATCACTATCCACTATACTGTGCGTCTATGCTCACACTCTTGAAACCATGGCGCAGTATCCTTGACCTCAAAAAGGAAGATGAAACATTTTTGAATGTCTACGAACTATTTCTCGAATCAGCTTCAGAAGATGTATTGCGTATCATTACTAACATCCAGTATTTTCATGAATGTTCAGATAAAGCCAAATCAGAAACAGGAAAAAAGCAGTATTTTGAACAGCAGCACGTTTGCTTACCTAGAAACAGGAGAGAAATTGGACGAGGATGTCAAAGAGAATGAATCCAGTCTTGAAGAAGATCAACGACATTCGAAAGAAGAATTCATTTCAGACGACGACATCTTAGGAGCAATGGAGGAAGCCTCGAACACACAAGAGATGGTGTATGCAGATGTCACGATGAACATAGCCGAAGAATTCAACTTCTTCTGCGAAGAATCTTGTTCTACTGCTGTCAACAAACCTGCCCAGATCGCTTCCAAAGAAAACTTGGAGGACAGCATCACTTGGGAGCATTGTATAGCAAAATCGGACGAACCTTGTCAAACTTCACCATCAGCATTCCCTACAGAAGAAAGCTGTGTGAGCTCTGTAACAATAGGCAAACCCTCCATCACTCAAATCGAATCATCCGTGTCAAGACTAACTACGAAGCAATCATGCATACTTCCTGCCACTATTGAACCACTGGCATATCTTAACAAAGAGCAAGCAATGGCTTTCAGTATCATATCTCGTCATCTCTTTCAACAACTACACGGACAAAACCCTCCTCAGCTACTAATGGTAATACATGGTCAAGGTGGAATGGGAAAAACGCGCCTGTTGAAAGCTATCACCTCCCTCTTCGATGAAATGGGCTGTAAAGACCGTTTCACTAAAACGGCTCTATCAGGTGTTGCAGCTAGTCAAATCGGTGGTCAGACACTTCATTCGTGGGCAACGATTCCAGCAGGAAAAGGCCTACCCCACACGGACAAATGGATATTTCGTCCCGGAACAGAGACTGCCAAGCGCCGCAATGCCAATATGCAGGGCAAATTTCTCCTTGCTGCAGACGAAATTAGTCTCATGACCACTGAATTCCTATGGCTTCTATCACAAGTAGTGACAGCATTTCGGGCAAACAAAGGTAAATCAATGGAAGTCTACAAAATTTTTGACTCAATGGTTAAATCCTTGCTCAAAGGAATTCCTCCAATTCTGTTAAATTCCCCATTCACCAGACTCAGCATCATTCTGATCGGTGACTTCCACCAATTTCCTCCAGTAGCAGGTCAAAATTGTGCATTATATTCTCAACATCCCCAAACATCTAAATGCCAGCTCGGAAGGAACATTTACCTTCAATTTGACACCGTCATTGAACTACACCAGCAGATTCACATTACGGACTCTGTGTGGCACGATATTCTTCAGAGAGCAAGAACAGGAGATTGTACCTCCTACAACCTAGTGGAAATCCAATGGCTCGTTCTCACCAATAACGAATGTATTGTGCCAGATTTTGAGTCATCACCCTGGAATGATGCAGTTTTGATTACACCTCGAAACAGTGTACAAACTCGGTGGAACGCGCTGACCTGCACCAAACCAGTTCGGTGCATGGATGACTAATGCTCTCCCACGAGCCTGATACCCTAGAAATCATTATGAACAATCTTCCTTTACTTTATGGTTCAGACTGCAGTTCAGATAGTATTTTCATTTCTCAGACAGACTCAGATAGGCTGAATATTCTTGTATATTTAATTTTGCGGTAAAATTCTGCTTAGTCAGCAATAACAATGACTCAGACTGAATCCCACACATGTCAAGTAACAGTGTAAAATAGTTCTTGCATAAGTTGCCTTGTGGGAACTTTCTTAACACTCTAAATACACGGCTCGCGTCATTTCTACGGTCAATAAAGCAACATCATAACAAGACACCAACAAATAACATAATCAGTCTGTTACTTAATATTTGTCACATGATACTAAGTTATATGACTCTAACAGTCAGGTGACCTATGACCCTAAACCAAATCATGACAAAGCAACCTTTTGAGATGACTAAAGCTTGATGACACAAATTATAAAGCACATGACTACAGTAAATAGTATTGGTACAATCTGACTAAGCCTATTCCCCTTAGAACGTGGGAAATAGTAACACAGCCACCATAATTTATCTATATAAGACCCCACTTTTTGCCAATAAAAGGAGGCATATAGGGAACTTTTAAGCCCCACAAAATAAATTTGAGTGTGAAGTGTGATCAGTATCAACAACAGTGACAAGAGCTGTTAAGCAACTAACTGAGAGGTCATTGTAAGCAACATCCAGCAATACCTTTAGCTCATCGTCAACAACTGTGAAATATCTTGAGCTCACTGTGCTCAACAGTGAGCAAACTTTTTCTTTGATTTTCTACTGGTGAACCTCTAGTCTCTTTCTTTTTTTTCTTTTTTTTCTTTCTTCTTTCTCTCTTTCTTTTTCTGTTTCTTTGTTTGTTTGTTTCTTTTCATTTGTCTCTTTTTCTGTTCAGTTCGTTCACGTCTCAGTGTTATTGTCTGAATTTGTTTCAAGATCTTTGTGTTGTCTTTACGTTCATCTAAGCACCGGCTTAGTGGGAAGACTTCAGAAGTTGATAGTGACGCTTGACCTCACTCATCTGAGTAGTGATACTGAGCCAGGGTTTTCTTTGTCTGCTAGACTTTAGTTGTTGAATAGGGGACTTGGTACTGAAATCCAAGGATGTCCGTTCCTGATTCTGTTTAATACTCATCGTGAGTTCCTTGGCAGCAGGTTCAATAGTGAACTAAGAGTTCTACTGATCACTGATTAGTCCTGACCTTTGATTCTACCTGTTTGTGCTGAGGGGGTGATTGCTATAATTTCGCACGACTTTCTGTAGTAAATTTATTACAAGAAGCATTGTTACTGAAGGAAGGGTTTCCCTTATCAATCTATTTCTTTTTTTTATCAGTACCATACTGTTGGACTGACTTTTCTCTGTTCTCTAAACACTGCCATACCGTTGGAGTGAATCAATTTCTTTTTGTCATCACCATACCGTTGGGCTGACTACATTCTGTTTATTTTATTTTCTATTGCGTCCATACTGTTGGATTGACTGGTATTGCTACTGACCTCACAGGAAGTACTTTTGTCTGAACATAGCTTGGGGAAGTGTAAACAGCCACCCACAAACAACCACGTTATCAGTCATTGGTATTTGTCTGAATCACTGACCATGGAGATTTTTGATTTTGTAGGTGTTTATCTATAGATCATCTATCTAAGAAGACACCGTATGACCACTTTTTGCATTTCAGTTGAACCTCGTACAACTTCCAGAAGATCAGCTTGTCAATGTTTTGCAGAATAGGAAAAGCTATTGGGACCACCTTCAGTGATTATGTCCTTGATGGTAAGGTGTTCCGCGAACTCCATGATTTCTTCAATGGTCAGAGAGTGTGTGATTGTATCTGCATGTGCGGCACTGGATGAGGTGTCGTTTTCCTCGACAAGAGAACTGTTCACTGGAAAAATGTTAGACTATCTCTTACAGTGATCTCGCGCATGATTCTCACCACTTGCTTTTGCCGCTATCTTTGATACTCGCGACGAAGGACCAGGAATGGTCATATTTACTATCTCTTTGATGATCAATTTGCTCTTCATATTTGCCTTCACTTTGTGTTCCTGTACTTCAGTGAGCAAATGAACCTGAATAAGTAATCCGAATCATACTTTCGCGACCTTTTGCAACTGTGCGCGGCTGAGCTGGCGAAGGGTAGCTTCATCGGTGTCGGTTGACAATGGACAAGACATTTTGTCATTGGATGTATCTCACATTGGCTGATTGAGCACAGTGTAGGATTTAATGTATTGTGTTCCTCACTTCAAGTACATGCACTGGAGTCGATTGGTCAACTGAGATCGATTGGTCAAGCCGAGATCTTGGATAGAGATCAATAGAGACAAATAACTAAATATGACATACTCGATATTCTGGTCGTTGATGGTCTGGATATTGATGCTCAAAACCAATCTTTGACGTCCAATGCTATTCATCATGATAAAGGTCAAAGAGATGTTGACACTTACCTTTCTTATTCCTATCGAATCTCGCACAGGTACATGGCCTTGCAAACGTGCGAACCTCAATAGTCACATGGTAATAGCTGGATGGATTTAGTAGTGTCAACAAAATTATAAATGATTTAAAATGCTGTAGGCGTTACGCTGTAATGAGAACTCATGTCACCATCATCGCAAACTATCAACAATGCACCGCAATTCATTGCGGTGTCAAATGGTCGCGATGATCACGTGAATGTGTTGTGTTGTTTGTGACCACAGGTCAGCTACATTTGAAAATATGGTCATACAAAGGGGTCATGCGCCACAGGCTCGCAGGAGAGTTGCAAAGGGGTCGCTCTGTCGGATTCCGGAGATCTCGTGAAGGGGTGTGAAGGGGTAATTCTAGAGTCAATGGCCTGAAGGTATGTACTCTGCCTCCCTATTGCTCTCGCATCCAACTGACTCAATATCCAAACATCATCGGTACTATAGCGCTAGGCAATGACAGGGGTACTGGCCACCCGCACGGGTCGCAGGTATGGGTACCTCGTGGGTAGGGGTGGGGGTATGACCTTTGGACACCCATACCCATACCCGTACCCTTATAGTGGGTAGTCACTCGTGTCATAACTCATCATGCTTGCGGTCTCTATTGTAAATTGGTGAGTATTATTTTATCTATATACGTCGTATGGACTTTGCTGAGTGGACATCTCATTTCTCTTCTCTTTGGTAGCATAAATGTCCACGTCCAAAGTCCATGCATGCTAGTCATGGAGAAGGACGACGCGGGTGGTGCGTCATCTTTGGCTTCTGCATTGTTCACGCTGTCCTCGGCTGCAGCACCACCGCATTCTTCTTCTTCTGCGACACCGGTCCTGAGTCATGGAGGTGGTGAGTCCTGGTTGCAACTCCTTTGTGGAGGAAGGACGATGAAGGCAAGACCATTTGCAATGTGTAAGTTCTCATTTGTTGTTCCTTCTATATTCATACCAATCTCTTATATACATACAGATGCGGCCTCTACTATAAGCTTCATGGCTCTGCTTGTCCCATTAGTATGAAATCTGATATTATTCGGAAGCGCTCTCGACACGACACTCGTGCGCAGCGCTCCTCCCTCATCGAGCCCCCAAGCACATCTAACACGCCTGGCACTCCTTCCGTTATGGAGGAGACAGTTTTAGAATGGGTTCTGGTGCGACAAGCACAGGTACTTCTTCGTCTTCACGGCGCAACCTTCACATTCATTGGAGAGTCTCAGGCTTTCAAGACAGTCAAATTTAATGTATGTACTACTACTTCTCTGTTTGAATTATACATGAGTTTATTGACAGCAGACCCCGCTTCCTGTGCCTCTCTGATGCCGACTCTGTCGTTATGTGATTGTGCATCTGCCGTTCACGGTTGCACAGTCATTACGGATACTACTGTCCCGCTGATGCGCCAGAGAGTCATGTACGTGTTTCCATCAATTTAATGTTTCCTGTCAATTTAACTCTTACTCATGACTCCGGCGCCATCATTCTCGGACTCGTCACTGGCATACAACTCCTCTACTTCTTGCCCTTCAATCTCCGCTTTGGCGCATTCCAAGGCAGCAGTGTGCATGGCCTTCACTATTTTTTGGTACATTTGAAGTTGCTGACATGCTTGTACACATTACGGATCATGACTGGCTGAAAGCCCGAGTGGTTTGCCAGTTGTTTGACCCGCTTGTCAAAGCCGAACTGCGTAAACTGTGCAATATCCACAGGGTGGATCTGAGGGTCCAGTTGGACTCTGACGGCGTCAGCGTCTGCACCACTGAATACCTCAATGCTTTTCTCTTTATCTTCATCTTTGATCACAACAGTAGCTTTCCCCCCAGCCTGAGCCTGAGTAGACGCAGAGGAAGGGACATGGTGCAAGTGCGGGGCCATTGTTGAACTACTAGTAGAACTGTTTAGTAGTCTTGAGCTAATAAATTCAATTTGTTTCATCCCACCAATCACTGGAAGCGAGAAAATTTTCAACAGGACGGTGACTTGACTTCGTAAATAGTCGGGTAGAGTTAATTGCTAGACACTAGCGTGGTGGAAAAAGAGAGAGACTCGACCCCTAATTGCCACAAAACCGTACATACACTAGTACATAATCTCATTGCCCTCCTGCGACCTTCTACTACTAGCCCTCCTAGACAAGAGAAACACGTCAACTACTAGCCCTCCTAGTATGTCTGTGTACGAACCGGCTGTGGTGCGCAAACTTCTGTCAGCGCTGGAGCCGAAGAACTCGCAGAAAAAGTTTGAAGCAAGCTGGAACAGCGCAGTAAGCAGGCAGAAGGATGCTAGTACTATGTGAAAACAAAGAGGAACTGACCTGAGCATCACCACAGGTCAAAAAATGTGTCGAGTCATGGACTGGACATGCGACTGCACGCATGACAAATCCACAACCACGACACCAGTATGAATGGGAGGCGGAGGTAGTCGAGTATATCAACTATATATCAGACAAGACATGCACTCGGTCAACAAAGGCACTTACACGACCATGCCTAGACAGCAAGGTTCCTATCCTCGGCCCTCGTTTTCTGCCGCCATCTTACCTACATGCCCGGAAGTGAAATCAATCCGAGCCAGCCATCAACCCTGAGATCTTATACCTGAAAGCACTTTGTGCCATCCATCCGTTCTACTATCCCGAACTTGCGAAGTGTCCGCGATGCAATGGTACCGACAACGTTCAGTGGGATGGATGGACCGGCACAGGTCCTTGCGATGTCCATGGTTTGATGGTTGACGAGGCTGCAATAGGTACGCAGCTTCGTTGTGAGAACTGCAAAAACGATGCGACAAGAAAGGAACATGAGCATGAGCATAGTGACTTGGACAATGGATGCAGTGTCAAGACTGACCTCAAAGGATATTGCTTCGCAACAACTAACCCTGACTTTTGGAGCAGCTGGCCCCACTGGTCCATTCCTGGTGGGCTCCTTAGTTCAGTCTGATTGCCAAGTTCTTATGCTAGGCTGGGGCAGGCGACATACCAGTGTTCTTCCACAGATGTGCGGTTACCTGGGACTTGTTCAATCTACTAGTCGAAATGCGCCCATCATCCACAGCAGGATCTCTTGCTGAAAACATCCAATGTAAGTAGTGCTAGTCCGTCTCTCAAATGCTAGTGATCTGACGCACCTTAAAGAACTGCATCTTCTCGAGTACCACAGGCATAAGCTCAGCTATCTTCAAGCTTGGAAATCCCATTGAACGATGCTGACATGGAATGGACTTTTTCAGTCCCAACCCACTTCGGCTATTCTCAGATCCATATGACATAAACAACTACAATGACAGACCTATCTCAAACGATGTGGTCAGTGAGGTCTTCCAGGACTTTGTCTCAGCGACGCAGGAAAGTGAGTCAGAAGAATACCTTCGCACACTCTCAGGTGAGAACATTTCTACTACACTCGTTGGTTTTAAAAACTGACCTTAAAATCTTATGCACAGGTGTGAGCATCTCATTTGACAACACCTTCCGCGCTGCGACGAAAGCAACTGTAATGAGCCAAGAGAAGAAGAAGTTGAGGGTCCTGAAGGGCGGGATAATCAGTTTGATGAATGAGAATGGGGAGATTGTTGGCTGGGTGAGTCAATTTGAGTGCATCTGAGCATGTGCAACTGACTCAATAGTATTACTAGTGATTCTGTCATGGCCAGTCAAACGCTGAGATAAGCGAACTCCTTCAAGGCCTCAAGACACACTGTGGTGCACTCGATGTCCCTCCACCAGAAATATTTGTTGCCGACAATTGCTGCCATGTGCACAGCGCAGTCACTGTCGTTTTCCCTGGCGCTACCATCAAACTGGACGTGTGGCATTTTATTATGAGGTGAGTGCTACTAGTACATTGTTCTCTGAGCTAATCCAACCCTCACAACAAGATACGCGACTGTAATCCTCAATCCTTCAAAGAACCCTCACTGGAAGGAAGTCGTTGCGGAGGTCTCTGCATGCATACTGAAGAAGCACGCTGAAGGAGGGAGCCCGGCAGAGTATTGGGACCGACACGAGCAAGAGACAAGACTCACCTCCGTATTTGAGAAATGGTCACATGAAGGTACGGTATGGTCAGCGGGGGCACACAAGGTAAGTCCTTGTAACATACGAAGCCTGTTTCAAAACACTGACCACATTACTTAGGTTCACAAAGAGCAGCTTAAGCATGTGCATAAAGGGTGCCTCGAGCGTCCACGGCAAGACATCCGGATGGACGGAAGTCATGTGGAGGGCTCCCACAAAGGTTGGAACTCGCTTCAGCGAGTGCACACCAGTGGGATTGTGACCTTCACAGCGCTCTGCCACGACTTCGTCCTCCGCCACAACATTCGCGTCGCCTTCTCAAGGGCAACAAAGTCAGACTTCCTCTCATCCACCACGGCTCGCACCATGTACACCTCAGTGGACGGAATCGCAAAGCTCTTCAACCATCTCCGACTCGAGGAGAAGACCATTAGTGCATGCTGCCTACCAGAGCTCCAAGACGTGCCGTCAAACGAGCACTTTGGGCTCAGTCGAATTGAGCTTCGCCTCCACATTTGGCAGGTTACTCAATGTCAAGGCCGAAGACTCACCAGTCGATCTCAACATGTTCAGGAAACAAGCTGCTCGAGGTGCTCGGCGATGACAGTGACACAGTGGACCTTGTCCTGCAGTCAACAAGGGCCGAAATCCTTGAAGAAATCGACATCGACCCACAGCTCCTCTCTATGCCGGAGGCACAGGCTGGGCCCTTGCTGGCACACCCTCATGCCACCCCAGTTTCCAGTATCGGAACGGATGCTCAGCCTCAAGCAATGAGGAAGCGCAAGGCAGATGATGACACCATTGTCATCTCCAACAGTGAAACTAACGAGCTGCCGCCCCGCAAAATTATGCGGCATTTGACTGCCACACCTACAGAAGTTGCTGCTCCAGATGTCCAAGTCATTCCATCTTCGAGTCAGGTAAGTTCCTCACCTCCAAATCCTCTTATTCTTTACTGACACGCATCACAGGCATCACAGGGGATTCCACCAGCCACCTTCAACTTGGACCACTACCTCAAGCCCAGGAGCAGATTGCCATACTCAAAAGCTCTCTCACGGCCACTGATGGCCACCAGCGCCGGCACTCCCAGCCAACCTCAACCTGAGGACACCGCAAACATTTTCATGCCCATCCTGAGGCCTCCTGGGATGACACAGTCTCAACATTTCTTCACAATCGCAACAAGGATTGATGCCCGTGCCATGCAAATCTCTGGCGACGTCAAGTTTCATTTGTTCATGGACTTGAGGGCCAAGTGCACATGGATTTCTTTCAAGATGACGCCCAGACAGTGGGCTGTAGCTACGGAGACCTACAACTGCCGTCTCGAGGAGAAGAACTGCGCTATTGGGCTCGAAACAGTGAAGAAGAACCCCCAGGCCCTTCTCCGAAAGCTTGGCGAGATCAAGGTGGCTGTGATGAACCAGTGTAGCAAAGAACGACTTCAAGTGTGAGTTCAGCTGCTCGCTGGCATCTCATTTCACGCACTAACTACTACAATACAGCTCGCTCAGGTTCGGAAACGTTCTGGAGAAGGCACTGTCACGTCATTGAGCTCGTCAAGGCCGAGCCTGGCAAGAAGGTGCGCAATTATTTCTCAAAATTTTCGTATTCATTCACTTACACTCTCTATCTACAGCTTCGCAAGGCACACACTGTGCTCATGCTGCAAGACCATCATGTACCCCGGTCCTGAGAACTCGGGGTACAACCACAGACTGCAGCTTTTGCGCTGACAGGCGCCAAACAGGTGTCCAAGAACGAGCCGCCTCCACCCTGGCCACAGCCGCCTGGCATTTTTTCCGAAGGCAAGCACTTCCATCCGCACGCCTTCCTCGAAACCGTCAAGCAAATCTACGAGCAAGTCTTCCTCTGGCCATCTGGTGAAAGCCCTGCCCTCGAGCAGGAGGCATTTGCAATGATGCTGCTCGATCGGTCCACGACACTCGAAGAAGGCATGGTGCTCTTCAAGCTATACGAGGAGCTCGAGATCGACGAGTCGACGCCAGATGCCCTGCTGACTGTGCACAACAGCATCAAGCATCTTCAGCGTCGAGTACCTCCAGGAGCACTGGGACTCGTAGTATTTTTTACATCTTTCAATTCAAATGCGCTCTCACTTTGGTTCCTTAGTTACTCACTGTTTCCTTTCCCCCTCGCTAGTAATTATTCAGGTAGATTTTGTACATTACACTATCTCCTCGCTATCTAGCCTCTTCTCCCTTTGCTTTTATGCTCCTCCTTCCCCCATTACCACAGCGCCAGCATGCTACTGTCCCCCCTTCTACCTTTTTAACCATACGTCACGTGACTATTTAGAATGGTCTTGAGATTGGTCCTGCACGTGCACGACCATTTTGGTGTCACATGACACCAAAATGGTCCACCCCTTCGTATGAGGAAGTTGCCCTACATTTATATGACCTTGCTCCGCAAGGTAACCTACACCGTCAACGTTTCAACCTCCAGTAAAATGACATCTCTCATTCCAAGTACTATACCCGTTCAAGAATTTGAAGGTCACCATGGATCTGTATCTAGTGTTGGAGTTCTTCCCGATAGACGAAGGATGGTGACGGGCTCGGAAGATAAGATTCTTCGCCTGTGGGACATAAAAAGAGGTGCTATATTGAAGAAAATGGAACGGCATAGCGTCGTTGTGTTGGTATTGGTGGTATCACGAGATGGGAAATTGATAGCAAGTGGCGGCAAGAACGGAGAGCTGATTGCCTGGGATGGAGACACTGGCGAACCTCTGACTGACTCAGTCATCAAAGGCCACACCGATTGGATCCCATCGCTGGACTTTTCCCCAGATGACAAGATGTTAGCCAGCGGTTCACACGACAAGACAGTGAGGCTGTGGAATACAAAAACGTGGCAGCAAGAAAAATTGTTGGAATGTGGGGATCCTGTCTGCTGCGTTCGGTATTCGCCGTCTGGTGAACATATTGGCATCGCGACAGAAGGTGATATCTACATATGGAACCAAAACACGAGCGAATGGGTCGCGGTCTTGAAGTTGGAGACAGACGGAATATTCGAGAACTTTTCATTCGCATGGATACCTGATGGTACACGTATTCTCTCATTGAGCCAAATTGGGGAGGATTGTACCATATGGGAGTGGGATTCATTAACCTGGCAGCAGGTCGGTGATCCCTGGGAAGACCATTCCCGCGGCATCAGGGCCATTGCCTTGAACTCTAATGGCACACTCATTGCCTTTGCATCTGAGGATAACTATGTCCGCCTCTGGCGGCTCTCTGATCGACAAAACATCGCCGTATTCAAGCACTCCAATGAGGTGCACTGCGTCACCTTCTCCACAGATGGCAGGCACATTCTCAGTGGAGGTGCGGACAACAAGATATTGAAGTGGCAGATACCCGAGGATGCTTTGCCGCAGAATGGTCCCAACAAAGAAGTGATACATCAGGTACGTCCTTTTTCATCTCGACGTCTCTTCATCATCTAATTTCACGTCCGTTTGATTTCAAGGCATGTATCCACCTTTGGCTCTCTTACAGTTAATGCAAACATACTTTACGTAGATCCTCGATATAAATGCAGAAGTCCATTATGCATGCATAGCTGGAGACCTGCGTACTGCAAAAGAGCTGCTAACCAAAGAGATTGATGCTGATGCCGACAACTACAACTCCTATGCCAATCGCTCAATCGTCATGGCGCGACAACTAGATTGGGATCATGCACTCAATGATGCAATCAAGGTAAGATACGCTGGCCCATGATGCCTCTTAATGCAGGCTAATTTGGATCGTATCATAGTCCGTCAGTATTGAGCCCTCCTTCATAGGCCATGTCTCCGAGGGCCTTGCCCTTTGCGGGAAACAGCAGGTTTGGGACGCCACGAAAGCATTCGACCTCGCGTTCACATTCACCAACACCGATTTAAAGGCGAATTATTTCCTCTTCTTGATCAAGGCATGTGTTTTTATTTATTCTGACACTATGCTTCATTACGGTTTTTCAAGATTATTGCGTTGTTCAATGCAAATAAAGATGAGGAGGTGGTGCTTCCTGTCCAAAAGCTAGCTGCCCGTCCTAATGTTGACCCTCTCGCTTGTCATGTTGTAGAAGTGAGTATCATACATTCAATCAAGCTCGGCTTTGTATACTCACTACATTTTCTGCGCTTCGCACATCAGGCATATTTGCGAGGCCAACTAGGAAAAATTGCCATGGAGAGCGCCCTTTACGGGGAAGCCGCTCGCCATTTCACTGCCGCTGTTAATGCTAGCGTTTCCTTTGCCAAGTTAGACATTCACTCTATGTACGAAGACTTTGTCGTGGTGCGTTGATATGACGCGACCGACAATCTTTTTCATGCTCAACTGTATGTTTGTGAAGATTTTCGGCTGGGACCTCAAGTCCTTGTGGCAGACCGTAAACCAGCAACGCTGCCATGCACTTCTCCTGGACGATCAAGCTGGAGCCGCTTTCGAAGCATACCGATACGTGATGGACATGAGTGATGAACCCACGAAGGCCATCTTCCTTGATTGGATCCCTGGCAAGTCGTCAGAAACACTACCTGTGCTACGATGCTCACCCGAAATTCCTTCAGCTCTCAATGGGAGGCGAAGCGTGCTCTATGCCGCCTAGGAATTTGTACTTTGAGCTGTTTTCATTCATACCTTGACGTCACCTACTTGTATACACAATTTGCCCTTTGTGCTCGTATAGTCTGTTGGCTTACAGATCAAAATTTTCTTCTCGCGCTACCGAGCAGCTTTCATGCTCGTGCTTGGCATACGTGACTCCACCTCTTTGTTCACAGTCGAGATAACGTGCAGACCCGCTATAGCTTGTGCGCTGATTGCCCCAATATAGTGATTCATAATGTCACCCGTGCCCACGATGTTCACTCGTAAATATTTCATCAACTCTTGATGAATTTGAATGAAGCGCACCCGCTATCGACAGATATGACGCTACCGCTCTTAGGCATTATGATGCATATTGCAACATGGAGGTCTATTTGTCATGTATGCATTGCCTTTGTACACCTAAGTATCCCCATTGTACTCGTATCGCGGTAGCTCATCTGTAACACAAAAGCAGACCACGGATTTGACAATGGCTACAAATTCAGATCCAAGTCGCCACCACAGAATGAATTGCATTTGCACCCGAATGTGCGACCAATGTGTTTCCAGTGGAGAGCAAAGCGCTACCGGCTCTGCTATGGGAATCTCTGGTGAACCCTGAACCCCGTGAACTGGCCGTGGTTGCAAAGTGTCTCTATTGGCCAGAAGAGAGACGCCAGAGAGAGCCTCAGATCCCCGACGAAGTCTGCAAGCTTGCAAAAAAAAGATCAAAAGGCGCTGGGCCACTGGCACGTTGATCAAGAGACGATCTGGCTCGGCAAACTTGAAGGAACACCCACGGGCGCAGATCAACAGATAAGTTCGAAGACGCCAACAAGATGGTGACTCATGTCTGCGGTAGTGCCCGTGGCCCCACACTCACCTGACTCACCTATCAGATGCGTATTAAAGTGGCTTAAGTGGTGGACGCAACCGCTAGCCGTATATAGTGACAGTCACGTCTGAATGGCGATAGAAGTCGCAAGAGTGAAGAACCTTAGATGGAGATGTTCAGTCGAATCACTTTAGTATAGGACAAAATAACTTCAATTGGCTTACTTGTTGTTTAAGAATTATAAATATCACTATCACATGTGGGTCCTGCCTCGGAACGTGCCACTAGTGGAGATTGAAAGACTGTTATTGTGCATTTGAGCTGGCAAGGGCTTGAACGTTCGTATTAATTTGGTGTCTCGACGGTTGAAGCTAAGGACTGAGTCTGTTGGATAGCTTTGTTGTTGATGCATGGTGTCCAGGAAAGTTCGTCAATTCATCAGCGGCAACACGAAGGCGCTTATAATCACAGCTTTATATGTATTGAGAATTCTGATGGGGTTGATGCTGTGAAGCAGTATAAAGACGCTCGGTGGCCGCACCTTCAGGACTTAGATCGAGACCGCTCCAATCTCTCCAGCAAGTCAATCTTGACCGTGCTCACTACCACCAGCCTCCAGCAAAATGAATTGGTTCAGTCCGAGCACTACACCCATTCGAGCATTTGAATATCACTATCAAGCAGTACTCGCAGTCGCAGTGCTCCCTGATAGACAGCGTATGGTCACTGCCTCGTCGGACTCCTGGCTTCGTATGTGGGACTTGAGGTCAGGTACATTGTTGAAGATGATGGCGGGGCATAAGAGTGAGGTGTGGGCATTAGCGGTATCGCGAGACGGGCAATTGATAGCAAGCGGTGATGAGAAGGGAGAGGTCATCGCTTGGCAGGGAGCAACTGGAGAATTTCTCATCCAAGCTATCAAAAGCCAGTTCGGGATCATATCCATGGACTTTTCTCCCAGTGGCACAGTGCTAGCCACCGTTTCAATGGACCAAAAGGCGAAGTTGTGGGATACGAAAACCTGGCAGTTAGTACAAGGAAGACCGATCACGTGTTATGATCGTGTCTTCTGCGTTCGCTACTCGCCTTCTGGCGAACATCTTGCTATTGCGACAGCCAGCATCATAGAAATTTATCATCCAGGGACGAGGCACCGTGTTGCAAAATTTAGCAGTCACGGCTCATACAACTGTTCGCTCACCTGGACACCCGATGGGACAGCCCTTCTTTCATCAGGCAATTATGAGGATCCTACCATACGAGAGTGGGATGCATCCACCTGGGAGCAGGTCGGTGATGCCTGGGTGGGACACAATAATGATGTTAATTCAATTGCGATTCATCCTGCTGGAACGCTCGTCGCTTCTGCATCTGATGACAAGCAAGTCCGTCTCTGGCGCCTTTCAGATGGACACACTATCTCCATATTCCAGCATTCTGACCGGGTATGCTGTGTCACTTTCTCCGTGGATGGCGAACATATACTCAGCGGAGGTGACGATGAGAAGATATCAGAGTGGTTAGTACCCAAGAACGCTTTGTCCAAGGATGCTCCCAAGTCAAAGGTATTTTCCCATTGTTATCCCGCCCGGGCCGTCCTGGTTTATCATCTCGTCTTGCCTTCTTTTTTTATTTCAAGGCTCAAAGCGTCGATTTAAAGGTATGTTTTCACATTAATTCTGATAACTAGATTTGAGCATACCTTAGATTCTCACCATCACCACGAGCGCCTGCGATGCCCTTCTTATGGGGGGATTGTCTACGGCTGAAAAGATAGTCACGCAAAAGATCACGGCCAACCTTCGCGACTACACTTCCTATGCCACTCGCTCAATTGTTAACACACGCAAACTCAACTGGGATGATGCACTTCAAGATGCAAATGAAGTAAGTCATACGGCATGCGCTTCACATGGACTAACATCGATCCTGGCATAGTCACTACGCATACATACATCGCTAACAGGCTATATTGCGAAGGGCATTGCCCTCTGTGGGAAAAGGCAATTCCGGGACGCCACGAAAGTTTTTGACCTTGCGTTTACATCGACTGATGGCAATTCGACAACCCATCTACTTTTCTTGATCAAGGCAGGTTACTCTTTTATTACACATTCCGCGTTTCATTATGAGTCACAGGCTATCGCACTTTTCAACGCAAATAAGCATGAGGAAGCAATGCTGCGCGTCCAAGAACTAGTCACTGATTTTCCCGATATCGATCCTCTTGCTTGCAGTGTCGTTGAAGTGAGTATGGAGTACAATTTTGCGTGCTGGCACTGATGGTTCCACGCGTCCCGCATCAGACGTATTTATGCGTCCAACTAGGCACCATTGCTTTGAGTAGCTGGTGTCACAAGGATCAAGCTGTCAAATATTTCACTTCCGCTGTCAGTGCTAGCGCTCTCTTTCCTAAATCGCCAATTCATCGTATGTATGGGGATTTCACTGTGGTACGTTGATGTCATACAGCCAACAATATTTTTTCATGTTCATTTGCATGTTTTTGGCAGCTCTTCGGGTGGGACCTTGAGTCATTGTGGCTCACCGCCCATAAGCAACTATGCCGCGAACTTGTTCGGGTGAGCAGATTTGGGGAAGCATACACAGCGTTCGAATCCACGATGGAGGCATGTGATGAAGCTACAAGATCCAGCTTACGTGCGTGGTTCGCCTGTAAGTCGTTGGTGATGTTACATGCTGCGATCCTTAACTACTTTTTTCTCAGCTCTCTAGAAAGATTGAAGTATGCTACGTCTTGCCCGTGGAGATACAGCCTTTCCGCGAGCAGTCACCCTTGCGTTTTGAAATGCAAAGATATTTCGTACGGTTACTCGACATTACATTTATCGCATGACAAGTCATAGCTTGAAATCAGACCAACTGTTCTATGTACAACACTCACATGCCCTAGGCTAGTCCTTCCCTCCTACCACCTACTGTGAATTGCATTTATGCCATACTGTAATCCTTTCGTTCGACACGTAGTACTCTTCTTCCATTTCTTCGCGGTATTGGGCAATCCACTTAGAATGGAGATACACGCCATTGAGTCGGAATTAAGCAACTGAAACCCTGTGTTATGTTGTCAATACTGACTTGCTACTGTAAAAGATGACCGAAAGCCCGTCCTTGCATAAGTGATAATGGGTATGAGGAACTACGTGTCCTCAAATGCGCGAGCTTAGCCTCCATGATTGTCGTATTGCACCATTCTATTCATTACAAAGTCATGGCGGTACCCAAGACCGCTTCTCGCCTACGACTGTTTATTCTACAAAGCGATTTGTAAGAGAGGCACGCTACCTCAACTATAAGTACGCCTACGACTCTCATGCTCTAGCATAGGCCCCTCAAGTAACAACTGAAAAGCCAATTCATCGGCGAGTTTGCGGTACCCTGATGGAAGGTAAAGCAAGTAGATCCCCTCAAAGCACTTCTCTACAACTTTCCAGGACACTGCGTGCGATTCGGATGGACACATGGTAGGAAGCTCCGATGATCTGAAATCATTCTTTTCCTTCCTGCATCGGATAGCATCCAATTTCAACCATTCTTCTAGTGGTCTGTTCTTGCTAAGGAGTTCGCCATCTTTATACCGAAGACAGACCCAGGTGAGGACCCAGATCAACGATTCAGCATCATGCGCATACACATGCTCGACCTTGCCTGCCATGGCGTCTGGCGTGAGAAGGTCTATCGCCATGAATGGTATCGTTCCTGTGCGCTCGAGGCCCCTGGGACCATCACGTTTAAACGACGATAAGTCATAGTCGTTGAGAACGCCTATGTATTGACCGCGTAAGCGGTACACCATAAGATTGCTAGGGCTGACATCCCGATGAAGCACGCCTCCCTTCCAGAGGGCGCGATGGCCTGTCGAGTAGTGGATGAATGATGAAGAGCAGGAGAACGGGAAAAAAACTTACACTTCACAACTTGCCACCATGCGGCAATGAACTCCTCGCCAGAAAGCGTCGTGATTGGGATAAGCTTTCTGAATACGATGATGTACAGGACGCGGCTGCCCTGTTCGGCCCGTTCAGCGTCCTTCAGTCCTAGTGCGACTCTGATTTTGGACGTGGATGTTTCTTTGAATTTGTGGAACCAGACCAGCTCTGGGACGTGGCCTTGCACATCCGGATCTGTCTGTGCAATCTTGTAGACCTCGTTGAGGATATCTGGCTCGCTCTGACGCGTCTCTTCTGGCCAATAGAGCTTGGCCACCAGTTCAGAAGATTCGTTGGGAAAACGGGGATCCCGCTGCAGACCTGATAGTGCCTCGCTCTTTACCGGAAACACGGTAGTTGCACGTCCGCGTATACCAAAATGAGTCACGCGCTCCTTAGACTTCACATCCAACTCAAGGTCGATTTGGGTATCCTCAACCTCAACCATCACTTTACCCGAAAATCCAGGCTCAGGCTCAAACACGCGGTTAAGGCCCCACTGTTCGTATCCCATCCGCTGCATGATGAGAAGCAAGACCAACCAGCGCGGAAGGTCCTGAACGAAGTTGATGGCGGCGCCTTGAATCGTGGTTTCGCGATCACAAACCCAGACATAGATATAGTCGTCTGGAAGGAGTTGTCAGTTTGACGCCAGGTTACAGCATCCAATCAACAACTTACTGTTCACTATAAAGGAGATGACGTGTTGCCGCGCGATATGAGCCGCGAACATCTCTGCAACGTAGAGGCCGTTCTGGACAATAGGAGGGGGTTTTATCGGCTCCTTCTCTTCAGTCCGATCTTCATCTCGCTTGCGCTTGACTCCTCTGCTCAATTGCGACGAGGGTCTTACTACCTCGCACATGTCAGCAAGAAAGCAGAAAGCGAACATACCACAGCTTACACTCATGTGATGTTTCGTGGGGGGTCTGAGCAGACCCAGTAGCAGATATTGAACCTGTTGGCTTAGCAGGGCCGTTCGCGTCCTTCCTATATTCCATATACTGCGCAGAAGGAGAAGGAACGACGTAATCTGTCGTATAAACGGACGGCGGATGGGTCAGAAACTTCCGGGGGCGTTTCAACTCCAATGTCGATCGAACATCGGTCCATTGAAAGTTGTCTTTGGGCGATTTGCACGCCGTCTCGGTAAAAACCTGGGATTCTTGCGTTTCGTGTGATTTCTTACCCAGGGCAGTTTGATGAGAGACGACGACAAGGTCAGGCTTGCGTTCGGACTGTTTGTCCTGGTGGTCCTGGTATATAGGCTTTGGATCATTGACATGAAGTAGAACGTTGGTCTTGTCGTCGACCTTGAATGCAGGTATCCCATCTACATTCACCTTGCTTAGTTCACGGAGCGCACAATTGGCGGCTTTGACGAAAGGAGCATATGTTGATGGTTCGCGCTCGATATCACAACTTGACAATAGCGTCAGTCTTCTTTCGCACTGCTCGAAATGCTGACTTACAAATCAGTCAGGTGTCCCTTTATCTCCTGCGCTACAGCCCCCACATTGCAGATAGGCAGGACAGCATTGAGGGCAGTTTCGAGTAGCTTCGATTTCTGGCTGCCAGAAAGGTTTTGAGAGGAACCTGTGCATCTTGCAAGGAGTTCTTGCAGCATCGTATCTGCCTTACACTTCTCAAAGTTTTGGACGTCCCTCGCGATCCATGGGCGGACATCATTGACTCTGCGAAATTTACTGATATGGGTGATCGTGGCGAGAACAAAAGGAAATTGACGCACTCAACGCCAACAGTACTGATATGTTCGCTGACAGCAGCGGAACCGACTGCGAGTGGGGTAGACTTGAGCCCAGTCTCCGAATTGGCAGACAAGGTAGAGTTACGGGGAGGTGTCTTGTGTACGGTGGCGTCAGCATTGTCGGCCATGATGATGAGGCCTAAGGAGGCTCGGATGGAAAAGAAAGCGGGTTGAGAATCAGAATACGCAAACCTGAGCCAGCTTTTAAACTAGCAAAATACCATTGTTAAATATTTCAAGTCAAGGTCCACAATTGATAATCGATAAGTAGTTGAACGAAGTTGATGGGCAGAGCCAGACTCACGGTTCAGTAAACACCGGCAATTATGTAATCACCTTCGACAAGTCCGCCGGTTGAGTTCAATCTTCTTTCAATCCAAATCATGTATCCCTAAATTTCCTACTTGATCCTGTTGTTTTCTTTGCCATGTATCCAACACGTATCGGTTGAAATCTCGATAAAAAAGGTTTGCTATGGTATCAAGTTTTACCTCCATACAGGTGAAAGGCTCGCATGGGATTCTCAGGCTGGCACTCCGCAAAGGAGTGGCTTGTGGGCGCGTTGAAGAATCATAGGCTGTACAGCTGTCACCTTCACGGCGGCCTTTTACCTCCGTTTTGATTTACAAATTTCAAACCTTCGGACGACAAGTCACTTTCAGTAGTCCCCCTGAACGTTGAACACCCGAGTAATCAAGGAATCTGATGGTCTTTCTCGATGTTCTTTTTAGATATCTCTCTCTGCATCCGAACAACTGGAGTCACTGCGCGATCTTTTCTATAACAGAGTATGAGACGAGGACCCAGGGAGCATCGAAATCACTCATCCTCGGATTATGCTGTGGTTGTTGCCTTTGGCACTTATCGGGTACGATTTCCTTCTTCAATGAACATTTCATTGCTCCGTCTTGACACCCCGTGCGTCGCACAAGAAAATTTTGTAGAAGAATTTCACTGATCGGCAGCCTTTGCCACCAATTCTGATTTTACAAATATCACCCTTCCATTTTGCCGAACACTTCTAACAGTTCTAAGTTTGAACACGAATAACCGAGGGATCTGATTCAGGATGTCTCATCAGAAGTCACTGTCTGCATTCCACAGCTGGCTGTGCGATCTTTCTTGTATGGAGTAAAAGTGGGAGAAGAGGACCCGCCTGCTCCTTCAATGAGCCTTAGAATTACTTCCCTGTAGTCCTCAAGGTTACACATCGGAGCTCATGGGACGAATATTGTGTCAAACGGTAGTGCGCTGAGACTCGCGACTTGTCGATCACCATACAAGACTCGGAGGCGCTGATCCACTTCTGCAGGCAAGGCCCACTCGACAGATGTTCTTGCTTGTTCATTCATAGGATCCGAATTATCGTCTCCTCGACCAAGGGGAGCTCGGGAGAACGGTCAAATCTTATGTCTCCTGAACTGTTAGGCGGACCTCTACCCATAATTATCTATTTATAAGTTGGTGATGTACTCTACGTGTTTGCGGGTGCCTTCATTATCCTTCATGATTGCCCCACCATTTTTGCTGTTCGCCACCATCGTGCTCCATATTCATACATGTTCGCTGCATATCTCGCTTCCGACATTGCACAACGTGTCGGTTGAAAATTGTTTGGTGCGCTTCGTCCCCCGTCGTTGAATCATTCTTGCATTATGATCAAGCTTCTTCTTTAACCCCTCTTGCTCTGCCCATCGCACGACTTTCAGTAGCTCGCAAGTATCTGAATATATCTACAATGTACGCTGCTTCAGCTTCGCACCGAACATTGGGTATCGCATTTCTTTCGGTTTCATACATCATAGTGAGATATGGGGGAGTGCGATTCCTGAGAATGGTCCCAGCCTTATACAACTTGAAATCAATCTCATTTAAGCGCAACTCAAGCATACAACTCCATCTTCTGACTGATCAGTACTTCAGTACTGATCTCCGTGGGCATCCGCAACACCATCTCCTTATCCAATTCATTTTCCTTGCAGTTCTCCGATCAAACTACAAACCACCCAAACCCTCCCTCCCATCCTGCGAATATGCACACTGTTGGCGGTCGCTCAGCACGGAAAAGTCTCTATTGGCCAGAGGAGACAACAGAGAGAGCCTCAGATCCTCGATGAAGTCTATAAGATTGCAAAAAAAAGATCAATTAGAGGTGCTGGGCCACTGGCATGCTGATCCAGAGATGATCTTGTTCGACAAGCTTGAAGGAACATCCACGGCAAAAATCAGGCGCACACTAGGACTCAAGGACGCTGAACGGAGCAGCCGTGCCCTGGGCATTATGGTGTTCAAAAAGCTTCTCCCCATCACGTTGCTCACCAAGAGGGAGTTCCTCGCCGCGTGGTGGCAAATGGTAAAGTGTAGGTGTTCTTTCCTTCTCATGCTCTTTGTACATGCATTCCATATTCTGACAGGCCATCGCGCCCTCTGAAAAAAGGGGTGTACGCCACTGCAACGTCAGTTTCAGCAATCTCATGGGATACCGCGTACACGGTCAATTCATAGGCGTTCTCAAAGACTACGACTTATCGTCATTTCAACGAGACAGTCCTAGCGGCCTCGAGCGCACAGGAGCAGGTACCATTCATGGCGGTAAACCTTCCCTCGCCAAAAGTCATGGCAGGCAAGGTCAAGCATGCGTATGCGTATGATGCTGAATCTTTCATCTTGGTCCTCACCTGGGTCCATCTTCAGTATGAAGGTGGCGTGCGCAGCAAGAACAGACCACTTGAGGAGTTTCTGAAAGTGGATGCTCTTAGATAAGCAGAACAAAAGACCCACTTCTGGTCAGTAAGGCTCAGTACCATGCGTCCATCGGATCGGAATCGCACAAAGTGTAATGGGAAGTTGCAAAGAAGTGCATCTTGGGAGTTCATTGAACGGGAAAAGAGGAAGTATATGCACATGTCAATGTAGCGATGATGCCAACAGAAACGTGTGGATTGCGGTCGGAAGAGAAGGTAAATATGAATGTGCCAACAAAGAGTGAACAGTCGGTCGTATTCACAACGGTATATGTATTTGCTCATGGCACGAGAGGAGAGCAAATGCCTTTGGATCTACACCGGAAGTGAGCCAGTGTCGTGGGAAAAGGCTGAGAACATACGTAGAACAACTACGCATCACTGGCCTTGGTTGTCAAGTAGAAATTGAGCCAAAGTATCTGAAGAAGGTTCCTTCATGAAAATGCACAAGTCCAACGTAGCGGAACAAAGTTGCAGTACCGCGTTAGATATGGACATCGCCCGTCGTTACAAGCATACATAGAATGTATATGTACGCACACGTGGTGGTAGGTTCCTTCCTGCATAAGTACGTGACTCGAACCGCAATATCCCGTGAGCTATTGCAGATACGTGAAACGCATAATTAGCCACGCAAATTGCGAAGAGTTCTCATGATCCTTAGGATCACGTGTGAGCCTACCGCGGACGTTTCCGCAAATGCAAACTGCATGAATAGATGTACTTAATGACCCTCGCTACGGCGTGCTCGACCAAAATCAATACATTTCCATGATGCCATGCCCGTCGTCGACAGCGAGGAATTGGAGTTTTGAGCTACATCAGTAGATAGTTCGAAGACAAACGAGGTGGTTATTCATGTCTGCGGTACTCAGTGCCCGTGGCCCCACACTCACCTGACTCACCTATCAGATGCTTGGCCTGTGGTGGACGCAACCGCTAGCCATATATAGTGACAGTCACGTTTGAATGCGATAGAAGTCGTAAGAGTGAAGGGCCTTAGACGGAGATGTTCAGTCGAATCACTTTAGTGTAGGACAAAATAACTTCAATTGGCTTACTTGTTGTTCAACAATTATAAATATCACTATAACATGTGGGAAGGAAGCGTCCTGCCTCGGGACGCGCCACTAGTGGAGATTGAAAGACTGTTATTGTGCATTTGACCTGGCAAGGGCTTGAACGTTTGTATTAAGTTGGTGTCTCGACGGTTGAAGAACTGAGTCTGTTCGATAGCTTTGTTGTTGATATATGGTGTTCAAGAAAGTTCGTCGATTCATCAGCGGCAACACGAAGGCGCTTATAATCACAGCTTTATATGTATTGAGAGTTCTGATGGGGCTGATGCTGTGAAGCAGTATAAAGACGCTCGGTGGACGCACCTTCAGGACTTGGATCGAGACCGCTACAATCTCTCTAGCAAGTCGATCTTGACCGTGCTCGATACCATCAGCCTCCAGCAAAATGAATCGGTTAATTCCCAGCACTACACCCATTCGAGCGTTTGAAGATCACTATCAAGCGGTGCTCGCCGTCGCAGTGCTCCCTGATAGACAGCGTATGGTCACTGCCTCGTCGGATTCCTGGCTTCGTATGTGGGACTTGAGGACAGGTACATTGTTGAAGATGATGGCGGGGCATACCAAGAGTGAGGTGTGGGCATTAGCGGTATCGCGAGACGGGCAATTGATAGCAAGCGGTGATGAGAAGGGAGAGGTCATCGCCTGGCAGGGAGCAACTGGGGAATTTCTCATCCAAGCTATCAAAAGCCAGTCCGGGATCATATCCCTGGACTTTTCTCCCAGCGGTACAATGCTAGCCACCGTTTCAATGGACCAAAAGGCGAAGTTGTGGGATACGAAAACCTGGCAGTTACAAGGAAGACCGATCACGTGTGGTAATCGTGTCTTCTGCGTTCGCTACTCGCCTTCTGGCGAACATCTTGCTATTGCGACAGCCAGCAACATCGAAATTTATAATCCGGGGACCAGGCACCGTATCGCGAAGTTTAATGCTCACGGCTCATATAACTGTTCGCTCACCTGGACACCCGATGGGACAGGCCTTCTTTCATCAGGCAATTATGAGGATCCTACCATACGAGAGTGGGATGCATCCACCTGGGAGCAGGTCGGTGATGCCTGGGTGGGACACACCAAGGATGTCAATGTCATTGCAATTCATCCGAGTCCTGCTGGAACGCTCGTCGCTTCTGCATCTGATGACAAGCAAGTCCGTCTCTGGCGCCTTTCAGATCAAAGAACTATCTCCATCTTCCAGCACTCTGACCGGGTGTGCTGTGTCACATTCTCCACGGATGGCAAGCATATACTCAGTGGAGGTGACGATGAGAAGATATCAGAGTGGGCAGTACCCAAGGATGCTTTGCCCAAGGATGCTAAGTTAAAGGTATTTTCCCATTATTATCCTGTCCGTCCTGATTGTTCATCTCGTCTCGTTTCGTTTTCTGTTTCCAGGCTCAAAGCTCTGATTCAAAGGCATATTTCCACAATTGACTCTAATAACTAAATTCGAGCATACCTTAGATTCTCACCATCACCACGAGTGCCCGGAACGCCCTTCTTTTGGGGGAATTGCCTACGGCTGAAAAGATAGCCACGCAAGGGATCACGGCCCACGCCAACGACTACACTTCCTATGCCACTCGCTCATTTGTTATGGCACGCAAACGCAACTGGGACCGTGCACTTCAAGATGCAAATGGAGTAAGTCATCCGTCATGCACTTCACATAGGCTAACATTGATCCTGGCATAGTCAATACGCATTAATCCATCGTTAACAGGCTATATTGCAAAGGGCATTGCCCTCTATGGGAAAAGGCAGTTCCGGGACGCAACGAAAGTTTTTGACCTTGCGTTCAGATCGGCTGATGGTGTTGCAAGGACAACACATTTACTTTTCCTGATCAAGGCATGTTGCTCTTTTATTGCACACTCCGCGCTTCATTACGAGTCACAGGCTATCGCACTGTTTAATGCAAATAAACACGATGAGGCAATGCTGCGCGTCCAAGAACTAGTCAATGATTTTCCTGATACCGATCTTCTTGCTTGCCGTGTCGTTGAAGTGAGTATTAAGTACAATTTCGTGTGCTGACTTTGATGATTTCGCATCAGACGTATCTACGCGTCCAATTAGGCAACATTGCCTTGAGTAGCTGGTCTCATAAGCTTGAAGCTGTCAACCATTTCACTTCCGCTGTCAAGGCTAGCGTTTTCTTTTCCAAATCGCCAATTCATCGTATGTATGGGGATTTTACCGTGGTACGTTGGTGTTATAAAGTCAACAGTATTTCCTCATGTTCAACTGCGTGTTTTTTTTGGCAGCTCTTCGGGTGGAATCTTGAGTCATTGTGGCTCACCGCCCACAAGCAACTATACCGCGCTCTCATGCGGGCGGGTAGAATTGGAGAGGCATCCACAACGTTACAATCCACGATGGAGGCATGTGATGAAGCTACAAAATCCAGCTTATGTGCGTGGCTCGCCAGTAAGTCGTCGGTGATGCTACATGCTGCGATCCTTAACTACTTTTTTCTCAGCTTTCTAGAGAGACTGAAGTATGCTACGTCTTGCCAGATACAGTCCTCTCTGCGAGCAGTCACTCTTGCATTTTGAAATGCAAAGATATTTCGTACGGTTACTCGACATCACATTTACCGCATGACAGGTCATAGCTTGAAATCAGACCAAACGTTCTATGTACAACACTCACACGCCCCCTAGTCCCTCCCTCCTACCACCTACTATGAATTGCATTTATGCCATATGGTAATCCTTTCGTTCGACACGTAGTACTCTTCTTCGATTTCTTCGCGGTATGATTGGAAAATCCATCCAGGTTGGAGATACACGCCATCGCAGAATTAGTCGGAATTAAGCGACTGGAATCCTGTGTCATGTTGTTAATATTGGGTTTGTATTTTCAAGCTGTAGTCTTCACCAAGAGGGTCTAAGCTTAAGGATGAATGGTTGCGTGATTACAGTGTTGTATTTAAACTATGCCGTCCTAAATAAGATACTAACAGAGACAATATATATAAAATCTGGGTGAACACGCGAAAATGCAGACCCGCACACATCTATTACATGGTGCCCATGCTGAATCTCCGCGATGTTCTACCCAGGAGGCCCTATTGAGAATGTGGTCCGTATGGTCGGCGCTCTTTCTCGACGACTGGATCCAGGTACAGGTGGCGGGCTCAGGATAGGCGAAGACCCATACTGATCCGAATTTGTCGCACCGGCATCAGTGCGCCGCTCGAGATAGGAAGCGTCATCGGAAGAGCGGTCCCCCGCTGGTGTTGTCCATATGCGCACAGTACCGTCGTGGCTGCCCGTGGCGAACATGAATGGGTCGTCCGTGGAATGATTCCACGCAACACATGTCAAGTCCCCGCCGAATGTTTGGGGTCTAATGTAATGGAGTAAAGCCGCACTATCGCGATCCCAGATGTGGATATCGCCCGCTGTGTCCGAGTATTCATAAGTACAGTTTTTAGACGAAGCCGACAGACGTACCTTTTCCTGCGCATAACACTAGCTGATCCTCCTTGCCGCCAAAGTAGCTAGAGCCCGCGATATCCACCTGAGCTTTGGGCAGATACGTATGACGGAGAAGTAGCCTAGCGACTTGTGCAAACGAGTGTTGTTCACGACCTCTGGCATCCCGTACCAGCTCCATCTTCCACAACTGTGGCGGTGTCTACGAATACGATATAAGTGATCAGAATATGTAAAGGTATCGTGACTCTCGGTACCTTGCGCTCAAAAGAAATCAGCACGTTTCCACCCCTTTTGGATATCGTGATGTCACGCACGTCGTTCACGACGGGTGTCTGACTTTTGAACTCCATCAGTAAAGATATTCGAAAAGATGAAGGTAGCTCACCTTTCGAATTGTTTAGTCTCAATATTGAAAACTAGGGTATACGAAGTTAACCAGATGGCCTATGGACATGCACAACGCTCACCTATTATGCGTTTTTCAACCCTAGTGGTGCGGCTCGGATGCAATCCATTAGGTGCGGCAAGGAGTGGACCCACACCCAGTAGCCGTTGACCATCTGGAGTCACAGCCACATTGTGCAACTGGATGCGACCAAAGTGATACGAATCAAGAACCTTGAAATATGTTCAGTCGGGATTCGGCTGACACCGAGTAATTTGATCACACCTTTCCTTGGATGTCCTGAAGAAAGAGTTCACGATTTATCAGTGCATACACAAATAATGACAGTTGCGCTAACCAGTTTAAAAACATCACTACCTTCGACGGAGAAGAAATGCGCTGTTGTAAAGCATCAGTAACGTACAACCAGACAGGACGATAAAACTAATTACTGTCGCTGTTAGGCAACCATGCAATAGATGACACAGAGTGCGGCCTGTCGATTGTTCTCTTACTGAGTCCATCCTCCGTCCAGACCTTGATTCCACGAGTTAATCTTGTCAACAGAATGGTACCGGTCGCAGACCTGTCCGATCACATTTGAACATTTGCATTTAAAAATAGTGAAACACTCGCTGCATACCATGCAACTTGGCCGATAAAACCTCGCACATGTACCAGAACAGCTTGAGTGGAAAAAGATTCCTGGGCAAGATTAATGTAAACAATGTTTGTAAAGCGCGATGCCTCATATGCTTACCCCGACACGAAAAATGATAGAAGACCTATCCCAACTTGACGCAGCATATCAGCCTGAGAAGCCACAAAGAAATCATAACGCACCTTGACGTAGCGAGATATTTTCCGTTTGGGGAGAACTGTAGATGTCGAACAAGGGCAGTATGTATGGAAAGGTCCTGTAAGGGTTCCAAAGTTCTCAGCTTTGGTATCAACGTGGAAACTCTCTGTCCTCGAATGGTATTCAAACCGATGGACGAGAATCGGGTGGGAGACATTCCCGCAGTGGAGTTCCGGTCAAAGGAAGGTGTCCGTGGCGGCATGAATGGCCGTAGATACAGCGGGACCTGCCCCGCTTGCTGTTGCTGCATCATGATGACAGAACGAACAGCTCCCTTAAAGCGCTGACGGGCAATGGATCGACGGGAAGACTCGCTCTCCTCACTCGCAGGTGCATCCAAAGAATTGGGACGTTCGGTGTATTCCGAGCACACAGATAAAGCTGGTTCGTGGTGGCGAGAAATTTCAAGCATCTGCGGGCCCTCCTGTGTGGTGGGAAGAGTATGGTGCTTATGTCTGAACCGCGCAATCGCATTGGTTACCTTCTTGAAAGACACTCGTCTTATCAAGCCGCGGATCGCCAAGATGCGTTGATTGCAGTAATGGATGATCTTTCGCACTTCCACAACAGCAGAAAGGAGGAGCATGCGGTGGGTTGTTTCGTTTATCACATCCTCCAGCCACACATGACCGCGGTGCTGAACGAATATCCAGCGTTCTGAGGCGAACCAAGCGGAGACGGCAGCCAGGCCGAAGGAAGTGACAGCCTGGGAATAAGTAAGCACGCAATTCAGAAGCGCCGAGCTATCAATAGACTTACTGTAAAAACAGTGGTGATTGTGGACGTAACAAAACCCTGACCAAAATATGACGTCTTAGACACGCGTTCATCAGCAGAATAAGACCCCATACCTGATCTGTAGCGTATGTGAAAAGCATCAAGCCCGCGGAAAAGCATGCCACAGACATGACGAGAAAGACTAAAGGCGATCGCTTAATCCATATCAATACCCACCAAGGTACCCTATGTCCCGGAGAACGACTGAACGACTGTCATTAGACACGAGTACAGGTAGGACGAATGACAGACTTACTACATGGCTTGCTTCCAGGTGAGACCGAGAAGACTGTTCACTGCGGCTGCTATACTGAAAACCAACGAGGAGAACCAGAACGCATTAACAGACTTCTCCAGCACTCCATCCGTCAACTGGTATGAGAATTGTAAGGTCGTTGCTGTCACAGCTGAGAAGAACGTCGCGACTGTCGACAGGTTTAGCAGGTTTGCTGCTGCATGCTGCTGGGCGAACCTAATCGTCGGTACGCCTGGAGGAGAACATAAGTTTGGAAGTGCTTAAGGATGGATTGTATGTATACCGATTTCAATAAACATCGACAGATTGACCGTGATGTTGTCGATGTGCTCCCCAATCTCCGATGTCAAATCGTGGATATAGCGCTGCACTGCTGGATACCGAAATTGACCTGAAACTAGTTGAGAAGATTGTCCAATGCAACCCCATGCAGACATCTTACCTTTGTACTCCTGAAGACACGAGGCCCAATACTAAAAAATACGGTTAACGGAGAATAATGTAACACACCGAAGAGTTCACCTTGAGATCGACTTCGAAAGCACGCATTGACGTATTGACTGCCTCATCTGTAAACTCCGGAAACTCGTTCAAGCAGTTCAGGAACGTTACGACATCTTCTGCGAAACTAGCGAATTGACCAGGAAAACTTTCGGGATCAAGACCGTCATCATGTATGGGCCTGAGCGGGGGTTGTTGACCTCTCCATGTACGTCGTCGGTCCATCAAGTTAGGGTTAACTAATGTTTCCCGAGGTTGACGCGAAATTTTCCGAGGGAATAGTGTAGCTGCGTTTTCGCGAAATAGAAACAATAATTTTGTGAGGCGTTCCCGTAGTCGAAAAGCAGAGGACAATATTCCAACGGAACTGCCAAGTTGGCGGGCAGCGTTAGCGAAGTTCCGGAGCTACATAGGAGGTGAGCGCTAAAGCATGAGAGCTGCACCTGTTCGTACCTCTTTGTCAAGATTATCCATTCGCCTGTGCAGACTAGTCAGTGCAAGGAGACAAAGCAACAATGTGGGTCTTACCTCTCGAATTTATTAAACAATTCTGACCCTGCAACTTGCAGTTTTTCATCCACAGTAGCTGAAAACAACTCAGGCCAAGACTGAGCGATGCGCTGATGACCACTCACGGACGTCTCGGTCATCTTCGAAATTAGAAGGAAGGTTGGCATCTAAAATAGACAATTAACAGTGTATGATGGCCAGCGGGGACGACTGACCATGGTCTGAAGACGCCTCGTTGCTAAGCTCGCTCAGGACATCCAAAAGACTAATGATTGTCTGCTTCCGTCTCGGGTCCGTAAACGCTTCACTTCGAGTGTAGGGGCTTGAGGTTGCGTCATGGAAAGAACGAGCAGCATGTGCTGCTCCTGTGCCTTCAACATAAGTGAGAATGGTCAAAACTGCTCTGCTGGAGGACGTACCACGAAACATAGAGAGAAAACACTACCGTGTTTGCTGCAGCGATCGTCCCTGGGTATTATAGGCGCAAGGATCGGATCCTAGTTTTGATGTTGAAATGGGGAACTAAAGTAAGGCTCTGAAATATGCTTCAAACGGCAGAACGGCCTAGGCGAGCACCGCATGTAGAAGTCGTGATTTGAAAGCGAAATGCGAAATTCATACGCTGAACGTCTCAGTGAGGAATTATTTAAGATGACGGCATGTTATCGCTAGACTCACTGAACTCAGCGATTCGGAGCGTGACAGCCTCGAGGAAGAATACGAAGCACCGGTGACCCTGACGTGGAGCTGCGCTGATCTATAGTAGAGTGCTGTCAAGCTGATAGGAAGATAATAAGTGAATCTACGGTGAATCATTCTCAAAATACATAAGCACGGGACAGAATAATGGGCAAAAAAATTGGCGAGATAATATGGACGGGTTTCAAGGGCAACGTGTAGACGTAAAAACGGTGTGATCGGGTACTGATGGATCAGACGTGCGGAAGCAACGTGTTTGCGAGTAAGTGAATTATCAAAGGATGACTATAGATGGACGACTAGTGGAAGCCTGTGGCCGCGGAGGTGAAACTTTTGTTAAATGGACTAACATATTTGGGGTGAACTGAAGAGGTAGCCTGCAGGAATCGGATATGGCTGTCAGAGACGCGATGGTCAGTGCTCAGTCAGAAGCAAACGACCACGTACAGGACATACACTTTCAGAGCCTTATCATAGCTTCCAGTACGGCTCTATCTCCTGCGCGGAGAACTCCGTAAAAGGAGGCCATGATCTCAGACTTCTCAGGCTGCTACGGAGTGAGGTATCAAAAGGGCTCCATGACGTGGTCCGCAACTGGTGAAAGATATGCCGAAACCGTTTAGACCGGTTGTTTCAGTGGAAAAGTAAGAGGGCCCTCGAATATTTCTGCCATAGTGCCATCTTCAATAAAATGTGGTAGGAGCGTGCTGCATCGTTGTCGTCTCAATCGATTGGACATGTGACGGAGCATGTGACATTGGCCAGCTCGTTATGCCAAAAAAGGGAAGTTCGATTGCTCTTTCCACTACTTCCTTCTCTCACTGAGTACAGTAGATCCAGTCGAACTCATCCGTAGTAGAGGACACCTTAACGCACTCATGAACCATGCGGATCCTTTCATGGAACATTGTAAGAAATGATCCCAATTCCTTCACGAAAGAATGTACTCTGACATTCTGCTTGGGCCGACAGAATGGTGTTAGAACTCTTCCTCAATATCACCCGTGAGTTATCCATGATTTCCACCTGGTTTCCAAGGGCCTAAAAACCGTAGATGGAATACCTTCACTTCATTTCAGGCAATTCTGGAACATCTCAAGGCAGATATAATCTGCTTTCAAGGTGCGGGTTGTTCATTCATTTCACCTTCCCCTGTCGAATGCCCAAACCTTATCTATCCAAGAAATGAAAACCTCGCGTTCCAACCTGTCACGCTGTGTTGCTTTACCAGACGATTTTGAAGCTTTCTTCTCCTTCCCACAGAATAAAGGAGGGTATAGTGGTGTCGCTGTTTACGCTAACTCCCGCACTGTCATTCCACTCCGGGCAGAGGAGGGTCTCTCCGGCATCTTGCAGCCCAAACCACCTCTGACGTCGGATGATCGGATATCTCGTTCATATCCCTGCGCACATGAAATCGAACTAATGCCGGACGAGCATGGATCAACCCCAAGCGATTTCGCTGCCTTAGATGGTGAAGGCCGTGCCCTGATCATAGACTTTGGCCTATTCGTACTGATCAACGTCTATTGTCCAAACGAAACTTCTGATGCTCGTCTTCCTTTCAAAATAAATTTCCACGTCATGCTGCAAGATCGAGTCGAAAAGCTCATGAATGAAGGCCGGGAAGTTGTGGTCGTCGGTGACATCAATGTTTGTGCAACGCCATTGGACCATTGCGACGGTCATCTTGCTAGTAACACTGCAACTTTCTACGACCATCCTGCTCGTGCGTGGTTTCATAGGTGGTTGAGTCCTATTGGTTGCATGACAGATGCCGTGCGGACATTCTGGCCTGGCAGAAAGGCAATGTACACATGTAAGACGCAAGTGTGGTTGATCTCTTCCCATCTTTAATATACTTTTTATGTTAGGTTGGAACACGAAAATTTCAGCTCGAGAGACCAATTATGGTACCCGGGTTGACTACATTCTCGTTACACCCGGTATACTTCCCTGGATCAAGCACGGAGACATTCAGCCATCACTCAAAGGCTCTGATCACTGTCCAATATATATCGATCTTCATGACGAAATAACAACTGACGCTGGCGAACGATTATTCCTTCGTGACGTCTTGCCAATCAACGGGAATCGGGAAGACCTGCCTCGGCTCGCAGCACGACGATGGGAAGAGTATTCCGGGAAGCAGAAACTACTGTCCATGTTTTTTGAGAAAGGGAACAAGCTGCATCCACCTAGCAATTCTCCGCTTTCGCCCACTCCAGACACACAACTGCCCAGGGATTATTCTGGTGCTGCACAGCCCGATCACACGCAGTCTGCCATTGTTATTCCACTTCCAAATCCCTCGCTGAGCTCTCGTAATTCGGCGTGCGCATCCACGAGCCAGCCACCCGAACCATCGCTACAGTTAAATCCCACTCCGTCACGCCAAACTGTGCCCCCAGCTAGTTCTACCAAACGCAAGTCATCAGACAATGCAGCCAAGAAAGCGCCCAAGAAATTGAAAGGTGGTCAAAGCAAAATCTCCTCGTTCTTTGCGCAACCGACAGTCTCGCATCCTTGCAGCCAGGAAATTTCTCCAAGCGACGTCACCGATTACCAGGACTACATAGACTCCGACCATCAGCTCGCACTCGAGCTTGCCGCTTCACTTGAAAATCCGCTTTCACAGGACTTAGCTACCTCAGCGACGCCTTCAGCTTCGCAAAGTAAAGCGGCGTGGTCACAGCTGATGGCTCCCATTCAACCACCAAATTGTCTTGTACACGGTGAACCTGCAAAGGAGCACACCGTTACCAAGCCGGGTTCAAACAAGGGGAAAACTTTTTTCCTCTGTTCGAGGTCTGTCCCATCATGACCCTTCATTTCGCCTCTATCTAATTCCTTTCATTTAGACCTGTCGGCCCGGGGTACGACAAAGGTAAAAGCGAACGCCTTCGCGAAGAGGTGGATCACCGATACCGATGCAATTTTTTTAAATGGGGCAACGACGTCAGACGGGAAGCCAAAGACAAATTTTCCGCGTCATGAAATCAAAAACGGCCTCGAAGCAAATTACACTGGTTGCATATACACACATACCTCGGGCCACGGTTGCTCTTGTCCTTCATTAGGCATTTGTTTTAGGGTGTCATTGCATGAGCATCAGACACGTGTTTGGTGCGTGGTTTACACGATATAACCACGAGGCTGACATCCATCCACGACAAATCCACGAAGATGATTATACCTTTTGTACCTGAGTGCTATGATCCACAACTCGACGCGCGGATGCGTAGACTATAATGATAATAATATGTTCATTATGTATGCTGCTGGTCCGGGACTATATTGTCCCCTTTAGCGCACGGCAAATACGCTTCACGGCAGCCATCACTTTCTTGACGTTAAGCGAAATGCATAAAATTTTTGCGTACGACACGGCGGCTATATTATAGAATAACAAAATACGAAACGCGCCTGCACGACAGCAGCGACGATGACGTGGGGCGGCAGACATTAGACGGACGGCTAACTTGATCCTCGGATTTGTTTCTTGGCAGTTCCAATCATGGTATTATTTACCTACAAAAGGTTTAGAAGTCACCACATGGAACAACGATGGGGTTCACCTTCGTCGCGAATCGCAAGGAGCAGAGAGACTCATTTAGATGTGCCGCCAGCGGCGAGAGGTTCAAGATCATCTGCCACAAAATCATGTCATACTAACATCTCCATAATCAGATCCCGCGCTTACCAGGGTCTTGGAATTTCCGCTCAACGAGTTTTGCAACAAATACGTCAGCTAGAAACCTCATCAGCGTCGATCAGAAGGCATGGGGCCAAGAAGCCCGCAAATCACCTTTGAATTCCTATATGGAATGTGCTTCTCTCCTTTTTCTGCTTTTTCGCCTAGTGCAGCGATGACGTCCCCAAGCGCACTCAAGCTCTTGTTAATGTTTTGCGTCTCTTTCAGTCGGTCTTTGTCCCCCGCAGCCCCACTCGAGTTGAGGCGCTCGCTACCAGCCAGGTCCACGAGATTGAGGCTGCCTTCACAGCTCTCACCGGTGTGGGTGTTTGTACCAGAGATTCGGAGTGTGAAGACAGAGTGCGAACGCGACGAACGCTCGTTCATCAGGGTAGCTGCCACGGTGCGCCGGGAGTTAGCGACACGGAGGAGGGAGGTAACAGACGCTGGAGATTGCAAAGGCATCACGTTCACATCAGTGACACGAGTACCCGACTTGTCGTGCTTGATCTCATGCTTCTTCTTGTCGAACTCACCCTTGCCGAGGAGGTCGTTGATTGTTTCGTTGTACTGTGCATTTTCTCAATTGGGTCCCTGCAGTATAACGACAAGATACGCACAATCTCGAGGAATTGGCCGTCCATCTTGTACTCCCATCCTTTGGACTTTAGGTCATCGGCAGCTTTGAATACTTGATTCACTGCGCGAGGTATCATACCTGTCGTGGCCTCGGTCTGAAAAAATAGTGGGTGAGACATATGAAGCCTACACGAACAAAAAAGTATACCGATCCGCCTTCCATAGTGAAGGACTTGCCAGAACCTGTTTGGCCATAAGCAAATATGCAGACATTATAACCGTCCACACAGCTCTGAGCGAGGAATGAAATCTCCTCAAAAACTTCGACTTGGGTCGATTCAGGTTCGAATACCTGAGGAAGAGCAACCTCAAGATCGTGCAAGCATTGTTAGGAGAGAACGAACCCGGTCAAAACCAAAGTTGTAGATTTCTTTGCGCTCAGATCCCATGGCGCTGGAGCTCGAAGAGGAAACGACAATCTCCTTGTGGTCCCTTTTGTCAGGAAATGTTATATCAGCTTCCCGTCCCTTTTCCTCGTCATCAGGAGTTAGATTGCTGGTGAACGAAGATGAGGGCGACAAGTCTGATGTGAGGACAGGGCGAACTCGACAGAACACCCGAATGTTGCCCTTGAGCTCCTGAACCATATTGTGCAACTTCCGGCGTACCATCTCGCTTTCCCTGGCGTCTTGCTCGAGGTCCAATATTCGTCGATGCGCGGTTTCGAGGTCGAGCGTCTTGTCTGAGGAGGTGGTCATTAAAGCATCGAGCTGCATCTGCGTAGCAGCCTTCTGTGCCTGGAGAGCATTGATCTGCGCATTGAGAGCAATATGTGAGGTAGACTGATGTGATAGTGTTGCCTTGAGGTTTGACACGTTATCTCTCTCCCTCTCCAAATCACTCTTCGCCAGCCTCAACTCATCTGCAAGCTCTCTTGCCTCTCGAGCTTTACTTTTTGCTTCCATCTCGAGCTCCATAATCTCCTTAGCATGCTTCATGCGCAACTTCTCGATTTCATCGCTTGCGCTCACCAACTCTCTCCGTTTATCAAGCTCAAGTGACTTGGCGTTGGCGAGCTCGAGTGATAGAGCACGATGGTTCGCTTCGAGCTCGGCTACTTTGGCGCGCTCCGCATCCATAGTTTGGGCTAGCCTTTCGGCATTGGCAAGCTGTGTGGATTCGATGGAAGCGACCTGGTTTTTCAGGTCACGGAACTCTTTTGTTTGTAATTCGCTTCCGCTAGCGACTCGCGATGCTGAAACGACACGTCCTGAAGGACGTATAAGTCCTGTTGACAAACCAAGTTGTTTTGGTGGTGCACTAGTTGCACGAGTTGTCCGCCGTGGTGCTGACGTTGATAATTTCGGTGGTTCGGGTCTTGTGAGGCGTTGTGGACCTGACGGCTGTTTCGCCACAGGGCCTGTAATTGTAGTTGGTCTATTGAGAGCGCTTCGGCTGGCAGCTAGAGGACGCGCTGTGGCACCATTACCAATTGCTGGGAGTTTGCGGGGTTGATCAAGAGCCTCTGCATCCAGATCATCTTCTGCTTTGCGTTTGTAGCCCAACGTCGACGTCGACATAGAGAAGCCCAGTGTAGTAGCGATAGAAGGGATTGGCGGGTCTGACGGGTCTGGAGAGGACCTAAGGCGCGGTAACCGCGACATTACGAAACGTTGAATCTGGCCTTACAAACACTTTGGGAAATCAAGTAACATTTTGGCGACGCGTCGGAACACGTGATTTTAAATAACCCCTTCAAGGGGGGTGGCACTCGGATCGCAACAAAATTCATATACCGGAAGTTCATACTTACACTCGTCTTGTAATGCTGACGCTCTCGGTGCGCTGCCAGCGCGTCTCCTGCCAACTGCTTGCTTCGTCGTCCACGAGTCCGCTCGCTCAGACGCGTAGCTATGCAACACAGCCAAAGAAAGGACAGATCGTAAAGCAGGCTTGTAAGTCCGCATTCACGTTAATTTAATATTGAACGTTCAAAATGCATGTGGGCTATAGCGCAGGGATTCAAGGGGAAGAAGAACACTCCTTCGGGTCAGATGGAACATGCAAAGAAGGATAAGAAAATGATGGTCTGTTCTCGTTCTTCGAATATTGATCATAGCCCGACTTCCCTCCGTTAGGCCTTCCAACCGTTGCCCGCCTCGCAACTTCCGCACCCGTTATTTGAGAGTGATTGTCCAGACACCCTTGCCTTGCAGTCATTCCATCCCGTATGCTTCAGGTTTCTTTTTCGTGTATGTTGGATTGATGCTTCTTAACAGGAAATGCTTACGAGGGTTGTCGAGTCTCAAGCACTCAAATTCCCCCATAATGAAAATGATCCCTTCCGTATCTTTGGGTTGCCAAGAAATATCCTTGTCGAGGTTCGTGGAATGTCACATTAACGCACAGGTAAATTGATCAGTTTACTCTTTAGTTCCGCCTGCTTTCCAAGCCCTGCAGCGTTATACGTTCTGTGACAATCGACGCAATTAGCAAGTTAGACGCGGCAAGTGATAAGAACAGCAAGGAGTCTAGGGTTGTTTTGAGTATGCTTCTAGTATACCTGTCACAGGTTTTCATTGACATCTTTTCAGCTGGACCCCAGGGCTGTGGAAAGAGTTATCTTCTCCTACAAGCCTTACAATATTGCAATGCTCGCGATTGGCTAGTCCTCTACATCCCTCGAGGTCTGTGCTTTCCAGACTTCTATCACAAGGCTAATCCCTGATGTCTCCCATAGCAACTAATCTTGTCAACTCCACAACTGCCTACACTTACGATATGCGAACTCGAACATACTCTCAGCCAATCTTTGCTTATCAGACTCTCCAGCGCTTTCTCAAGGTCAATGCACCCCGGCTCGAACAGTTACGCACCCAGACCGAGATAGAAATAGAACGTCGCCCTCCGGTGCCCCCTGGCACACCCCTCGTGGAGCTCATTAATATTGGCCTCAAGGATCAGGGTCATGCTCCGACAGTGCTTGGTGCTGTGCTAGAAGAAATTGGGAAGCAGACAATGTGAGCCATTTCGTCTTCTCCGTGTCCAAGACAAGCATAGTCTCAACGGATGGATCATAGTTTCCCGGTGCTTCTGGCGGTTGATGACTTCCAGGCATTATATTGCAAGTCGCACTATCGTGACCAACATTTTTCGGCTATCAAGTCGTACCATCTTTCAATGCCACGCCTTCTGCTCGAGTACGCATCTGGACAGAAGTCATTTGTAAGTGCCTATGAAAATTTGGGCGCCTCTTTATCTGAATAGAATAAAAATTAGGCCCGTGGTGCAGTCTTTGGCGCGCTCTCGATGAGCAACACAACATTCCCATTACCTCTAGAGCTCCGCGAAGCTCTTTCTCTTGAACATGATCGACCCTATGGATCATATGTCAAGCGACAACCGGAGCTCGTAGAATACGCTCACGGCCTCGAGAGGCTGGCAGTACCCGCTAGCCTGAGCGTGCCCGAAGCAGCATCGGTTTTCGAGGTGTGGATGAAGGACCGGGCAGTGCCTTCAAGTGAGTAATCTTCTTCGTTCATTTGTTTTGGGAGGGTCTGACAATTTAAAACAGAACCCAATGATGAGCTATTTCTGGCAAAATATAGCGAGGCTAGCGGGAATGCAAGAGCGTTTGTTTGGAAGGGATTGTTGTCGTCCATGTCAGCATAGTAAAGCATAACTTTTATATTATCTGGGTGCGCACTATCGATGGTCTGACGTTGCCTTTTTATGAGGGTATTCTGATTCAGTCAGGGAATGCTTTTCTACAAAACCATACTAGAAGCCGTAATGGGGTCTCACTTGAAGAACCTCGCACGATTTTAGCGTGGTTCATTGATGTGCGAACTTGAGCGCGATTTGACAGACTACGCCTTTTGTTGCGCTAGCTATCGAACGGCAAGAAATACGTTACGCAGTGGGTTTTCGGTGTGGTGCTCACAATTCCATTCAAGTTGGCACACATGCACTCACCATGGGGAAAGGCTGCGGCCATGCTTGAAACTATTGTTATTTTTAAGAACAGGTTCCCAATGGTCGATGCATATGAAATCACTCGTGACCTTTCCTGTTTCTTCCTCCTCGTGCACTGAGGCTACGTCATCGTATTTGAGCATACCATTTTGTCCACCACTTTATACACACTAATAGAACACATCATGAACTCTCGCTAATTTTACCCTAAACACATGCCAAGTCATAGATGCCATCTAGGATCTCCTTCTCCTCGTTTTGTGTTGTTGGGTGCATGTCCGTGGCATATCGCGGCCAAATGCACAAATAGCTGGCACAGGTGTGTCCGCGTCTTCTTCAGTAAAGTGAATTGATGCATATATATAACATTTTTATTCTGCGCCTGACGAGAAGTGGGCATCTCGTGCTAGGCTACAAACGCCTTCGCTCGTGCAAATCGTCCAAGAATTTCCGACTCCTGCAGTGCGTATTTGGACTTGTTTTTTTCGCGCATGTACTGACTGAGAACTTGTTGTACAGTGACTGTGATTCATTATGCCTCTGTGTTACCTGATTCACTCCAGTTCGTCTTTCTTGTGTTCACAGCCCGCAATCTTGATTTTTCTAGCACCATCAGGGTTCGCACCAGAGGTCAGGTTTGGAGCTATTAATACAATGAAGAAGTCGCATCGACTTCTGGCCGAACTCCGAAGGTTCTGTAGGCGTCATCAGGGGTATACTAGTACTATTGGGTTTCGCTGTCATATGGCGGGTAGAGGGGACTTCGTCATAAAGGTATCGGCGTCCGTTTTTAATCTTTCTTTAAACTACTCGCCGTTGATCTGCTGATTTGATAAGGATGTCCGCTGTCCGTTTGGACCGTATCGCATCTCGAGCGACCTTGGGAGTTGTGATGGGACCTGTGGTGCCTGCTTTGCTTGTTCGCCTGCGCGCTCCTTCCATAGTACCTTAGAGTGGCCTGGTGCCCAGCAACGGTGAGTCGCCGTCTGTCATTTCGTGGGATGAATGGTCCAAGTGTGGTTCTCATTGTCCACTGTAGTGTCCTGAATTTGCGCTGGACGTCGATCCGTTACTTTGATTGTTGTCCTTACGTCTTACATCTTTCTCCACCGCCAAGATCATTCATTCCCCCTATCTCTGCTTCATTTTCTCCCTGGTCTCTGGTGGACTTGCTTCCAGCTTACCGCTTCATCTCCCCTTATTATGACTGCTTGTCCTACCACCCTTCCCTTGGTCGTAGGGTGGTAGGGACTTCGCGCATCTTTCGCAACTCGACTAATTGAACAGTTTGTGATTGGGGTTCCTGGTTTAGCGTCAAACAGGCTATTAGTGTAACGTATTATGCTGTCAAGTTTGGACTTTGTAGAGACACGGCGATTTCACTGACACCGCCAGCTAACGTCACCTCTTGCTTATAAGGCACGTTTGAGTCTTGATTCTGCTTGTTCCTAACTTGGCCTTCGATACCAATGTCCGGAGAAACGCTTTCACTTCCCGCTCCATCTGATGAACAGGCGTACATGTATGTATCTGCCCTTGAAGGTGGACACATGCACGTTCCTTTGGATTTAATTTTTGCTGGTGATCAACCGGACGAACCGATAGTTTGCCCCTCGCTTGCATTCTTTCTACGTCACTCGAAGAGCAATAAACGAGTCGTTTTCGACCTAGGGATTCGCAGAGACATAAAAGAGTTTGCGCCTGCTGCAACAGAAAGGTTCTTGCCTACTGTAAAGCAGACGGTGGCAGAGTCCTTGGAGGCGGGTGGTGTTCAACCCTCCTCCGTTGACGTGGTAGTCTTGAGTCACCTCCATTGGGATCAGTAAGCCGTTCAGCGTCTAAGGTGGTATGGATTTCCTAATTTCCCCCAGCGTCGGAGATCCCTCCCTATTTACTACAGCCGAATTTGTGCTCGGGGAAGGATCGAAGAAAGCTTTAGCGGACCCTGGCTCCTGCCACAATCCTGCAGCCTTTACATCTGTTCGTGTACCGGAAGACCGTTTGCGTTTTATCACAACTTTGGACCTAAACGTGGCAATCGGTCCCTACCCCTGCGCAATGGATATCTTCGGCGATGGCAGCATGTATATCATTGATGCATCAGGTCTCTCTCTAGTGCACGTATGGGACTAGGGAACATCACTTAGGCTTGTTTGTTGCAGGGCATGTTGACGGGCATATTAACATTCTTGCGCGCACTTCCCAAGATGGTGCTTGGATCCTGCTAGGTGCAGATTCGGCTCATCCCCCCGATCTTATCACGGGGAAAATGCAGATTGCGTACCGTGTCGACCCGAATACGTGCTCGGTGATGTGCGTGCACGAAGATAAGGAAGCCGCAGAGGAGAATATCCGTAGAATGAGGTCACTGTTAGAGGTCCCTGAGGGTGCAGGTTCTGATTTCACATGATATATACTGGTATCAAGAAAACAAGAACAAAGACGTCTTCTTACCGCACATAATACCGCCGCTCGTACCGTGATGGATAGTGGATAACTCCTGTAGTACTAGCACCGAAACGTGCAAGTGTACCTTCACATTGAAAGACAAATGGGCCTCACTTGTCACGGAAGAATCTGCGTGGATAGCTTAGTACAGAACAAGTAGTGTTGGTGCATGAGTACACATAACGTCCAGTAGCGGAGTATGATTGACAACTTCACGGACTCTTACCATATATAGTTATTTCCCTTCGTACCGGCGCCTCTTCCGACTCAGTCCACTCTATCGAGACTCAGACCTGAGGGTACGTCCATCCCATTGTCTCGCTACGACCACTAGACACTAACACGCACTGTAAGAGTGTTTACTGGTGTCTAGGCATTCAATATTAGCCCGTTCCGTCGAGACTGAGGTGCTTATAGTCACTAATGGCGAGGATGGAATACATGGCACGGAAGTCACTCGTGTACTATGCATTTTCCCCCTTCCGTTATGTCTGTAATTCAGATATATCTGCCTTATTCTCCGGCACAATTGTTCAGGCTTGTTTTTGACGAACCCGATCCTGGAATGGAATGTAGATAGTCAAGTCATCATTTCTCAACGACTTAGAGCCGGACACTCCGGAGCTCCCAATCAGAAGTGCATGTCGACACGATCGTTCGCGCAGCTCACTTGCTGCCCATCTTTGGCGAGGCATCTGTCCCAGAGAAAACCAAGTACGTTCCATAAGACTCTAACTCTACTTGAGGCTTACTGCAAGTTCCATGTTAACAAATTCGCAGATCACCATTCCTTAGAAATAGCACCTCGAGTGCATTATTCACAAACTTGGTCGCTTCACTTATGACGGCTGTCCCGGCTTCTGCGGTTTTTTCTTCCCTTCCGGCCATGTGAAGTGACTGCACCACTGCCAGTGCACAACTATTGCAAATACCGACATTCGCGCCTACGAATGGTGCACTATCTCGCACTCACCTCCCTCAAACTTAACACCATAAAATTGACTCTTAATATACATGCAAACCGTTGCACATTTTTCACTCGTTGGAGCTCAAGCGCTCTAATGCACAAGACGACAAGACGACATTGCCTTGAGAACTTTACAGAACAATAACTCACTATCTTAACAATGTCCCTCGGAAGTGGAAATCGCGATGGAAAGGAACGACGAGTCTTCTCATTTTTTTTCGGGATCAATGTTTTGGCAAAGTTCGAAGCAAAGCACTCTTAACCGGCTTTTTAGATCATCCAGCATATCGCCCAACAGGTACAACTCCCCATTGACTCCCCAAAACACTGACAACTGATGTGCATCACACTGTGAGATGCACGGCGTCTCACTATTGATAAAATAGTAACATTTCGCATTGTTTGCTGCCTCAGGCTGCCGCTTCTATCCAATCGTTCAAATTTTCCCCGACGTCCAGGCCGTTGCAAACTACTAAACATGTGATGAGTTTGGTTATGGGATGGACTACTAGGCGCAGATCCTCATAGCCAGCTACCAGGCGGTTCAATTATGGACATGCCCTATGTGGGCTGAACTTCTGAAGGGCGGGTGGGAATGTCCGTACCACAAGTCAATGCTACTTGTCTAGAGACCACAGGATCCGAGTCCTACCCCCGCCGTTCATGCCACATCTGGCTGGTGCATCAAACCAATGAACAAGGCACTACCAGAGGACACTAGAATTGGTAATCATTATATCAAATCTTTGGCCAGGCGCCCCACGTTCGTATTAAGATCCGAGACAGTCCATTTTGATTTGGGAGGTGATTATGTCTTGACCTCGCAACGGTGTTCTGCGTCTTATTTTCCTCAAATGCTCCATTGGCACATTTGCAGCAAAATGATGTTTTCATTTCGGCGAACAGCGTTGGATGACATTGCTAGCACTGCAATTCTCCGTGGAATACGGGACGTTATACTTCGGTGATAACATATATGAAGGTGATCGGGCTGGTCACTGCGAGATCAATCTGATGGAACTAAGTGCACTAATCAGGCACAGGCTAATCCGAGTCAGTAACAAGCTTCACAAAGTATTGCTGAGCACTGCCCTTGTATGAATGCAAAGCAGCATCGCCATCCAAACCATGAAGGCTGGGTGGCACTTTGGTGGATGCTGCTCTGCCCCATCACGCCAACATTCTTGGGGTCGCTTCCCCAATTATTTATTCATGCCCGTTTACAACGGTGAATTAAGGGTTTTTTGGGCTTGGCGGTGTTCTTCAATGCTCCGTTCTGCGAGTGCAGCCATTTCTCCGTGCGTCTTTTCTGCCATCAACACCCTTTAACACCGTGTGGGTTTGATAAAATCCGGAGGTGATGGATTTGCTAGACAACAGTCGTCTGGGCATTCTTCCGGACCCCCTCAACCCCGCTGCAGCCGCAGGTATTGTCCGTCATTGAGCCAAAAATAGACCAACTGGGTCAATTACTCCACCCAGATGTGGAGATGCCCTTCATTAACGAATAAGTACTGTTCTTACTGATGGTAGCATGAACCCCGAAGGCCATCTTAAATTAGGTACAATTAAATTCCCATTGCGACATCATAAAATCGCTCGTCATAATACATACCAGAATACGCCAACCTCGATTGAGACATACATGTCAAATGAAGAGTTTGCGAGCTTTCTCAAACGGAGTGACGGAGTCCACCAAGCTGGTATCCTGCGCCCGCAGCGGCGACTAGTCCTTTATTGGACTGACCGCTAACTTGAATATTAGTGACGTTTGCTATCAAAAGTCTACAAGCAGCTCGCCTAAACCTGATTCGCCTATGGCGCCTACGTTGGCGTCTCTACAAGCGTCTATCTGCGAATGTGTTTGTCTCCTGGAGTCGGGCATTTCCTCCAAACAGACGACTCGCTGTGCTGAGATTGTTTCCTTCCGGCTGGATGGGCGAACCGCACAAGTATACACTGCCACTGCACAAATCCCAAACACCAGCCCTAGTGCCGGTAAAGAATGAGCAATGCCTTGTGATCATGATCACTGCCGAGGCCAAACACCAACCACGACGGTTGTCATTACTCAACAGGCGAAGCTATCGGCTATGATGTGTTTGGCAGCCCACTGGACCTGCTAATACCGCCACTGGGCACGGATGACTTCCTGGCTGCAATGTGGGCATGATCATCAGCTAATTGTCATACATGTGCAGGCAATTCTCTTTTGGAAAACGGCGTTTGAATAACAAGCTGGATTGCCGCAGGGGGGCAGTAGGAACTATCCGGTCCAACAACATGAATTTAGGGACGTTCGCACATTTGATAACGTTTCATGCTGTAGAAAAAGTAAAAGGGTAGGTTAGGAGCCGTTTGTAACTTAAATTCCAATCAGACGTGTCTTTGGATGCGTTTTATAGTGTGCATGCGGCTCATATGACATGTCATACGCAATATGAATACGTAAGATGCGAAGCAGGAGGGTGGTACAATCAAACTGTCGAGGGGTACAGCATCTACATTCGAATCAATATAAGGGTTGGGCAACGAGGAAACAGGGGAACGCACAATGCGGACGCTTTCACCGAATGCGCGTGGAGGGAGGTTGGATCTGAATTTTGATTTCACAACGCCGGAGTTGCCGTGTGGACGGGTGACACGACTGCAATTACAAACACAGTTATGAGGCCAACTGCACTACTGTTGCAAATAACGGACAGACGTACCCCCAAATTACACGAACCTTCGATCCCTGTACCTCCCTCTTAGCTTTGTAGACGTATGCTACACGCTGTATACACAACTGAGTCTATCTTTGGATGTAGAAAAGGGGAATGAATGCGTACCTTGCCGAGGTAGAATTGGGCATCCTCCTTCGTTGTGACACCCTCGATCTGGATGAGGGAGGTGTTGGGGCGAGTGTTGCGCTTAGCACGCTTGTGGCTGAGGACGCGTCCTTTGGAGTAGAGCCTGTGCATCAAGAGGAAGCATGAGTACAGTCTTGACCTTGCACCGAGAAGCACTTCATCCGTATCAGATCTAAGCCATCCACCCTGTTGCAAGCCATCCACTGAGATCTTCGCCAACGGAGTACGCAAATACGACACAGCGAAGCAAGCTAAGTAGATACTGACCTTGTTGAACCCATTTTGCCGTCTAGAAATCTTCCGCCGTGTCGAGGTCGCTGAACTTGAGGATGAATGGAAGGTAGCGTGACAACGTCACAGTGTAGTAACACGTAACACGTGACCATGTCACTTTTCACAAAGTATAAAGGACGTCAAATATCTTGTTGATCTACTAGTCATCGTTGCAGACGTCTAGTGCTGCACTTGACGACGTCTTTACCAGACATTGTCGAGTAACGGAGCGATGGGACATAGAAGCTTTCGTTTTGTATAAGCAGCTGACTGTAGTAGAACTTGTTCTACGATAGCATTGCAGTTTACCACAGAATGAAACTACATCCTTCTCAACTTATCATGTGTCTTCGCGGGATCTTGGCCAATCGTGTTCAAAACTCAATAATAATAACAATAAGACATGACGACTTCAGATGCTCATACTGGCTCTTTTATTGTCCGGCCGCCTAGGCCTTGGTCCGGCCCTTAATCCTAGGCTCACAGCAGTCGAGACTTTATAACCCAAACACCACCGCAACAGACTTTCAAGCACCCTACATATACTCTTCCAAGGCTTCAGTGAGCTCAAAGTCAGTTTGATTGCCAAATGAATCGGGTTGGCCCTTCAGTTTGGCGGCGCTTCTCTTCTACATCCTCGTCTCCAACTTTCGTAGCCAAACCTGCACCTTCCAAAGCACGTCATCATGTCCAAATTCCAGATACTTCCTTTCCACTTGGCTATAGCCTGACTGGTGTACATTGCGGCGTGAAAAAGAATCCATCTGTCCTTGATCTAACAGTTATACTTTCGACCTCTTCAAAACCTACTTCCGCAGCGGCATGCTTCACTCGTAACGCATTCCTTGCTGCCCCGGTGCTTGTCAGCCAGGATGTACTTGAAAAAAGTGCTGGCCATGTCCGTGCAATCGTGACTAACAGTGGATGTGCCAACGCAGTGACTGGCAAGCAGGGTTTGGAAGATGCTTGGGCCATGGTCAAGGCCACCGATGCCCTTCTCCCCAAACGAACCAAGTCAGAGTCTAACGAAGATATCCACGAAACAGTCGTAATGTCGACAGGTGTGATCGGCCAAAATCTTCCCATTTCCAAGATTCTCTCCGGAATTTCGTCTCTTGTACCCTCGAGTCTTGGCTCAGATTTCGCAGCCTGGGAGCGTGCGGCAAAAGCCTTCATGACCACTGATACATTCCCCAAACTCCGTGCTCGGACTTTCAGCCTGGGCGGACAGACGTTCCGTATGGCTGGGATGGACAAAGGCGCTGGCATGATACATCCTAACATGGGTCCCCCCACTAACCCCGGCCAACTTCATGCTACGTTACTGGGTTGTATCTTGACGGATGCTGCAGTTTCTCCGCAAGCCCTACAGTCTGCACTCACGTATGCAGTCGAGCGTTCCTTCAACTCTATCAGTGTGGATGGAGAAATGTCCACGAATGATACGATCGTCGTTCTCGCCAACGGAGCTGCTGCTGGAGAGACCAAGGAGATTGAGGAGCACGATCCTCTGTTCCCGGCCTTCCGTAAGGAACTTACGTCCTTCGCCGCTGAGCTGGCTCAGCTTGTGGTTCGTGATGGTGAAGGCGCAACTAAATTCGTTACTGTGTCCGTAGAGGTCTGTCGTCCTAAGGTTATCTATCTGTTCCATTAGCCTAATATGTGCAGGGAGCACCGACATTTACCGATGCGCATCGTGTCGCATCGAAGATAAGCACATCAGCACTGGTGAAGACCGCATTGTATGGTGAGGATGCAAAGTACGTCAGTTCACCCTTGATCGTGACTTGCCACTGATTTGGACAAAACTTACTTCAGTTGGGGCCGTATCCTTGCAGCAACTGGCTCTGTTCCTTTGTCCACACCCATCGACCCCTACCGCGTGAACGTCACCTTTGTTCCGGCAGACGGTACCACTCCACTTCCAGTTTTAGTGCGCGGCGAGCCCGAGCTAGTGGATGAGGCGCGCGCGAAGGAGATCTTGAGCCAAGAAGATTTTGAAATCAAGGTGGATCTCGGCCTGGGCAGTGAGAGCGCCCAATATTGGACGTGTGACTTCAGCTATGTAGGTTCTGTGTGTTTTCCCTCTAGACGCAGGCGCTGATTCGTGATCGCAGGAGTATGTACGGATCAATGGTGATTACAGAAGTTGAAGGAGTCTGCTGTGTTTGCTCTGTTCGATATGTATGATATCAATGTTTTCTCGTGGCTGTTGGGGTGTGGGATCTGCAAGCCGTCGATTTGATTTCGGATATACTGTCGACACTACTGTGGCCGTGCATTTGATTGTCGCTGCGCAATGAGAACAAGAACATCTCAGGCATGAAGATCACGCTGGACCCTTGCCAACTCTCGATCCGTCCTATTTGTTTTGGCGCATGCTATGTCGCGTCCGGTAGAACTTCGACTCAGCGCGATATCTCCATGTTTTCCAACTTACTCGGCGGAGCTTTGATGACTACCTTCGTGGTGGCGTGCACAAGAACTTCAGACAAGTACGACTTTGGGCGTGACATGAGCTTGTCTTCAAAAATCAAGACGCCTCGTGTTTGTAAACACCTGTGAGCGTATCAACTACAGCCAATACAGCGAATCGTAATGCACGATTTCCATCAATCCCTGATATCATCGATACCAACCCATAGATCCCAACGTGCTACAGATCAGCCATCAGCATCTTGATCAATCCCTCGAGCACCATAAGCTGTCCAGGCCGCTCCGCATTTGCAGAAGCAGTATGAACAAAGGTTTCCATGCGCACAGGATACGGGCTCTTTGCGAATGCTGTGGGTCCTGTGTCTGGAAAGAAGGAACAAAACTAATAGTACTTGGATAACTCAGGAATCTCTTATTTTGTCCTCCATATCCTGTATAACGGTTAACACCGTTCTGGGAGCGAAAAATGTATCAATACGAAGGCGGTCAGATTTGAGATAGCTAAGTCCATGGGATCTGGGCTGCATCGACTCTCGGCGGTGGACATATCCCATAGCTTCATCATGATACACCGTCGATGCCGAATCGCATTCTGATGGTTTGTCTTGTATGTCCCCACCCCCAAGGACCACTGCTATACATACCAAACGGCCCGAATAATTTGCAAATTATATTATCGTAGTGATTCGACTACATGATTTCTACCCTGCTTCAATACTTTAGGAAAGTGATCAATGGAGTGACTTGAGATCAGAATTCAAAAGCACAGCAGTTGCTCTCTTTGTGTTTATCTTCATTAAAGACTCCGTTACTGCAAGATGTAGACAACGACTTGCTTTTACTATGACACACCTTCCTGTGCGTGCACAATTAAAGAGCAAGACTACTAATCCACGCCTGCGGGTTGGCTGCTGATTACGGCTGACCGAAGACGCGGACAGCATCGCACGCGTTTGAAATCCATAATGCTAAATCAAAATCAGCCTCAATTGACTCAGTGTACGCCGTGACTGCTGGTTTTGCCGCATCTAGGTTGCGAGCTATTACATGTATATGTTTCACCCCGCACAGCGATTTCATCGACCTTCGACTTATCATCTCATCGATACGATCCATCCGAACAAACCCCGCGTAGCGACATCCGGCGGCGAAAAATCAGAAACAGAATTGCAAAACGATGTAATTGCTGTATGCTGCGATGCGATGCGCCAGATTTGATGTAGCACGAGGTGCATCTGCGATTGATTCTGAACACGTTCGTTGGGAATAACGATATGATGTGTCCATTCGGGCCGAGTATCCCAGTCCGACTCATCAGTAAGATCCCCCGCATACAGCTGGGGGCGTATCATGATTATATGAAAGTCGATGTGATATAATCGGGAGGTCTATCCTTTATTACGTCTATACGTTCACAACAGCAATTTTGCGGGATGAGGGAAACCATCTTTGTCGCCTGGGAACATCAGCTATGGACGTTTACATCACGTCGACGAGCTGAATGTTGGGGATGATGTAAGGGTCCCGCAGTTGGCGGTACTGACAAGAGACCACTGATCAGCTCTGAGTAGCAAGAATATAGTGCAGGACGTACGTTGGTAGCAGCTTCGAACGCACAAGCATACTTGACAAGGGTGGCCTCGCTGAACCGCCTACCATAGAACGACAAACCAAAGCTAGATAATAAAGAGATAAGCACTCGATATGTAGGTAAAGAACACTATGCCTTACGGGAAGTTCGGCCCTAGCTCCACCAGCGTGCCACGTGAGTTATAGGTAACGTTCGTAGTTGCGGGGTAGTAACCAAGCGGGACTGTGACAATGGGGTACCCAGCGATGGCTGCATATCCTGGTGACATCGAGCTTGGAATGATTAGGGCATCAAGATCATACGTTTCCAAAGCACCAAGGATTGCTGAACGTGTTGTCATGCAATGTAGATGATGACATCAACCGCTGAAACTCACTGGCATTGGATCCATAATAATATTGTTCAAGCAGCGCAGTATAATAATCAGCATCTCCCATGGTGATATTAAGACTCGCAGCACCAAGCCATCTGATTGTTTCAAAAATGGTAAATCAAGTTAGTTCCCATCATGATGGGTCAACTCACGTTGCAATGTTGCGATCAGGCTGTCCAACATAAACCTAGTTAATAATAACACATTTGTGAGTCACAAAACGCACGTAGTCCTCTGGAGGATATGTCTCCGTGAAGTTTATGAGCTGTTGGAGGTTTCTATGAAGCAGCTTATAAATGAGCGACGAAAAGTGATCAAGAGTCTGACAACGCACACAATATGGTTGGGGTTGGTCGTCATTTCGTTGAAGTAGTTTGCGACGTCAAAGACAAAGTCAGCACCGACGACCGGATCCGTGGTGTACTAAGCGAGGAACATTGTGAGTTATCAAAAGCAACAATCAAGTGAGAGCCTCACACCCGCCCCAGTAAAGTTCAAGTATCCAGCGAGGTCTGGAAAATCAGCATTATCCACTATCGTAGCACCAAGTTTCTTGAAAATGTCGATGGATGCATTAAATGCTGTGATTTCTGGACCATTGGTTTTAGACACCGTTATGGCGTTGCGCGGGATGCCAATCTTTGCATTTTGTAGGCCTTCGCTAGTGCACTCGGCTGCATAATCAGGGATAGTTTCGAATGGGATAGCAGATGTATAGTTGTCGTGGGAGTCTTCGCCTGTCGAAATCATCAGACCAATAAGTTTGACACGCATCAGAAACAAACGCGCCTGCAATCACGGACAGGATGTATGCTGCATCCATCATTGTTCGGGTCAAGGGACCAATAGTGTCCTGAGTCTGCGAGATCGGGACAACGAGGTATCTGCTGGTCAACCCGACAGACTGAAATAATAATACAGTTTGTATAGAGCCATAGATCAAAGCAGACACGGAGACATACAGGCTTGATTCCAGTTAAACTATTTCTGCTTGAAGGAGAGATGATAGAGCCAGATGTCTCTGTCCCCACAGCAGCAGCGGCCAAACCGATGGACGAGACGACCCCAGGACCACTGCTGGATCCAGATGGGTCTTGCATCGGGTAGTAGGCACCCATAGTCTGGCCGCCACGAGACGTCCATCCATTCGTCGAGTTCGACGAGCGATAATTGGCCCATTGAGAGAGATTGCACTTCCCGATGATGATTGCACCGGCCGCTTTGAGCTTCGCCGCAACCGTAGAATCGCTCGGCGGAATCGCACCAAGCAGGGCAAAGGAGCCGGCTAATACATATTGAGCTGAAGCGGCGTAATAGATTCGGTATTTGTTACTGACCGGTGTTATTCATCTTATCAAGTGTCGCGATGTTGTCCTTGATGCATATCGGGATGCCATGCAACATTCTACAAAACAATCAGATTGAGGAACGTGGAGATCAGAATAAATAAAAATACCCTCTGGTGGATCCATCCGTTCTTTCAGCGTCTAGAGATGCTGCTATCGCAAGAGCATCGGGGTTGGTCTCGATGACCGCATGCAAAACAGGGTTGACCTCGTCTATACGAGCCACGTATGCCTTTGAAAAAAGAGGTATGAAAATGGATCGAAACAAAAGAGAAAACTCCCATACCTTGACAAGGTCTACACTGGTGAACGTGCCAGCCGCAAGACCAGATTGGAGATCGTCAATTGTCGCGTATAATAAGTCCGGCAGGGCCTGTCCTAAGACGACTATTAGTTTTCGAGATAGAAGATCACGGGTCTTGGCATACCATTCCTGGGACTGGTTCCATAAGTGACATAGGCTAGCCCGGAACCCACCGACAGCAACGTTGAAAACACCAAGCTGAGCTTGATCGCAAACATAGTGATTATTTCCACGCAGAATTTTGCGTATGCAATACCGTCATATATACTGTCCATGGGCTTCAGGACATGTCATGGAATAAAATCGGTGTCAGCATACGTCGCAAGTATCAGCGATAAGGTGAGTAATATTCTGCACGTACATGAGGCATATGAAACACTTGACCAGTTGGCGGAATCATGTATCAGGAGGTGTCGCGTGGTATCGACACCCAAATAAGAGTTACGTGATCTTATCTCCAGCATGATGCTCCTCTCCTCGTGACCAGGTACCCAAGGCTATGTTCAAGCCTTGACGGTATGCCGAAGCCGTGGCTTGAAATTCTGGATACAGAAATGAGAGGAAGTGAAGGAACTCCTTGACACAACGAATGTGTGTTCTTGAAGACAGCGCCCTTCCGCGGGACTCCGGATAGTGCCAGGTCATAGTACTTTGTGGCCGAGTCACAGAAGTGATCAGTTGCAGGAGCTGTAGATCTCTCACCTTCTGCACTTCCAGAAAGTACAACGTGCCACCGGCACGATAGAGCACCTTTACATAACTGAGTTAATAAGGCTTTTGCCACAAGATTCTGGAGTTTCTCGTTGTTCGAAACTTCGCGGCGAATTGAATGAACACGAAGGTTTCCGAGTCGGCAACGTGTCGCAATGCATCCGCGACGCTGAAACTGCCGGAATCGCTGATGGGGACGTCGGCTGCGTGGGTTTGGTACATGTAGAGTATATCATTGTACTAGGCTGGAGTTGAACGTTAACTTTGCATTAGGATTGGCCCGCGGGCCGTCTGCAACCGGCCGCCGGCATGCCACATGCACGAACCTCTCATACTTCTTCGATGCACGGCAGATGGGCCCAAAACTCCTCATTCTCCAACTCTTCGTACAGGATGATGAAACGTTATCACTTCTAGGGAATTTTACGTATGCCTTCGTTTTCTCGAAGCATGATTCGGACGCAGTTGAGCATGGCATTCGGGTGATGTTTGTTTTGCGTTGACTATTTGCAGATTAGCTCGAGACTGATCAAGTAGTATCACTAGCACGGATCCATATGCGTTATGCTATACGTACCGAAGATTCACGTTACGAGGGGGCTCAAAGGGGCTCATCAGTGATGCCGCCTCATCGGCATCAGATTTCGAAAGTATTTCTGTCCAAGATGTGATTGATAACCGGTACATACGATGCAACAATTCCGTATCTGATGATGATATCACGATTCATAACGACTACAAGGAACGGGCGGCAATCTCATCGATCGCTTCCTCTCTCTCATGCCCCTCTCCGCGAACACGGCAACGTTCCCAGGCATCTCAGCGCACTTCCATTCAGCACGTATTGGCACTGATTGGGTTATATTCCACGTTCTCCAGGGACATCGTACGATGTCCCGTGAAATGGACTGATGCCAGTGTGGCGTTCATGGTTAGAGCAGCCCCACAGCTAACGACTGCGGTAGGACTACTTCCATTCCAGTATGAATTATACGTTGCAGTGTGGGGAATAGCGCAGGAACGGGGTCCGTTATCACGTTCCATATACGGTTGGTGACAGCGCAGGCAGTGCCTGAACGCACTATCATTATCCCCCACAGCAGTATGCGCGCTAGAATTCACAACCCCAATACCCTCTAGCACAGACAGAAAATCCGCTGAAAGAATCATTCAATCAGATAACGCCGTTGCAACATTTGCATTTGCTGTGGCGTAGTGTTGGTCGGCCATCGCCTCGAGAGCGGTTGCTACCAGTGAAAGATGCAGCTTTTGTCATGCCTCTTTGGGATATTGGGCGAGCGGTCGCACTTTGCATGATGATGATCAAGAGATACGGAGAAGCGCAGGATCAGATAGGCGGATGATCTCGATGTTCAAGATGATGGAGTCAGAAGGGGAGGCGATATTTATACCCAATCGTGACGACAGTATCTCAAACACTGGATCAAAGGAGAAATGACAGGTTAACTTGAAAACCCGTTCAAACCCGTTGATCGATCGATTGCCTGCAAAGTCGAGACAATGAGGCTGCTGATGGTGCCGCTCCTACCCTGTACTTGGATGCTTGATCATCATAAAGGCGGTATCGGTCAACACAGTGGGATGGCTTCAGGAAGACAAGATGTTTCCGGTCCGAGTCATTTTGTTCCCGGGGCTATCCATGATCTAGGGCTGAGGTACGGCCCCGCAGCCTGCGATCCACGTGCAATCAGGTATACGTAGCCCTGGCCACCCGATAGATGTCAGCGGAGAGAATAAAGACAGCCACAAATAGAACAATATTGTCATCCGTAAACACAATTGACAGGTATAACATGAATTCGAAACGCGTGTCAAAGAGTACTCGTCAGTTGATATCTGAACTCGAGCAAACAACCACGACAATAAGCTGAGACGAACTCAACTTAGCATCGGTGGCGTTCCTGGAAATACTTTTACTAGTACTGTTCCCGCTGTTTGTTCAGGGACGTGCCTTATGCGTACAACAACTTCGCAAACTCTCGTTTGTCAGTCCGTGGGGCGCAAAGCCATGCCAAGGACGTTATGGCACACTAGCTTATCTGCGTAAAGCCGCTGCATTGTCACGTTCGAAAGCGTCAATTGTCAACACTGACGGAAAGAGATGATAGCGTGGTATGAACATTTCTCATGTGAAAGAAAAATGATGCCTAACTGAGCGTGACGACCAAGGGTCGTTGTAAAGCGGGAGAAAATGCCCGAGAGAACTGAGCTCATTATTAAAAGACGATTGGAGTGTGCGCTGTGATCCGCCTTGATAGGGTGAGTAAAAAACCACGGGAACCTCGTGAACGTGAGGCAACACAAAAGTATGGGTTGTAAGAGTCTCGACGGGCGTCATCCATGAAACACCGGATGATGATGATTAGCCATCATGATGGGCGTTGATGCAAACGTGGAGGAATGATGGGCTGGCGCTACTACAGCAGTTGAGGACACAGTGTATGGCACGGAGAGGAGAGATCCATTTAGAGTGCCAAATCAAAAAAAAAATGAAAGCTTCGGAATCTGATTGATGTACAGGGTCGTTGTGATAGGGTAGGCGATCAAGATGATAACCCGGCAAGCAAATATAGAACAAAGGCAACACTGGAACGCAGCAAGTTGAAAAGTTGGAGACAAAAGATCATTCCGAGGTCGAGGATGGTGGCAGTTTTGATCAATCATGATGAGAATTTGTGTTGAGGAGGAGGGCGGGGATGATGTAGATGGCACGTTGGTGAGATGATCCGAGGGGAGTCGCGGGGATTCGCGTTAATCGAAAGATTACAGGAGCGCGGTGAGAGCGAGCCGCGTGAGCCGCGAATGGAACTATTTTTGAAAGTCCGATTACTAAAAGTAAATTATAGGTAAAACAAGTAAGTAATAGATAAAATTAAAATGAAAGTGTTTTACTGGGTGAATTCTTTGAGTTCAACTTCTTTTTACTTGTCCATAGACCGAAATTCGTACAACAGGATCTCCGCTTCCCCCTTTCCATGTCGGATCACGTTCCCGTATTACCGCAGGACTCAGTTGATGAATGGCAAGTACTCGAATACTTTGTAAATTATCTAACCTATACTAACAATTGATTTATATATTAAGGGAATCTCGTCATCACCAGTGTACTGATCATCGCCTTCCTGATATCCGACTACCCGCTCCTGCACCGGACAATATTAACCCACTTTCAGAATCAAGATCTCAGGAAACAGCCTTGACTCCAAATTTAACACTTCAAGACCCCAGCTTAGATCAGCGCCGTGTTAGTTCTTTATATACTTCTATGGCCGTGCCAAGTTTGATTGTTGATTTGATATCAGGTTTCGACATCTTCGCCACTGCATAAATCAGAGCGTTCCCTCGTCTTTCAACACCACTCATCATCACCCACTTATCCAGTTCTTCCTCCCCTTCAAATGCCTCACCGCGTTGACTCAATGCCAATGCCGTCCTCGTACGTACTCTTCATCACTTCCTTTTCTTCATTCAATTGATTTATCTAACCTTTTACTAGTCATCGTCGCGACTATGATTATGACTATGATCATTCATACAGGAGGCCATCTCCTCCACCAATTGCAACTTTGTCCCATTCGCCTTCGTTATCCGTTTCATCATTAGACCGTTCATCCGTATCTTCCCCGGCGCCACGCCGATCACCCACTGATCGTTCAGTTGATTCACATTCAACCTACTCTGATGCCTATTATTCTCAAGATCAGATGGCTCGGCAGTCTAGACCCTACCCGCATGACCCAGTCCGAGACTCGGGAAGGGTCTCCCACAGCTATTCTTATACCCCACGACCTCATCCTGAGCACAGATACTCGCATGACTCCCACCCATACCATGTGTCTTCTTCCTATTCGAGCCCAGCATTGGCACACAGTGCTGCGAGTAGTGGACGTGACAGTTCACAGCTGCCGTATACACTTCCGGGTCAAAGTTACCATGCAATTGGGTATACGGACGATGCAGCTACGAAATTAAGTGACCGTGTCCGTAGAAGGTGCTTCAATTGCTGTACGACGGACACGTCTACGTGGCGCCGTTCTAACTTGAATCCTGGAAAAGTAGTGAGTTTACTCGTTTCTTGTGTCTGCGTTGATCGGTAGGCTGACTAAATTCCGTTCACTCGCAGCTGTGTAACAAGTGTGGGTTGTTCGAGCGGACTCATGGTCGGTCTCGACCGGATCAGTTTCCTCACCGCAGGGGCGCATTAGCGACGACGGCAATGCGGCCAAGGACACCCCCACAAACCACGCATCTACCACCAATCTCCACTCACGTTCCCCCTTTGGCGCCTTACCATTTTTCACACCCTTCGATTGCCCCTCTTCAGTCTGTACCTGACTCAAGGAGGTCACAGCACCCGAACACGTTGCCGGAGATCCAATCTTGGATAGATGCACCAGCTGGACGGACGTCCTACTCCGCGCCGTCGTCAGCAGACCGTGGACATGAAAGTGGGCGTCAGCGGTCACCACCACGGTTGCACCACGTAGATATGCGTTCGTCAAGCGTTCATGAAGCGGTGGCATGAAGGAGGAACGTTCTCCCGTAATAGGCCGGAGCTCCGTGGAGGAAAACGAATAACCTAAAAGTTGATGCTTCTATGCCTGCTTATTCGCTACTCGACTAGTCCGATTTCTTGGATTAATGGCTAGAACGTGCCATCAGGTCACCGCATTCGTCGTAATTATTTGAGTTTGAGATACCATTCGCAGTATTCGTATTGTTTTCGTATATAAAATTGCAAAACGACAGTAGCTAGCTATTAGTACATGTACGCCTACGATTTTTTTGGAGATTTGGTTGTATTCGTATATGCATACCCTTTTGATTTGGACGTGTACATGGGACCGTCGATCTTGCGATCAATTTATCAAATATATATTTGCTTCCGCACTATCGAATTACCAAATTTGGAGCAGTGGAACGCGATCAGTTGATCGGTTTGATCGATCTGACAAAGCCTGTCAAGAGTCATCCGCAGTAGAATTTAGTAAGCCAGCGCTTGTCATGCAAAGATAACATGTTTTCGGAAGCCTCCGTTCCAGGTACATCAACGGTCCGGAGCGCGCAATCACCGATTATACCTCGGGTTGCCGTCGGCCTAACGTTGACCAGGACTAGCAGTCACGAAGAAGACACGTATCCGATGAAACATGATCTATACCGGAAATCTCCCCAAAAGTTTAAATATGATAACGGTTTTTATTTTATTTCCACGGAAAGGTGGTCGCAGATCACGGCGCTGCTCCGAGGATATACTTGGAACACACATGGCGCATCGGGCATCCGCCAGACTACCCTAGTACGTTCAGCTCACTTTCAGTGCTTCCAGGTCCTTGTACGGGCCCGCAAGAACATACCACCGGAACTTCGCTCAGCCTTGGAAAGAAGGGAAACTCCGAGTTCTGATTTACTCTTGATCCGTGGAGGTCCTCACGTGATAGAAGTTCTTATTAATGAGGTAGAGCAGTCCCTTTAAATTCGCCTATCAAACCACAACTTAAACCAGGCACTTTTCATTAAAAAGGGCTGATGCTCTGTCAGATAGGACATACGACGGTCATATCTCTTCTTCGCCTCCTACAAGACTCTAGCCCCACTAGCGATCCGCTCATCCATCAAAAGGTGATTCAGAACGTGAACAACTATGCTTCTATACCGCTTCTTTCACCTCCTCTAGACACGGCTGATAATACCCGTCTTTAACTATAGACTGAGCTATTCTCTCGTAAGCCGCATATGCGTGTGCTTCAGCGTCGAATGCCATCAACCACTCTGGCATGGGAAACTCGAAACTTTTCCCCGAGTCTCCCACTTTCGCCCCGTGCCATTTTTCACGCGTACTCTCACCCAACACCTGTGCATCATACACCCGTTGGTACCTGTACAATGTGACTTGGTCATCTTTTTTAGGGACACATTATCTCACATACCGAATAGATTCCCATGTCCTCGTTCCCAATCGAACGTTGTCTTTGCCAGCAAGGTTCAGCGTAACTGCTAGTGTTAGCCCATCCTCAATCGCTTGAGATGCTCCCTGCGCGCTTGATCTGCCAAATCACATGCTCAGCAAACGCGTTCGGCATCAATCACCCATACTTCCTTACGGCAAAAATGGGTGAGCCGCATCGCCAATCAATACCACGCGACCAGATTGGCTGAGCCAAGTAGGAAGAGGGTCGTGTACGAGAAGCTTCCAGTCGATGCACGAAGGAGCTTTGCAGATGATGGCAGCGCACCGCGGGTCCCAGTCTTTCACAAGCTCGAGTATGTCTTCTATATTACCCGGGGACGACCACTCGCCATCAACAGCTGCGTTATCTCTATATTATTTAGCTCTCAATATCACGAGAAGTACGATTTGCGCACTTGTGAGTGACGAACACACAAGTCGCTTTACCCCCGCGCGAGGAAATCGCTATAACGTGCATGTCTTTACCTACGAGGAGTGAGTGATCAAAAAACTGGTGGGCGAACCCCACTTACCAATCCACGTGTAAAACTGATCCCCGTGGGTCAGGAAGTTTGTCAATGGGTCTGTCGCAATACCGTGCTCCTCAGCATCGAACCATGCGCGGTAAATAGCATAACCAGAAGGTTTTGGGTTGTGATACCCCTTTGCGATGTTAACCGGTAAGTTGACCGGCAAGATAAATTAAAACTTACAATAACATATTTTCTCGCCAAACTCTTCACTCCATCTGCAGCAACGATGACATCAGCATCAAACGTTTCACCTGTTTGGATTTTGACGCCGGCCTTTCCATTCGCTTCGTCTTCCCAATATTCTACGACCTGATGCCCCATGCGAATCTCGATGCCCAAGGACTTCGCATGCTCAAACAGGATTTCATGAATAAGCCCTCGATGACCATTGTAGGCGAACGCTCCGAAGAGCGGCCAGGACAACTTCTGCACTTGAATGAGGCCTCCGAGGTAATCATAGATGTGGATTTCATTTGCGGAACGGCAGACCTCCCATAATCTGTTGTATTCTCAATTATTTTGATCAGAAAAATAAGGCCTTTTCTGTACCTTTCATGGAGGCCCCATCTGGCCAGGATGCGACCAGCATTTGGGCCGAGGCTTACCAGCTAGCCCCTTGTCAGTCCTCGAGCTGCAAATCATCACCCCAAAGAAACTCACGTCGCCTTTATTCCACAATTAGATGAGAACAATAGGTATGCGATAGCTACTGACCTAGTTGCTTCAATTCACGCACTTTCTCCAGGATCATCACGCGATGACCCTTGCGTTTGCATTCGATCGCACAAGCAATACCTCCAAAGCCAGCGCCGACAACGACTACATCAATTCCTGTGGCACGAACGTCGCTGCTAGGAAGAGGTTCGTGGTCCTGGTGTTCAGCCATGATAGTCGATTGACACAATAGCGAAACCGTATTGTATTATAAAAACTCTAATGGGGCACGTGCGCCACTATGCCGAAGATGGACAGGCCCTGGGCGATGGTCGGTCATTACGATGGCGGACTAACAGTCTGTGGATCACCGAAGCACCTTATCTACATCCGTATAGGGGGTGCCGAGTAACACTCCGTCGCAGTTGACGGCGTCTTTTATGTCATTATGTGAGGTGGATGACATGGACGTCATATAACCCGAGGCTCGGCTCACCCTGTGATGATGATATTCCACCGTAGTAACGTCGGATTTAATTGCTTGACACAGCGCAAAAAGGGTTGGATTGTACGTGGACTTGAGCTATCTTGTGCGCCAAGTTGACATCACCATCATGATCACTTGGCAGTATCTTTCCAGACGGACTGATACAACCTATTTCGGAGTTTTAAGACGATCAGATGGATTGTAGTGAACTAGTGTCTTTACTACTCACTAGCGATATTGGGCAATTCTCATCATTGCGCCGGCGCCGAGTCAGTGATTCGGAATGAGAACTGTGAGCCTGAGCTCAGGGTGTCTGACACGGTATCATATGAATTGTGCAAACTTGAAATGACCAAGTCATTTCCCAACTGGAACGCCCAAATTCGAAGTGCTCTCAGTACTAGTGTCTCTGATCAAAAAGTACGGTGATGCGAATGTCGCTCATGTTCAGACTTTACTGGTAGAAAGCATGATGCCGGAATCCGAAAATTGTAAACTACTCCCGATACCTATAGAGACCGAAGTCCACTGCTACTACGACGGACCCTGCCCCTTTTGTAAACAAGGTAACAAGTTCATTATATAGTACAAACACTTGATACGCAAATGCCCCCGGGTCCTACGGTACTACTAGATCAGCTAATTTGGTTATGACCGTGCAGCAGCCAAGTTTCACGCTCGCTCTCATTAGAGATGGGCTATTAAATCATAGTGCTCCCACCTGGGGCCAAGCCTGATGCATTTCAAAGGACTTGTACAGTTATTCGATTGCGTACCAAATACCCTTTGCCACCTTGCCTGCTTCGCATCAGACCCAGCTGCAGAATTCTAATTCGGCCATCGAGGTCCTTCACTAAGGTGCGACACGAAATGCAAAGTCCTCCGACTCTTGTATTCATTGTGGGGCACTCAAGGATCTACCCTTACATTCTCGCATGGCGAGTGATGCAAGGTAAATGTCGATCCTCTTTAAAGCTGTCATTCAGCGTTCAAGGAAAATCACCCTGAAGGAATGAGTATTTTTCACAACCGGCGACCGAAGAGGGCGAGAACAATATTCTTGTACAGCACCCAGGCTGGCTAATACAACAACAACAGGAATAGCCATCGCTCTGGCGGGTTGCACCGTTTCTAGATCCTTGCGGATATGAATTCTATTTTAGGTTTCATACGGTCCAGTGAGCGTGAGTCAGGTGTGTTGTGTTCGAATCGTAAATCATTTAGAAACGAGTGCAGTGACATTGTGTTTCCACCCATTTGCAGGGTTTTGCTTCTTGGTGGATCCACAAAGGGAGAACATGCGACACCTCCGTCCTCGACCAAGTTTCAATGAGCTAGCCTCCGAATGACGAGTTTTTCTGTCTCTCCTTGGCAAGAGTGCGGCGGAATAGCACCAGTATAGAAAAGAGACAGTTCCCACACCACCTAGCATATTATTTTCAGATTTGCGGACGACATTTCGAGGGTGACGGATTGTAGGGAGCTGAGGAACTCGATCGTGGGGAATGGCTGGGATGCAACAAGTGTATTTCAGGCCACTCCTGCACTGTTTTACCTGTCATGGCAGTAAACGGGGCTCCGGGAATCCTGTCGACTACACGAATAACTAATCTGTACGCCAACAAGTCCCGCATGAATGCTGTAGCGGGGAGGCCTGGTGCAGGTCCTTGGGAGCGCCAGCCTCGGCGCAGTGGCAGGAGTTCTGGCTCGTAGTCAGTGGTGTAGTAGGATCTGACGCAGGTCCTCTGGAGTGTCTGGTGTCCTAGCACAGTAGCAGGAGTCCTGGTCCTGGCTCGTAGTCAGTAGTCCTGCACAGACAGAGCTGTAGCCTCCCGCTATAGAGGTCTGGCCTTGGTTCCCCTTGCAGTCCTTGCCCGTTCCAATGCGTTGACAGGCACTATCGTCGACATGTCAAATGCCATCAGCACCGTGACTATGCCGTCTCGACCACGCTCACCCGAAAGATAGGAGAGACGTTCGTTGAAGTGTCAAAATAACGAGACGGATATGAACAGACCAACATTGCCTGTCGCAACGAATCGTAATTGCAAAAATGCAAGTATGAATACCCGAATGACGCACCCCATAAAGCATCTGGTTGCTGAAAATTAGCACTTCTCGTGCACCAGATTCTTGCTGACATCAGAATATTCTGACCCCGTGGCAGATGAACCGATGAGGTAAAGCGAAGGCTCTCGAACAAGTGGGGTTTCATCAATACCACTATCGACGTGAGCATACGAAGGGACCTTACCGTCGTTCTTCCGAAAAAATCCAAACAACACACCGCTCGTTCTTGGCTACTGAACAACTTTGCTGGATTAGGAAAAGTCGCTTATCCACCAACCGTAGGGGCCTAATATGGCGACCTTCTCCCAAAAACGCGGGTGATGTCTTTGTAAGACTACATAGCTCGTCCACCGGTAGATGCGGACAGTAGCGGGTCGTTCCGACAACTTTTTGTCTTGCATGCGGACACATGCAAGAGCGAAAGGGAACAACCTGATTTCAAATAAGGATCTGTGTACGAATAAACAAGGATGCCTTGCCACGATAGACCCGAGCAACTCCCCGCGGCCTTGATACTTGATAAGTGAAGAAATAACAAGGTGTGCATAACGCCTCGGTCCTAACAGCCATCAGACCCCTTGGGATTGATCATTTCCTGTCGGCGTCCAAAAAGTGGATCCTGCTGAAGATCAGCTTGCAGCGATTTAGGTCATGGGTTTCAATTCGGACCTTGAGTTCCCCTGTGGAATGGAAACACTGCCCTCGGTCATATCCTTCAGCACCGGGCCTTTTGATGAGTCAAAGGTACAAATAGCGACGAAAGAATCGGAGGTGAAGTTACAGTCTGGGGCAGGTGGAAGGTTAGCTTTAAGCGCTCAAGCCTAAGGTGGCAAATACGGCAATCAATTTTGGATGCTGCCTGGATGCTTCACCTCGTTCTACAAAGTTTTTCAAATTCCACATTTCGACCGCAGCGTATTTTCCGATGTCTGCGGCTGTTGGACACAGGTCACGGCAACTAAAAAAATGCAGCGTTCATTACTGCTGGACCGCCAAGCATAAGCCATCGAAATGCCACCACCGCAGTTTGATGAAGTGAGCGAATATTGGTCGCAAAGTGAGTCATCTTCATTATGTGAGCATTATGGAATAGCCTGAGCGGGTAGGCGCATCTCGTTTTGGTACTGCGGGTCTAATATGGGTAAGGTGGGTGGATCGAGTGAAAATTTGGAGTGAGACATACTTCGCCAAATTGATACGAACAATTTTTTATGAGCTCGTTCTTGAATTGCGGTCATATATATCAACCACGACTTGTGCTACATACCGATCGTCTGTGGATGTGAAGTTTGACGACACCCTGACCCTCACAAATCTACACGTATTCAAGGTGACTGGCGCGTGAAAACCACCACCGATGATGACTGCTCCATAGCCAATATATCTCTGTGCAAAGCACGGTGCTGGCGAGTGGCCCACATAATGATGATGTGAGGATATGACATGTGTTTGTCTGGCCCGTAGCTGGATCTGGAAGCCATAAGTCGTGGATGGGTAGAACTTAATAGATGTTCTGAATCTGGTCCAACAGCATACTGCAGAGTGTTCAGTCAACGGTTCATGATCAGGTGATTACAAGACTGAGACAGGATAGAACGGTTCGAAATGTTACCCGGACTGAATGACTAATAAGCTGGAGTCTAAATCAAACACATGCTTGCGCGTAACGATGTTATTACTACCGAGTCAGCAACTGCTCAGTTACTTTCCCTCAGGCCAAGTTCCATCTCCCAGGGTTCCTCCACATAAATTTTGACTCCACAATGGCATCATCAAGCGCGAGAGCAAGGCTTCTTGCTAAGAATGACAACGACGTCGTTATTATCGCCGCTGTGCGGTCTGCTCTCACCAAGGTACCATTACTGTTACAGAGACCTAGACATGGTGTGCAACTTAATCCTTATAGGGCAGGAAAGGTGGCTTCAAAGATACTCGTCCAGAGGAGATCCTGTCCGGCGTTTTGAAAGCTGCCTATACTAGAGCCTCAGTCAATCCCGCCCTTATTGAGGATATCGCTGTCGGAAACGTCCTACCTCCCGGCGGCGGTGCCAATGCTGCTCGCATGGCTGCCCTTCATGCAGGAATTCCAAACACAACTGCAATCAACACTGTGAATCGTCAATGCTCGTCTGGTCTTGCAGCTGTCAATCAGATTGCAAATGAAATCATTGCTGGACAAATTGACATCGGCATTGGTAGGCAATGATTTTGTATATTATCGTTTGTTACTAAGGAGTCTTATAGGTTCTGGAGTTGAATCCATGACATTTGGATACGGCGCTGGATCCTTACCCGATAGCTGGTCAGATGAGGTCCTCGCCAGCCAAGAAGCAGAAGACTGTTTGATTCCCATGGGTATCACTTCTGAGAACGTCGCCTCTGACTTCGGGATTTCTCGCGAGGTACAGGACAAGTTTTCAGCCGAGTCCTATCAAAAGGCTGCCGCCGCCCAGAAAAGCGGAAAGTTTAAGGATGAGATTGTCCCTCTGAAGGTCAAGATAACTGATCCAAAAACTGAAAAAGTTTCTGAGATTGTCGTTGACATGGATGATGGTATTCGTGATGGTGTCACCGCAGAGAGTTTGTCGAAACTTAAGCCCGCATTTACGAAGAATGGCACGACGCATGCTGGTGGGTTTTTTGTGATACCTCTTTTAGACTGTGCCATCTAAACTTGATATAGGGAGTGCCTCACAGGTATCTGATGGTGCAGCAGCTGTAGTCCTTGCTCGCCGCTCTGTTGCCAAGCGGTTGGGTCTTCCCATTGTCGGCAAATACGTTACTTCGGCAGTCGTGGGTGTACCACCGCGTATCATGGGTGTGGGTCCAGCATATGCCATCCCTAAAGTCCTTGAGAAAACGGGACTTTCCAAGGGCGATGTCGACTTCTACGAAATCAACGAAGCTTTCGCATCACAGGCCGTGTACAGCATCCAGAAGGTTGGCTTGCCGTTTGACAAAGTGAATATCAATGGGGGTGCGATCGCGATCGGACACCCACTCGGATGCAGTACGTGTCTTGTAACTTTTGCGTATCAATTATGTCTTGATCTATTTTCGTCACAGCGGGAGCACGTCAAATTGCTACTGGTCTCAGCATCGCGAAACAACGTAATGAGCGAGTGTTCGTCACCAGCATGTGTATTGGCTCAGGAATGGGCATGGCAGCTGTGCTCGTCAGTGAGCATTGAAACTCCCAGTATTAGTATCATTATACGTAGTATACGTATGTTGTGTATTATATGACTTTTGATCGATGATCTCTCATGAGACCTTTTGCAACTTGGACCAAGTTTTGGTTAAAGTCAGTCTTTAGCCACTTCTACAGTTTTCATGGATCTTGTTGAATCTTGATACAAAGAGGTAATATGTAGTAACAGTTACTAGCGCTAGCCTGTACAGATATCCCTCCCATACGGGTCGCCAATGACCTCTGGAATGTCAGGACGAACTTGGTGAAAGGTTTTCTCTCCCTGAGCTGTATAGGTTCAAGATTCTCCAGTAAAAAATAGTCCTGAAACCAAGGAGAAACCCAAATATCAACCCGCCAGGTGAACTTTCGATAGAGAAAAATGTCTAGGTGATACACACATTAAATACCTCTCGTGTTCCCGCGCACGGACCATCCTGCCCACATGCATATATATCGCAAATTTGCACTGTTGGCTTTTCTTCACAGTCACCTCGATGTTGAAGTTGGCGTCTTACAGTTTGGATGATGGACATACCACTTCGTTACTATTTACTATCGAGCAGAAGGATGGATGCAGGAGCTGGGCATGCCGTTTATCACTTATTTATTGTTACTGATTGAACGGTTAATCAGCGCCTGGCACATACTTCACAAATTTATTTTTACTGGTTTTACATACCAACACTGGCCACCCGTTTGCATCTGAAGAACTGAATCGAGTCGATCACGGACAATGGACACGCTTCACACCCGTGGTTTTGTCATTGACCCTTCGTGTGTGTGGGTCGTTTCTGGCAACATCCAAAAGCCTACAAGATCTTACAAACTGATGTTCGATCATGTCACAAGGGTGACAGCACCCTGTTTCCTTCGCGTGGTTATGGCTACATCCGTGCGCGTGAGGCTTCGTCTGGGACTCACTACTATGAGTCAAAACCGTCATCGCTCGGATATTTGATCGCCTACTTCTCCATCACAGTCTGACTCTTACTGGACTCCACCCACTCCATTTGATGACTTCCACCTTCTATTACGAGCTTTGTTCCATTGCTTGCAATTCACGTTGATCATTCAGGCCTCATGCGTTTTTTTCGGATCCCACTCACAAGAAGACAAAACATTGCGTACATTTTAGTCGTGTCCGAGAATTGCGCAAAGTGAATACCTATTACAGGGTTATCACGCTGTGATTATCGGGAAGTTTGACATCCCTGCTCGATTGCAGGTGAAGTGTTGTAAGTTGTATATTTACTTATATCATAATACGTTTTGAGAGATTGTCTTGCCACGCGACGCGTGTAGATTGACTTTGCCATGGCACTTAGATTGCAATTTTAGCACAAGACTTGCTGGATGCTGGGTACAACAACAGAGTTGTCTCCGTCATCTTCTAGTTCTTACTACGGCAGTAGAACTATTGTCACATTGAGTATCTCAAGTTGTTCTCTGTAGTATCAGCGTGTCGTTGCTGCTGATACTGTGCACTTTGTAGTTCGGCTGACGGCAGTGCTCGTCTCCCGTAGTTGGACCACCCAAATGGAAGTCAATCGTTCCACCTTAATTATGCAAGAATGCTAAGGTACTGCTTGTGCTTTTTTGGCCATGATCAAGTGACGTCCTGTCATTTCGTCACTCGGAAATCCCCCCATTTTTCCAGAATGGCCTGGATGTGACCGAATGGGCTGTGTATGCATCCAAGTATTACTACCGCTCAAAACCCCTTGATTCTTTGCGAAAAACCTCCATGAGTAGATCGTGGCGCACGGGCTACGTGTTCAGGTTTGGATCCGGGTTATCTAACCTATCAGCTGGCTGGTCACGACAATATCCAAATGCCCGTTATGGTTCTTCATACACCTGCTAAAATCTCGGCGGCCAAGGATGGGCTTGAACCTTCAAAGAGATTGTTAAAGGTTAGATTAATTCGCCCTCTCTTGCGATAAGTGAGTTCCGTTTTTTTTGCATCATCCTCATGGGTGATAATGCGTCTGGTTGTTAGAGTGCGCATTCAGGAAGACATTAGCCGCGTATTCACTCACTTTATCATACCGAAGTACAAGTGCCTTGGGGTAGCTCCTTCCAGGGCAGGACAGGCGATGTCGAGCCAATTCGTGCGCCAGGCTGTCGGATTGATCGAGAGGGCCTATATACGCCCATGGGTGCGCCCTCCAGGTCAGAGAAGTGGTCCTCTATCGCCTACACCGCAGCACGCCCTATTCCGTCTTCAGTGTTATCAAAAGCTACCATGGAATTCGCACCCCTTCATACGCATTTTTCGGATCAAGTACAGATCACCCACTCGAAGCTCCTCACTTGGCAGGTAATTCCCGCAGCTTTTTTTAACACGCTTGCGAGTATAATTATTTAATCAATGTCCCCAGTTTGAAGTTGACCGACATCACCGTCGGACTCTGTTGGTCCACACCTTGCGGTTACAATTGCGCGTCATGTCCTGCAACCGCAGAGCGGAAATGGAAACATATTTATTTCCCCGCCTACGGGGATGATTCTGCTGTCGCCATTGATTTGGACGTCACGAATGAGGTCGCTCTATTACTCGGATCCTCTTGGAGCACGACTTCCTAGTAAACGCCTATCTCAAAAAAGGCTTATCTGGGCCATCTCGTTATTATCGGCAGCAGAAAAAAACCGGACACCGACTTTAGCAGTTTCCCTGAGCGTCGTTCATTTAATGTGGCTGGCAATAACGAAAGCGAAAGGTGGCTGGCTCGGCAGAGGGGGGCGTGACATGCCAAGCTTCATAGCTTGATGAGGCGGTATACGGGTTTATGCCTACCCTGGGTGTGGCGTTATGGGCAAGAACGCCGCGAAGCCTATGTGGCCGCCGCGGAATAGCCTACCTCGGATTGAGATGCATTCCTTAGCCGGAAGTCGGACAGTAACGTCGCTTTCTATTCTTTCAATAACCGAACAGTGACTTGAATGGTATTCTATAGACTAGCTCAGACTTCGATTAACGGAGGCACTATCAACTAGCAGGGTCGGTGATACAAATCTAAACTCTATTTTTTCGCATGGGCGTCCGGTTATTTGAATGCCGCCGCATAGACCCTTCATATTTTTTTCATGATAATAGAGCTTATTTGCAGGGACTATGGTTCGCGACTTCAACAAACGGACTCATGTTGCGGACATGGGGTGGTTGGAGAATGAACTGTGATGAAGGCAGTCCGCAGCGCGTGATCGCCGGTGACAGGATCCATGAACTGGACGACTCTTTACGCATGCTTGGAGGCATCATATGTCTTAATGACATCTATTTTATCCAAATGACAACGCGAGGAGTGGCGTCGATAGCTTGCTGCGATTAGGTGATAATGCCTTTTTCATTCTGATCAGGGTGCTGTTACCTATGAATGACGTGGAAACTTGAACTTTGTCTTTCATAGGCTGATCCTAGTTGGTCAAGCGAAGAGACTCGCACGTCGCAACGCAAACGTCGTCAGATTGACGATATCGTATGATGAACGTGCGTACTCGGTTTATCACCGTATAGCAACTTACTGTACTGCATGAACAATTGAATACATCCGGGCCGATCGGAGAGTTAACTTGAATGCAAATCAGCTGCGCTGGTCGTGAAGGAGATAAAGTAGCGAGGCAACTCTCCGAGTTTGATGCCATGCTGCTTCTGCGCGTATTACACGAGGTGAAGCAATCCACACTTACATCGAATTGGCACAGACTCAACCACTTTCATCGATTTAATACCAGGCTAGTGGGCCCAGGGGCTGTGGAACACGTGCAGTTTTACAAGGAAGGTTGATTGCTATATTTGCGGCGTTAAGGCACATGGTTCACTTTGAATAATCGATCCAGGCTAACGAGCGAATAGAAAAGGTGGATGCGGCAGGCTTCTCTATGGAGTATCTCCTTAAGCGAATTTGTACACATGCTGTCGGCCATATGATGTCAATAGGGACGGGCGATCTGCAGTCACTTGGCTCAGGTAAAAGCGGCGTTAGGTGTTTCCTACTTTGTATTTGTATTTACGTCGCTAACGTCAAGCAACAAAACGATTGTGGGGAAAGTCTTCCCCCACGACACCGCAGTAACTTTTCTCCGTTGATGTAATGAGAAAAGAATATCCTGATGGAATCCTACTAGCGTCGGGACTATGATGACGGAGATTACGGAACAGGCGCTCTGGAGTTAGCGGCACTAAAATTGTCCGGGCGGCTTTCTGTTGCTTCCTCTGAAATTGATAGGCTTTCGCGGAAAGTGAGAAGATGTCGGACGGAGGATAATAATATCACTGTGGTATGAATCTCACCGAAGACTTTGTGTTCCAGCAGGTAGTTTGGAGAAGATGGCAACAGACAAACACGAAGTAGTTACCATGAGAAATGGCCACACGTCATCTGTAAATAGCTATTAGCAAGGCGGATGGTATGCGATTCAGTCAAAATTCGAAGACATGGAATTTTCTGAAACCCGAGGGAAAAGTTGGTATGATACTAGGAACAATAGGTCGCGGTATCGATGGTCCCAAACTTACGATACACACGATGGCGATGTAGACAAATGTGGGCGTCATTCGGATATTATGCAACGCTCTAAGAGGAGCGATTGTTACCAAATATACATGAAGAGTATGCAATGGGCGCAAAATGATGGCCCATTCACAAGGTTAATGATCAGTTTGAAGACTAGCCTCATGTATGACGCACCTGTTGATATGACCATGAGAGGAGTCATGTGTCAAGGGAGGGCAGCCGCGAGGCAGTCACCCGACGATGTTGATGATGATGATATGATAAGAGATGAGAGGTTTCCAAACGGATTGTGGATAGACGCCCAAGGGTAAATAAGGCAACAATGTATGACCTGAGATGGAAATGGAGGTACGTATGATCCGGTGAATGAGGGCAACTGACCGTCTTTTCCGGTAAAGGCGGGTCTACGGACATGAAAGAGCGGTACATGCCCGCGAGTGCTGCGGGGGTTCATATGGTGGAAGGACCGAGAGATGGACCTATCAGAAAGAGCACAGCTGTGGGTAGAGTTGTGGTGAGATAGGATTCGAAGTGGAAGATAGGATTCGGATGACAACCGGACATACACGGACACTCGGAAAGAGCCGAAATCAAAATGCACTTAAAGCTTAATTCCACACTGTCATTAGCAAATCACCGGAACTGAATTCGTGCCTTGTAGCAACAACGCTTGCTATCTTCAAAGGTTCCGGGACTAAACCAAGGTGAACGTTTGCACTGTCCTTTTATTATATTTTCTTTTTGATGGATGGTTCTAATACTCAGCCGGTTAACAGCCGAGGATATCGGAGACTAGCGGACTCTAAGCTAAGGTTTGTTGGAGTTTGTTGGTTACGAACCTGAGCTCAGCGATCACAGGCTTAGTCTGATCAAGGGGCAGGCTTTTCAAACTTGAACGTAACCTTCATTGAAGCCGTACACACCGATCGATTGGCGCAAGGCCCGGACTAGGCTTCTGTCACTATCCGAAATTTCTCTTTTATTAGTGACCTTTTTTGCTGAAACACTAATCCAAATTCCCCTTATATAACCGAACAGCCACCCTGCTTCAATTTAGTCACAGGCAACTAGCTTTAAAATCATTCTCCTCTTCTTTCCGGTTCGTATTAAATGCCCTGTCGATCCTGATTTCTCCACCCCACTGATTCCGTCCACTATGGACACCAATAGGCAGCTACCTGACCCAGCCAGTCATCATCCCCCTCCTCCACGTTTAATGGCCTCACCACAGACCCGTCCTATCGCCCCATACCAGCAACCATCCTTACCTTCTATTCGTCAACTCCACCCCTATCTTCCACCTTCGGGCATGGCTCAACATTTGCCCCCTACAGACCCTTCTACTTACACATATCCACTCTCAAGTCCTTATTCAGGGCCTTCTGGCTCCTCTGAAATTCAACAACCTTCCTCACAGCATGCCCTATACGGTCGTTCAGAAATGATCGACTCCGAGCCTGAAGGTGAGATGGAGCAGCAAGGTCCAGCTAAAAAGAAAAGGCGACGACAAGCTCTGAGCTGTAATGGTAAGTTTTATTTATTTTAATTTAAAATTATGTTGCTCATCGTTATCGATTTCAATCTTTGCCCTCTTGTTTATGTCGTTACTCTTTTTATCCACATCACGCGATCTTTAAAGAATGTAAACGGCGTAAGATTAAATGTGACAGGTTGGCCATTGTAATGTCACCACATCGCCGTGCTGTTTTGACTTCGCATTTACAGAGCTCAGCCCTGTGGGCCATGTACTAGGCGTGGTGAACAGTCAAAATGTCAATGGCGAACCTTAGAGCCTGTGTAAGCAGTATCTTTCCTGCTTAGAAACTCCTGCCCTTATAAATGCCCAGTGACAAATACGTCACTCGCACTGAGTATGAGGAACTCAAGAACAGGAGTAAGGCTGAATACGACGAACTGAAGTCAAGACTTGATCACCTTGAATCCGTGGTCGCGCGCCTTTTCCCCCCACCAGGCGGCCCTGCCAACGTGCCCATGTATTCAATCCCTGCTGATATTTCAGGGGCGTCGTCATCAGACAACGTAACCTCCTACCACTCTGCCCATTCGTCCGCGGGACAAGCATTGTATGTTGCTTCATCATCTTCTTTCACCCAAGACCCGGCAAAATCACAATCTTACGCCGGCTCTTCCTCACCTCATATCGCGGGATCTGGAATTAGTCATGGACCTTCCATTCCATCATCCTCCTCGAACACCCAATCAGTCGCACAAAGTGCTGGCCCATCTCATCTCCGCCATCCCTCGGACGCCAAATCCCCCACTATTGTTAGGCAGTCCCCGCTTTCATTAGCTTCCATCACATCTCCTTACAACGCTGATACTCAGCCAAAAAACTTCCACGCGCAGACGTTCAGAATACTGGGCGAGCGTCTGCGCCCGGTTCGAAAAAGTTGGAAAGGCCCAGTGGAACTTCTATGCGGCATCCTCAAGCGATGGAACATGCTGCGATGTCCGGCTCAGCAGGCGTTACAATGGAAGGCCCGTCAATGTCACCAGGGACACACCATTTATCGTCATCGAGACGTTATGGTGATCCTTCCGTAGGGCGGGAAGGGGGGGATAACAGAGACCGAAGGCAAGGTCCTGTAGAGCGATAGACTCTTCCGGCATTTCGTCGGCTCATAGCTTAATTCTGATCATCATTGGTGGCATTTCAGTTCTATTCATTCTGCTCACACTCCACACCACGCGTCAACCTTGTATGAGAAATACCTTCCGCAGATTCCATTCCCGGTACGCCGGACATGACTTTTTCGCTTTAATTTGGCGATCGCATACCCCACCCAGCCTCGTTTTTTCTGAGCATCTTTCACGACACAATTACGAGATTTTGTATTCTAGTAATACCACGAGTCTACTAAGCCTATCCTAACCATGTCAGTAAATGTCTCTAGCGCAGATCACGGCGATCCCATATAGTATTTTGGAAACTGGTGCAAGGCGCGATTGATTGTCTTAGTCCCATACTAACTTTCCCCGGTTATCCACGGTGGCTTGCATGCCGCCGCTAGTTTGCTTACCCCCTCCATGGCGTGATTGATTGATTATCTGCTCACGCTCCAAAGCACGCCTGCGTTCGGCAAGTTTCGCTTGTCGCTCTACTTCAGCGTCAGCTTTAGCATCTTTCAAACTCTGATTTCTTTTCGCATTTTGTCGCTGTTTCTTGGTTAACGTCCCTGGAACTTGCTGTACAACTTGCGAAGGCGTGGCTGAGGGTCGCGATACTTCTACGGCCATCTGTTAGCTTCATGACAAGGTAAAAATAAAATAAAGAAATTACTCGGGTGACCCTTGCCCTTGACGATGCCCCATTCGCCATCATCCTCCCCATCTGCGTCGTGTAAAGTACCGCTACTGGCATCCACATCCTCGTAATCCTTCCAGGAAAATCCTGGCGCCGGGGCCTCATCGGCCCGGGGCTGTACACGCATCACACGCGCTAAACCAGGATAACCCGGGCGCTCAAGCATGCTTCACGAATAACATCACGAGGTGGTCCAATGAGCATATGGGGATGAAGAACCGACAATTGACTTACTCATCGACGGTTGTTTTCCTAGGTTTAGGCAAAAGCCTCTCAGCCAGCGTTCGACGCTTATCTCCTGGGGTGCCTGCGTCCAGACTAGCAGATTCATCCTCATCCGTAGGCTCGGCAATTCCAGAGTGGCCGGTTGATGGACCCACGTCACTGCTGGTCATATCCGTTGTTATCGCAAGTATTTGATTGTCTGATCTAGTAGCGGTCTTAGGGCCTCGTGCTGTCTGACGGGTGTCTATCCGCATCCACGAAGAATCAGTATCAAATGACGGAGAAGAAGACCGTATTTGAAGCGTGCGCAGCTCCTCGTCCTGTTTAGGAGAAAACACTTTGCTAGGCATGTCAAAGGATGTTTTGGGAACATCACCGCCTGACTGCGATGCCAAGGAAGCTGACAGTCGTTCGGCTGCAACGTCAAGTGCCGTCCCCGTTACTTTCTGCTTCTCCTTCTTCGTCTTCGTCTTCTTCTTCGTTGCCTTGTTCTTTTTCACCTGTATGCTTTGGTCGTCCGAGCTGGGGGAGACGGCGTCAAATTCCCCGGGAATAACATGCGGAAATGGAACGACAGTAGGTTCAGGCACAGGATTGCCATGCGCAGACGTTGCGGTGGCGGTGGGGCTACTAGTGGCGGTGGTGGCGGTGATGGAGGAGGTGGTACTGATGGACTTCTCAGACGGCTTTGAGACGCCGGCAGTTTTCGGTGTCTGTTTCTTCTTCTTGCCTTTCGTACCTTTTTTGCTAACCGTCGGGGGTTCAGAGGGTGTACTGCTTGGTGCGCTAGAGTTGGAGTATGTGAGGTAGCGATATGTAGCAGCCCCTGCGACACCAGCCACGATGGCCCATTCTAACGATGTATGGCTGAGCGTCGAACCCATTAGGATGGAGAGTTAGATGTTGGAGATAGCGGTAGACGTCGAGAGAACAATGCAACTGGGGTGCCCGCTGCGCGCTTGAGAGTTTCTGACAACTGGACGGCCATGTGACGTTGACGTACGTGTCATTTGGTCGCGTCCGCGTCAATAGCCGTCAACAACGCGTTGTCATGCGCTCGGGAAATCATTACGACTGTGTGCGATCGCGCGCCCATGACCGAAAAGGAAATCAGTGCAACAGCCTGTGTCGATTAATATGGTGTCAAGACTGACTCATGCTATGAGTCAATGGCGGTTTCAGGGTTCCAGTGGTCTGACACTGCCGTGCGCAGTCATTTGGCATTATCTGGGGGGGATTTTGACAGTTCATCATCTGCCATGGATTTGAGAGAGACGCGCAACGATGTCCCCAGCGTCAGCTAGGACAGGTGTTGTATAGATCATGAGCGCGAGAGATGGGTTTCGCACACGGCTGTAATCAGGGTAGTTATATTATGTAGAAACGCTGGGACAAATCAACATCGTTTAACTTGAACAAATACATGGACAACAGGGTATTGCTACTACGAAACCAAGAACGTTAAACGACATCAAGACCTATTATAATTAGCTCATTTAAATTAGAACCATTACATAGTAAATGTGTCGTTGGGTATCATATCGGTGGAAGCGTGGCCGGTGTATCATGAAAGCTCAGAGTAGCCCGAAAAGCGTAAATTATCTGACTCAAGTTCACTACCACCGAGGTGGAGTGTTCCTCCCGCTTGATCACTGCGCTCGAGGAGATGATTCCAAATATCAGACTTCTCGCGCTCTGTGAGGGGCGGAGAGCGGGGAGCATCGAGTTTGCGGTAATTGACAGCAGACCGAAGCTGAGAGAACGACGAATCTTTGGACGCGGAAGTGGATGACCTTGACCGTGTCTGAATCTTAGCAGTAGATGCGTCGCTAAGGGTACTGGGCGCCCGGAGAGATATTCGTGAGTTGGATTTGTCATCAGTAGTAGTAAATGTGGATTGGGAGGGCAAATGTTTGCCCTCCGACAACCTCCTTGAGCACGCCGCACCTCGAGTAGGCCGTGGTGGTGGAGAAAGTGAGGTATTTCCATCGGGAAGTAAATGAGTGTGTGCGGCCGTAGACGGCTTCTCGACCAGCCTGCGTGTTCTGAGAGACGTTAATGAATGAATGGGGTGCGTAATCGGGGATGTATGTATACGTGGCGAGGTTTCCTGGTGCTGATCATCACCCTTGCCTTCTGCGGTTGGCGTGGCTCGCCCAGAATGGCTTCGACCGCTAGAATTGCTTCGATCGCTAGAATTACTTGGCCTGCCAGAATATGACTTCGTGCCCTGAACTTCTGTGTAATCACCTAAAATTTGGTGGAGCTCCCGTGGGGAGACAATATGGCGATCCCCCATGCTGGGAAGACCCGGCACAGTCTCCTCTCCATATGAAGAGACTGACGATCCCCTCGAGTGTGACATACGAAAGAAACTTGCCGAAGCTATTTCGGATGAATTAGGAGAAGACGAGGACGTTGCCATGCTCGGCCGCGGGCCTGAGCCAGCGATACTCCTTGGTATGGATGCGCTGTAAGATCTGTGTGACGTAGCCTGCACGTCTGTTTGCACCGTCTGGGACCGGGGAGGGGGTGTGTTGAGTAATTCTTTTGGAATGGCAGGGACAGGTGGTGCAGTCGTATCAGCGTGAAAGCGCTCGCGAAGCCCGCCCGTGCTGATCCGTTTCATGAGCTTCCAAATCTTAGAACCCTCCGACTTGCCCTGCAGGTCGGTCGCTGAGCGGATGTGACCCTTACCAGACTCCCCTGCATTTGTGAACTGTCCGCGGTCATTGAGAGAGCAGAAAGAATGGCCGTCTTGTAAACTTGATCGGCCAATTGAAGGTTCACGTAAGGGATACTCGTCAGCCTTAACGCCTCCTCCCGTTGCCTTCTTCCATTTACTCGACACTCTTCTCGAGAGGCTTCCCTTCCTCGAAAGGCTTCTACTCGGATCGGAGTGAAGTGTTTGAGCCCGCTGTTCGGCAAGGACATGAGCGTGCAACGACCAATTTCTGTTATCATCCGGCCCTCCCGCAGTAATTCTGAATTCCGACTGCGTGCCATAGACAGTATAATATGGGATAGGAGAATGCGATCGAGGGTCGGGTTCAGAAGGTCCTTCGGCAGGCTGCACTGATGATCCGTCGTGTTGTTGCTTGTATGGCTGAACAATACTCAATGAAGTGTCTTTGGACGCAGAATCATGGGCATAATGCGAGGGGGAGGCAGGTGTCAATTTCCGTTTTAGTTCCATCTCTCGTTGGATTCTTTCTTTGGCCTTTGCAGACGGCTTCCTACGAAGAACATTTCGCTGCTTTTGGTCCTTCCCCTTTGTAGGCATAGAATTGGTAGACAATGAAAGGCTGTCTTGGCTTATGAATGGCGGGCTGGTGGAAGGCGAAGTGATCGCCCTCGTAGGATAATCCGGATGCGAGTATCCGGGTAATGGGAAGCCATGGGGATGGGGCCTGGACTTTGGAGGGGTTGGGGGCCGCAAAGGTGAAGATGGGCCTGATAGACGGGTGGGGGACGGGAGTGCAGGCTTGCTAAGGAGGAACTTGATGCCCATAGCAACAGGGGACTCAGGGGTCTCCAGGGTAGTGACATTGGGTGAATTGGGCACGGTGCGGGGACGGGGAGAAGATATCGGACATTTGGACGCACGTTTGCGAGTGACGCCGTGTATAGGGAGAAGATCAGATTCCGTAATGGATCTGGAGCGACCGCTTGTAGCCGGGGACGAAGGGGTAGCGAAATATGGACGAGATGACGTTGCAGGCACCCTATTGTCTTCGAATACAGAGCGAGGATCGGTTATAGCGCTGGCAGATTCTGATGTGAATGACGATTGTGAGTCGGTAAAGCGACTGCTGCTGGCATGTGCGGAAGAAGGAGAGGTGACGGGGCTAGACTGAGCACTGAGATTGTGAAGGGATGCGAAAGGGGGAAGGATATGATCTGGGGTATTGTGGGGTACATAAGGATGTCGTGAGCCGGACCTAGGCAAGGAGTGGGGAGGGGTATTTGGTTGAGCGGAAGATGAAGGAAGGGGTTCGTGCACAAAGGTTCGATGATGGTGGCCGACTTGATAGGAAGAATGAGAAACGGCGCGCTTGCGTGTAGTTGAATTGATGGGGAGCATAGTAGTTGCGTAAAATCGAGTGAAGCGATCAAGATCTGTTAGACAGGTCCAGGCCTAGTGCCGCCTAGACGTAGTATATGAAGATTAAGAACAGTTGGAAGTAAAACGGAGACTCACATGATGATATGGGAAGAGAAAGCAGTTAGACGCCTGAAAGAAAGTACGTGAAACTAGAATTAGGTTACGGGAGGGCGATCCGCTAGAACGGTCTAGTTCGGTCTACGGAAAGGCTACACGAGGAGAGACACACAAGTTTAAAGGAGCGTAATGAAAGAATGTGGGAAGACCAGACCAGAGAGCGCAACGCCAAAGTAAACTATATATATAAGACAAGACTTAACAAGATCAAAGACATAAGTAAACCCGGTAGGCGCTGACGATCAGCCTCATCAAATCATCCATCGCATTCCCCGGTGCTTACGCTCTCCCACGCTCAGGCCATGACTACACTAGCTAGTACAGTGCTCTCGCTAGTACATATGTACCTTAGCCTCGTATCCAAGTCTCACCTCGATCATCCTTATAATCTCACTCAAGTCTCAGTCACACAAAGTTCCCTTCCATCATCATGTTTCGCACCAATGTCTCTCCCAATGATCCCGCAGAGGAACATCCCACAATCGGTTTGATCGGAATGGGTGCAATGGGCGCTATGTATGCGAAGCACCTCTCAAAAGCAGGCTGGAAAAAGTCCCTTCATTTACTTCTCAACATCTATTCGTCTCATACATATCTATAGAATCAGCGTCTGTGATATTCCCGATAAATTTGAATCCTTGAAACTCCAATACGCAGGCGTTCCTGGTATAACCGTCCATCAAGATGGACACGGAGTTTCCAGAATTTCAGACTTCATAATGTACTCCGTGGAGGCCGAGTACATCGACCGTGTCGTTTCACAGTATGGACCTTGTACGTCTTCCCATACATTCAAATTATATCCTCCTGACCTATCCTTCGTGGGAATCCATACATAGCAACTAAAGTCGGCGCAGTTGTCTCTGGCCAAACCTCCGTCAAAGCCCCCGAGAAGGACGCATTTGAAAAGTATCTCCCTCCGGATGTCCATATCGTGTCACTTCATTCTCTTCATGGCCCCACCGTTTCCCCAGAAGGGCAACCCCTGGTAATTTCCCTTCCGCCTAACTTATCGCCAATCCTCATCTTCTTATCTTTGACAGGTTCTCATACAACACCGCGCTCCAGACTCCTCTCTTCATCTAGTCGAAAACATCTTCCGCTGCTTCGGTTCACGCTTCGTATATTTGACTTACGAAGACCACGACCTCGTTACCGCCAATGTACAAGCGGTCACACACGCTGCCTTCCTCACGTACGAGCAATAATTCCGTCAATCTTCTATCACTTCACTTCTGACTCACACCACAGCATGGGCACAGCCTGGGCCAGCCAGCGCGCGTATCCCTGGGAACAGGGCCAATACGTCGGAGGAATTGAAACTGTCAAAGTAAACATCATGCTTCGCATTTACGCGAACAAGTGGCACGTTTACGCAGGCCTCGCCATTCTCAATCCCTTCGCCCGCATACAGATCGACCAATACGCTTCCTCTGCAACCGCTCTCTTCAAGCTTATGCTTGCAGGCGACGAACGAGGCCTCCGCACCCGGATCTACGACGCACGCGAACAAGTCTTTGGCACAGTCAAAACAGAGCGCGCGCCAATATTCCTAACTGAAGACGTCCTTGATCAGTTCACCATCGGCGGTCATCCAAAGCTTAACTGCAGTCCAACAACGTCGTCTGCACCCCCATCAAACTCCCACCTTGCACTCCTTGCCATGGTCGACTGCTGGGCCCACCTCAAAATTCAGCCGTTCGACCACCTCGACCTCGCAGCAACTCCCATATTCAGGATGTGGATCGGTGTTGCAGAGTACCTCTTTCGTTCCCCGACTCGGCTGGATTCTGCTGTTCGTTCAGCTGTGTACGACGTCACCCACCGATCGGACGATCTCGAATTCGTGATCGCCGCACGTGGGTGGAGCCAGTGTGTATCATTTGGGAGCTTCGAGTTATATAAACGCCGGTTCTTGGAGACCGCGTCGTTCTTTGAGAGCAGGTTTGAGGAGGCGGGCGCAATTGGTTCGGAGATGATCAAGGCTATTTCGCAGAGTTAGGATCGAGGAAATTTTTTTGGGAGATCGTTTTTATGCACTTTTTATGTAATATACTTGCATCTGTAACAAGTTTCACTATTTATACTAGACTGTTCCTTGGGCGCATCGAGTGAACAAAGTGAACGTTCGTCAATACCATGTCAAGGCGCAAGGTGTCGTGGAGCAACGCTCCCCGATATATTAGCAAATCTATGTTGCTACACGTGCAACACGTTACTGGCAGCAAATCGAGACTTCGGATGTCCGTGTAGCAGCGTTGGTAAAAAGCTTTCCCGCCTAGATCCAAATACTTCATTCAATGTGGTAATCGGAATCACGGGTCCCCCTGCCATTATAGAGGTTGCAGTGATGCTGGACACGGTCGAGGGTCTCCGGGTTGTCACGATAAGCTGCAAAGGTGTTGTACTCGCCGTTGTTATCTGCTTCGCGATATTAATAGACGCCCGAGATGTGATACTGTTCACAGTATGTCCGTTGTCATATGCGTTTCTGCCCGGGGGCCTAATTCCGTGGCCGCAGTTGTCCAGATTGGCAACGCTCCACGGCACGGGACTACCATTTTACAGTGCTTTAACGTTGCTACATCAGTGTTACGACCATATCGAAGTGCTACATACCAGCAATCGAGTCCCCGAGTTGACCCCTCGACAATGATGTAACTGGAGGCGGTACTTCATATCTGCATGTCTTCGAGCTCATGTGCAATCGTGTGCATTGAAGACGAGAGCGCTCAGCGCATTCTGGTGAATCACATTATGGGCAACACTCATAACGCACTGTCATATCCACAAACTATACCTCGTCCGGCCTGGTCCATAAACCACCACCTCACGGCCTATAAGGTTGCAGGAAGGAAGCTGTCCGACGGTAGTACGAGAAGGAAATTGTTTTAAGGCGGGGGTCAATGATAGTCTACGAAATCGTCAGTGATGCGGTGCCATCAGCTCACCTCAGACAAGCCACGACATGGAAAACATGCTAACCTCTCGATAATGGTGCATGATACATCCTGCATAGTATCACCTTCGCTCGTCGATAAGTACGACCTATGACTTACTGTCCGTCCTTCGATGAATCAATTCTACATGGCTCCCAACATGCCCTTCTTGCTCGGCATAAAATTGGTGTTTCCTCGATTAGGGCTGTGTACATAGAGTTTTCGACACCAAAAGACAAGAAATTTCAATTGAAAACATGAACTGCAGTGGAATAGTGCTTACCTACTGCTTCAACATCACCAGGCACATAAACGACACGAGCAGAGCAACAAAAATATGAACACTCCCATGGACTTAGGAAAAGTCCTTCAAGATCCAGCTCCACGGGACAGGATACGACAGTGCGGATGCAAACTTGAACAAGCTGTCGGAGGCCGAGAATGGATACTAACTACATCCGATCATGATGCCCTGGAAATCGTTACAATGAATGATCGGATGCTAGAGTGAAAACACACTTCAGCTTCGAAGGAGAGAGATATTAACGGTTGAAATTGCTGCAAACAGTAGTGATGCGCTGGATTTGTAAGTGAGAAACAAGAAATCATTCATGACGGCTGCACTGCTGAACTGGAGGCGATCGTGGTATTGATGTTGAATGCTTACAAAAGCAAGTTCTCCAAAACTGCCAGCGAGATGCAACAAGAGTCTGGTAAGTCAGCTGGACCACATTAGATTTAGCCATCAGGAAGCTGCAGCACGACCATCAGCAAAGCGGGTAATGGAAGGATCGTGAAAACCTGTTATAAATTTTCGAAGAATACCTGGCCATGTTAAGAAACACATGGAAGTCAGACTGAAAGGATCGATTTGTGCGCATCGTTAGTAAAGCAATTGTCGGCCCAACATAGCACAGTTGTGCGCGTTTGGAAAGAAATAATTTCCATATTTGTATACCGCAACAAAAACGAAACCTGTTAAAACACGCTGCTATATAGTGGCAGTCCTGGGGATGAAGAGAATGGGCATACTACAAATGACCAATAAAGTTTGTTTTGAAGTGCGCATATTGTCCAGCTTGCGCTGGCGTCAGGAATATGGCAGACACCGTTTCTCACGCCTACTGCGCTCCGGCTACAACAGGGACAAACAACACAGCTTTCCTCCCCTCTTGGGGGCCCGCAATCGTTCCTTCCGCATGGGGCCCGTCGGGGGGGTCGCTTTCAGGGTGGTCGTTTCGTCCGTCTCAGCGGGGGTCGCTTGTGGTCGCCTTTGTCATCGCTTATCAATAGACTCTTGTCATCCAAGTGGCGCATCACCTTAGTCATCGCTTATTAATCACTTTTTTGTCCGAGTCCAAAACCATGCTCCTTGTCGATGTCATTCCATCCATGGTCTCACGACATCATCGCATCAAGATCCTGGCGACATATGACCAAAATACTCGAAAATCATGGACGCGTTTTCATCACACCGTGGGAAATTTTGGCCTCATATCTTTGTCGTGCTCCTCATCTTGCTCTGTCCATCCATGGTCTTGTGTCATCTTCTCGTCGTATTCCCAGCCGCATACAGTCATAATGCTCAGAAATATGGTGCAAAATTCAAAAAATATAAATTGGCAATGGCAGGAATTGAACTCAAGATCTCAATACGATGATCCATCTTTACCACTCAACCATAATGGCTTTTACTTTCCTAGCTCACAACGGCATATATCGTAATGTGATCTCTAATAAATCTCTTATGGCTTGCAAATGGTAGGAATGAGTCACATGCTTACAAGGGTAAAGGCCCCTCAAAGTGGGAAAACATGTCATGCTTGTGGCGCAAAGCACCGAGTTCAGAAGCTTATAGTCGTACCACCAGTATTGCCTACTCGGTGTGGTTTGTCATAATGCAGTGTAGAGACTGACATATCTGTAGCCTCATAGCAGCCATATCCACAACTTGTGCTAAACACCTCTCCAATCATTCCCTATGCAAAGTGCAACTCTTCCGCACCAAGCGTGCGCTACTTTCCTACACCAAGCGCTGCATTCTTGTATACCACCAGTATACCATGTCCCCACACTTCATAAAGCAAAGTACTACATTTGCAGTCCCCATCGCTCTCACATATGAGCATATTCTGTTGGCAGGAACCTCTGTGTCTAGGAGTACGTTCAGATACTGGTCTGTCTTTTGTATCCATTGCTGATAGTCATGTCATGGTTTAGCTATGGCTGGACAGGCTCGGCTCTTACTGGTTTTCCAGCAGTTTGGTGGTCTCCATGAACCAAGTCACCTATGTGCAACTTGGTCCAGTCCGCAAGCCACCTGGACCAGCACAAACCAGCACAAGCCAACAATATGGGAACAACGGCTTGAACTAGCTTCAAGCCACCTCAAACTGTTATGACTTGGATAGGTTGAGCCTTCTGCAGTTGAATAGCTGATCTCGAGTGGTCTTGCATAGGTGGAAGGATGAGTTCTAAGCTCAAATGTCTAATGAGCGAGCCGGGTCATGTAAGCAGCAAGTCCATCAAAACAACTCACCAAAGGTTGTGCATCCAATAGCACTCATCTACCAAGAGTCTGCATCTTCCGCAATTTACCAAGTTGGTGGATAGTTTATTACCTTCAAAACAAATCAATCAGATAGGTGACATTGTGTACTGTGTACCTTGTACTACAGCAATAACATGCTCTGCAGTTGAAAGAGGGCTTAGAAATACAGGTGATCCACGGCATTGTACCTAGGATAGGAAATGCTCTAGCGTGGTGCCATCGGGAGCCATAATCGCATGATCTCATTATACATGCTATGGCTATATATTATATATAACATCACACATTTTTTGGCCATTCTGACTATCTCAAATCATGGAACATGTTACTGGGATGCTATTGCACCAACATTTAAGGAAATTGGTGGTCGGGAACATGAGTTATGATCATTTTACTGCCGACCATGTCTTGCTACCAAATATCTATATTGGGATGTCATAGCCCTATTGGGACAAGCTATAATCTTATCAGGATGGCTCTATATGTATCATAATCATATAACTACATGATCTTGAACCAATTTTGCAATATCTTTGGCCAACATGGGTGGGTGTAGGGGGAGGAGAAGACATGCAGCATCACAAAAAATTATTGGCAATCCAAAACTAACCCTATCATCTTCTGTGACCTTTAAAATGGTGGGGAGAAAGTTGTTTGGGTATTTGCTGATGTTTGTGACCTTGGGTGTCAGACCACCTTCTGACCTCCAGATGCACCAAGCCCACCACCTCATAAAAAATTCCTAGTGTCTCAAGACTTGGTCCATCATCTTCTGTGGCCTTTAAAAAGGTGGGGAGAAACTTGTTTGGGTGTTTGCTGATGTTTGTGACCTCTGGTGTCCGACCACTCCAAACCTACAGGTGCATCAAGCCCACCACCTCACAAAAAATTCCTGTCCTTTTAAAACTTAGTCCATCATCTTTTGTGACCTTTAAAATAGTAAGGATAAACTTGCTTTCAAATTTTCTTCAGTGTAGGACCTCCAGGGCCAGACCACCCCCTGGCCTCCAGATGCATCAAGCCCACTGTCTCACAAAAAATTCCCAACCTTTCAAAACTTTGTCCATCATCTTCTGTGGCCCTCAAAATGGTGTGGAGAAAGTTGTTTTGGTATTCACTGATGTTTGTGACCTTTGGTGTCAGACCACCTCCGACCCCCAGGTGAACCAAGCTTACCATCTCATAAAAAATTCCTGGTGTCTCAAAACTTGGTCCATCATCTTCCATACCCTTTAAAATGGCTGTGAAAAACTTTTTTTGCTATTTGCTATAGCATAGGACCTCTGGTGTCAGACCACCCCTGACCCCCAGGTAAACCAAGCTCACCACCTTACAAAAATTCCTAGCCTTTTGAAACTGAATTTTTCTGCCTCAGTGGCCTTGAAAATGATGAGGAGAAACTTGTTTGAGTGTTTGTGTCAGCATAGGACCTCTGTCCAGACCACTTCCTGACCTCGAGGTGTACTGCCTCACAAAAAATCCCTGGTCTTTCAAAACTTGGTCCATTATCTTCAGCAAACTTTAAAATGATAGGAAGAAACTTGTTTTGCTATTTGCTGCAGCATAGGACCTCCAGTGCCAGACCACCCCCTGACCTCTAGGTGTACCAAGCTTACCACCTCACAAAATTTCCTAGCCTTTTGAAACTTGGTTTTGCTGCTTCAGTGGCCTTGAAAATGATGAGGAGAAACTTGTTAAAGTGTTTGCCTCAGCATGAGATCTTGGGTGTAAAGTCATTCCTTCATCGCCAGATGCACCAAGCTTAACACCTTACAAAAAATTCCTGCTCTTTTGAAACTTGGTCCATCATTTTCTGTGGCCTTTAAAATAGTGGGGAGAAACTTGCTTTTATGTTTCTTCAGTGTAGGACATCCAGTGCCAGACCACCCCTAACCTCCAGGTGTACTGAGCTGATCACCTCACAAAAAATTCCTGGCCTTTCAAAACTTGATCCATTATCTTTATTGATCTTTCAAATGGTGGGTAGAAAGTTGTTTGGGTGTTTTCCACAGCATGGGACCTCCAGTCCAAACCACCTCCCAACCACCAGATGTACCACCTTGCAAAAAATTCCTAGTCTTTCAAAACTTGGTCCATCATCTTCAAAAACCTTTGAAATGTTGGGGGGAAACTTGCTTTCATGTTTCCTCCAGTGTAGGAAGTCTAGTGCTGGACAGCCCCTGACCTCCAGATGTACTAAGCTGATCACCTCACAAAAAATTCCTGGCATTTTGAAACTTGGTTTATCATGTTCAGTGGCCTTGAAAATAATGAGAAGAAACTTGTTTGAGTGTTTGCATCAGCATGGGACCTCAAGTTCAGACCACCCCCTAACATTCGGGTGTCTTAAGCTTATCATCTCATAAAAAATTCCTAGCCTTTTGAAACTTGGTCCATCATCATTAGAACCCTCAAAATGGTGGGAAGGAAGGAGTTTGGGAGTTTGCTGATGTTTGTGACCTTGAGTGTCAGATCACCCCTGACCTCCAAGTGCACCAAGCTTGCTGTCTCATAAAAACTTCATGGTGTCTCAAAAATTGGTCCATCACCTTTTAATACCCTTGAAAATTGTGGGGAAAAACTTATTTGGATGTTTGCTATGGTGTAGGACTTCTGGTGTCAGATCACCCCCTGACCACTAGGAACACCTTGGGAAAATCTTTTGAGATCTCAAACCTTAGTGCATCATCTTCAGTGACCTTTTAAATGGTAGGCAGAAACATGTTTTGCAGTTTGCTACAGCATGGGACCTCTGATACCAAACCAGCTCCTGACCACCATGTATACCAAGCTCATCACATCACAAAATATTCCTGATGTCTCAACACTTGGTCCATCATCTTCTGTGACCTTGAAAATAGCAGAAAGACACTTGCTTGGCTGTTTGCTCCAGTTTGAGATCTTTGGTATCAAACTATCCCCTGACACCCAGGTGTGCCAAGCTCACCACCTCACAAAAAATTCTTGGTCTTTCCAAACTTGGTCATCATCTTTTGTAGCCTTTCAAATGGTAATGAAGAACTTGTTTAGATGTTTTATACAGTATAGGACCTCTGGTGTCAGACCACCACCCAACCTCCAGGTGCACCAAGCTTGTTGACTCACAAACAATATCTAGTGTCTCAAAACTTAGTCCATCATCATCAGTGACCTTGAAAATGCTTGGGAGAAACTTGTTTGGCTGTGTCCTACAGTGTATGATCTCCTGTGTCAGATCATCCTCTGACTGCCAGATACACCAAGCTTATCACTTGACAAAAAACTACTAGTGCCTCAACACTTGGTCAATCATCTCTAGTGGCCTTGGAGATGGTGTAAGGGGGGGGGGGGCTTGCTTGGGTATTTTTGATGTATAGGATCCCTGGTGTAAAATTATCCTTTCATCACCAAGTGCACTAAGTTTACCGCCTTACAAAAATATCCTGGTGTCTCAGCACTTGGCCTATCATCTGTGACATTCAAAATGATAAGAAGTCACCATTGACTAAAAACTTTATCTGGTTGTATAGAAATGATTCTCAAGCATCTTCCATCACATGACTCTTGGTTGTACATAAGTTTCCCTCTATCCTTGCTTCTCAACTTTATCATCTGCTCTCTTGCAGGGACAGCAGTATACAAACATCCCTCCATCTCTGGTCCTCTATTTTTTTATCTTGTTCCACCAGTTGCTATCGGAGTAATATGGTTGTGATGTGTGAAGGCAAAAATTCAGTTTGTATGATTTTCATTCATGTGCTGCAAATAATTTATTTCTGATGCTATATCTACTTTCCAATTTCTGTCTGTCACCATTTCTGTTGCTGTTTCTGTCACCACTTCCTAATGTCTGTCTCTGCTTCTGTCTCCACTTAAGATAAACTTTCGGGTGCACCAAGCTCACCACCTCATAAGAAATCCCTGGTCTTTTGAAACTAGGTCCACCCTCTTCAGTGACCTTGCAAATAATGGGGAGAAGCTTTTTTGGAAGTTTGCTCCAGATTATCCCCTCACCCCTAGGTTAACCAAGCTCAACATCTCACAAAACTTCCTGATGTCTCAAAATTGTCATCTTGAAAATGGTGGGGAACAACTTGTTTGGGTGTTTCCTCTGGCACATAACCTCTGGTGTCAGACTGTCCTCCGACCAGCTCATCACCTCACAAAAATTTCCTGGTGTCTCAAAGCTTGCTCCATCATCTTCAGTAACCTTTAAAATGGTGGGAAGAACATTGCTTGGGAATGCATCCAGCTTGTTGCCTCATAGGCTCTTTGGTCCCCCATGTTTTGTGACCTTAAAAATGAATGATTTGGTATATTCCATGCCCAGGTGCTTTGAGGATTCCACAGTTCCATCATCCTGACACTTGATTTATTGTGTTCAGAAAAATCAAACTTTGATTAGGCTACTGCATCCAACAATATTGCCGATCTAATTACTTATATTACTTACTTATTCTGGACAAAATCTGATGCAAATCCCATGTGTATTTTTGGTCACATCCACCATAAGCTTGTCCATCTTAGATATAATCTTTACCTTCAGAGATGCATCGTATCTTCAAGATGCCTGATATAATTTTTATGATCTTGCAGATGGTCTATACTGCAATTTCCACAGAAAATTCCGGTAGACTCGGTGCTTTTGCTGGACTAGCCACAACATCCTCGACCATCTCTGAGGTTGTACTTCAGCTTCTATGGAAACAGCTGCCTTCAGTGGAACCTCTCATCCATCTTCTCCCAGAGGATCTTATTTACAACCACCAAAATTCTAATGGTGGATTTGAGTTGGTGGGTCACCCAATAATGTTGCTGAGCCTATAGCACGCTGACAGCTGATGCTTGAAATAGAGGTTTCTCAGGACATTCAAGCCTTCAGATCTGGCAAGGTTCTATTCATATGCACACAGAGTCAAAACCATCTGTCCGGAGAAAAAAGCATTGAGATCCCCATACAAGCATGTTTTTCAGAGCCTGTTGGCTTTGCATGGCCGAATCAGATCTTTGGATTCTTTTCTGCCATCTCTCAGCCATGTGGAGCTGAAACACAAGAGAGACTGCCTAATCCAATGTCTGGACAGGCTGCTACATCCAGGACTGACTACCCTGATACTTCCGCCTCATATGCTCTTTCCTCCCAACATCCAGAATTTATTGCCACGTCTGCAAAATCTGGTCTACATTGTCAACTCATCTGAGACCAGGACTGTTTTAAGCTCCCTTTCCCATAGCCTCCCCATCCGGCATCTTACCTTGTCTTATGTGGAACCCACCGTGATGACCTCCATAGCATCTTTATGCCAGCTCACCAGTCCTAACCCTTGTCATCATCCCTGGATCATCATCCATGAAGCAGACCTCTCACATTCCAAATCATTACATCCGCACCAAGGTTCTCAGCATCCAGGTAGAACCTGATGAGCGTCCTCCAACACTTGATCAGCCAATGGCCACATCCGCCGACATAGGATTTCCAGCCATTATATCTCTGTTCTCTAATCACCCCATCACCATGCAAGGACTGAGCATCAATGTACACCAGGAATACTGCTCAGCAGATGCTATCCTGCATTTCTTTGATGCTCTTATATCTCTCAGGCCAACTGATGATGATGAGGATGCATTGCCAGCTTGGGAGGATCTGGTAGGGTTAAGATTGAAGATGCCATGGAAAGAAGAATTTTTTGTCTTGGATGAGAGCATTCTTCAGATTCCACGTGATGGCTTGGCTGCTTTGCATGCTCTGGTCTATTTGACTGCTCTAGAGCTGGGGGACTTGGGCACTTGTAGGATTGATGATGATGCCTTGCTGAATTTGGCCCTCAGTTTACCGTATCTTCAACATCTCTTCTTGGGCACAAGGCAATTTTGGGAAGAAGCTCCAAGGGCCACTCTATGGGGGATCTCGCACATCCTGTCCCACTGTCATAGTTTGCAGAAGCTGGGTCTGCTGTTCTACTGTGGCTTGGGACAACATATTCTTGAATCTGCTGCTAGAAACAACCTCATCACAACACTACATGTTGGATTCTCTCCGCCGCACAGTTCTGTTACTGTGGCAGCATTTTTTGCTCATTCTCTGCCTAACCTGAACTCCATCATGGTGGAGCCTAGAGAATCTCATAGCAAACATGCTCACAGCCGTACAGATCTGACTCTTCCTGATCGTGATGCCAGAATTCAGGAATGGGACAGGATTTTAGAGTTGACTAGAGAGTTTGTGGAACTTTGACATAGTACATCAGCTATCTTGATTTCGACCATTATTACAGAACATGCTTTGACTTGCTAATAGAGGCAGTGGCAGAAAACAATTTAGAAATATGTCAAGTTGACATCTAGTAGATTTCTATCTCTTCCACCACAGTCACAGCCCTGCAGAAGTTGGCACTTTTACAAAATGTTTTTTATGAGGTAGAATGACATCAATTGAAGCAGAATCAAATGAGACGGTTGAAAGTGCAAAAGTCATGCAGATATATTGCCTGCTGCTATACATGATCCAGCAGTGTTAGATGAGGAAATCTGCAAGGTCGTTCAGACCCCAGCTGTCAGGGAATTCCAAATTGGCTGCATTCTCCAAACAATTCCAGCATCGATGATGGTTGCCCCTATACTCTGATGCTAACTGACCTTGCGCTCCCTCCAAGCTGACTTTGAAGCTGTGGTGTGTGACATGTTGTGACTTTAGGTGACATTTGCATAACTGCTGATTTCTGTGGGCGCCAGATTGCAGTGGAAGGAACAGTAACAGACATTTGTCTTACAGGAAGTCATCCACTATCACCATCAGGTAAAGTTTGGTCATCCTGAATCTGACTGTTTTCTGGCTGACATTACATTCCTATCACATACCTCCCATAGCTCTATGGCCTTCTCACATCACTTTGATCTTCAACACTTTGACCAGTGGTGGAATGAGTCTAACCCTGCTCACACAAACTTTTCCCACATTCCAACATATCGTCTAGGAAAATTCATATCAGATACCAGGACTTATGAGCTTTTCCATGATCATGAACTGCTGGCCATGATTCCTGCTCACTACAGGAATGGCCTGAGATTTCTCAATCATGACATTATCTGTTTTCAAAAACTGCTGCAACATCCTAGACCTTCATACCGTCCTGATCTCTTGCAGCTCAAGTATGAGATCTTTGGAAGGGAACTCTTGGTACTGAGCAAAATAAGGGAGTGGTTTATTCAGGAGGTCCGTAGTGGATGTCTGGCTGACCAGCCTGAGACATGGATGTCTCCCATCATGAACTCTTTCTTGGCTTATATGTATTATTGTGGATCTGTGAATCCTTGTCATAAATCCCTCATGATGAATAGTGTTCTAGATGATCCTCAAACATACGGTGAGTTGGAAATCTAATATACATCTGCTCAAGGATCAAAGTTCTGACCCATGACAGATTGGTATAGTTGGGCAGAAAAGCAAGTGGTTCCAGGTTTATGGGGAAGACTGCCAGAGCATCCTGAAGAATACCAGGCTGCTATGTTGCAAGCCATCATAGCCCAAATTGCACTGGAGCCTCATACAGAGTCTCCTGGGCCATGCTCTGAAATGTGGTGCAAGGGCATGATCGACATGATGATTCAAACCAGACTAGAAATTGAGAGTGAGGTTGCTGTGGTGAGTATATTCTGTTCCGTTCATTTTCACCAAAATCATGGCTGATACTCTCTTATTATCAGGACAAGTCTGAACAAGAGATGCCAGGGTATGCTGTTATATATGCTCTGTTTTGATGAATAAAGAATGCTGACATTGTGGTTCAGGAAGTATATGTCTAATGAAGCAGTGAGAAAGGCAAGGGGTCGGCCCAAAGGAGTGTGCAACAGCATAATTGTGGTGCCTCAGATGCAGTCCAAATCCCCCATGAAACTACGCAGCATGAATAAATCTGGATGTTTATCTAGATTATCAGCTCTATCCATCAGCGGGGATCTTGTTCCAGAAATACCCATGACTAAAGATGCTAAAGGTTAGCGTGCTTCCTCTGATTTTGCCATCCCAATCATTGAAAAATCTTAATCAGAAATGGAAGAGCTTGACCAGGTCCTGAGATTAAAGACTTCCCCTCCAGACTCTCTCCTGGCCGTAGCAACACCTACCAGAAAATCTGGTGCTTTGGCAGACAGGTAAGCGGTCCAAATTGATTTTTATCATATGCCTTGTTTCTAAACATAGCAGGAATACCCTCTTAGATCTGGCATCGTTGAACCAGGTGCTTACTCTTTTGCATCTAAACTGGTTAATCATGCGGCTGATGGCTGACATAACAACGACAGGCAACTGCAAGCTTGGCACTGGAGTCTCCAAAGAAGCATCCAAGAATATCAGCAGAGAATGATGTTCCTGCTCTAGATTTGTCTATCTTTTTCTTGAAAAAGTTGCATACAAGTTCTGCAAAACCTATGTCACTGACGCCAGCAAGTTTCTTGCTCTATGCTCAAGAAGCCATACTGAAACTTTCCATTAGGCACAGCCTGCCAAAAGGCTTCATGTTTTCTTGAACAAGAAACCATCCGAACCAAGCCAGACATCATCAGACTTTGCAGCAGCTGCTGTTGCACCTTCATATGTCATGGAACTAAGATCTGATTACGGTACACCAAGTTCAAACTCCCCATTGTGTTCAGAAGATTTGCCGTATGATATGGATGTGGACCAGGCTGTAGATGTCGATAGTTCACTTGGACATGCATCTCTGGCCACCCCTGATTCATATCCAGAAGATTTGCCGTATGATATGGATGTGGACCAGGCTGTAGATGCCAATAGTTCACTTGGACATGCATCTCTGGCCACTCCTGATTCATGCCTAGACTTACCAGGGAACGATACATCTTTGCCAATGGCTTCCAACCACCTAGAAGAATCTGTTGCATCTATATTCACTCCTCCAGGTACACTGCTTCTATCAAAGGATGATCTGCAGATGTCTGCTATCTCTTCTCCTTCCTGTTCCAGGATGGAGCTTGAACGGTCTTTACCTATTCCATCACCCTCTATGTCCAGTTCTGATGAATCTGCTCAAACACCTCCGATCACTAGCAAAACATCCAAAGGCACTTTGGTTTTTACCAAGAGTCACGATACCAAGTTTTCCTATGATTCAGTCACATTCATACCAACTGCACCCAGATCCAGAGTCAAATCCAAATCCAAATCCAAATCCAGTTCAAAGGTACCTGTGAGTATTCTTTCTCATTGCCATGTCTGGTTTAGTACAGATAGCAATTGATGTATTGTAACCCACCTTCTCAGATACGTGCCCCACCTGGCCAGAACAACGAGAGTCAAATGTTGAACAAGGGCAAGGAAAAAGCAAAGGCGACATGTTCAAAAGAGTCTCAAAAATCTAGTCTGCAGGAGAGAGCAAAGAGCAAGGACGAGAGAAATATGGAGATCTCAGATGAATCTCCAATGCCTCATCCTGGTCCTAGTACCAGGTCCAAGATCACTGAGACGCTGCCTGCAAACATGTCAAAAGTGGCTAAATCTTGTCAGATTGCTCAGGAATCTGAGAATCGGACATGGAGTGATAGGGTGGGTTCTCATTTTCTCATTTCATCGAGTTCTGATTGTAATGATGTTTTGCCATTACAGTTTCTTACATTCTTTGGGTACCTTGGGCGTGATTGGGCCCAATCTCCTGCACTTCAAAATGATATAAAATTGCAGGTTGGCAAGGCCATGATCTCTAGAGATGTTGAGGTATGTCTCGTCTATGGTGTAGCTGTTGCTGTAGATCTGATTGTGTTGAATGATCGGCAGAAGCAGATCAAGAATGACATGCATGTGATAGTCAAGTATGTCTATTGGATGAAAAAACGGAGGGGAGCGGTCAAACTTCAAGAACAGCCTGAAGTTGGTTTCAAAGTTCTATTTGAACTTTTACAAATGAGGTCTTAGTCTATGGTCTGGTATATGTTGGATTGTTGAGTCCTCTGTACTTTACTGTTTACAGCCAATATCTTGGGCAGGTAGGACATTGGTAATAGATAGTTTGGGCCAACCGTTGTGTGGGTACGATCCATCTGGTGTCAATCTGATCCATATGCATGGTCCAGTCTACAGGCAGACGATGACCTTGGCCTACCAACTGACTGTGCCACTCACGTGCCTGATGCATCGCCCATCCATTCCCAGATACTCCAGCTGTAATTCCACGTTCAATAGGACAGCAAATGAGTGCTTTGAAAAGTTCATCCACCAAGTGGGCGGCATGAACTTTAGTTTCTGGAAGATGAGATTCGATAGAGTCTGTTGGCGACAGAACTTTGAGACATCTTGTATGATACCAGCGGTTGCAATTCAGACAAAATCTTTGGATCTCCTTGTCGGGACTGAAAGGCTTGTTGCATGCAGAGACACAAGAGAGGTGGATTAAATCATCCTATGATCAGATGTTGGTCAATTATGTTCCTGACCTCTTGGAGCTCATGACAGACCTGAAGTATGGGCGGTGAAGAGCTTGCAAACCAGCGTGTGTAAAATTCATTTGAACACCAAGGCTTTTGTACTCCAGACATGTCATCGAACTTGACTACCTGAATGGTGCCTTGAAGTTCAATAACAAATCTTGGTTGGTCGCACAGATCTACAAAAGCTGTGGTTTTTTCTCACCAGCTAATACTTTGGCTTCTGCCCAGATGGACAAATCTGACTCCAACAGTTCTTGGCGTCCCATGCACAATAATCTGGAGTCTGACTGAGAAGCCTTTTTAAAAATTGGCTCTTCAAAGTCTGCCCTCCAATACCAACGAATCTTGACCCAAAAATGCTATAAAGAAAGAGATGATTGTGAAATTATGATATGCTAGCTGTTGATGGATGCAGACCTCTGAAGCCCTTGCACGCTTGTCTACACGGATACATTCAATGATTGCATACCATAAATCATTGGGATCCACTCCCTTACGCCCTTCTTTGGATGCATACACTGAAACGCTATGTGCAACATGACTCAGATGAATTAGACCTGCATATGAATTCATGCTAAGCATGCTTCTAGAAGAAACACACCTTTGTCCAACTTTGTATTCGATTTTATTCTCCCCTTCTTCATCTGAATCAAGGTAATAAACTAGTTTATTTTCTCTGAATCAAAACAAAGTTATAAAAGTGCAGCAACTGACTCACGGATTGCACGTGTAGTTGGTAAGTCATTGAATTTCTTTAGGGACATGCCTTTGGGCAGCTCTGACATCTTCAAATTATTTTGGGTGCTAGTGCAGAAGCTCGAAGTTGTGGACAGATTGTATCAATGTTTTCGGTCTTTATCTGTTAGTCTGCACTTTAGCCAAATATTATGCAAGTTTTGTCCTATAGATGTCAAGTCAGGGTGATGGCTCACGTGCCTGTTTTAGACTGTACTACGTCATATCAAAATCAATCTCTCAAAGCCCAACTTGACTGTGCACCAATTCTGTGCTTGCTTATCCTATAAAAAGTGACTAACTGCTAGGTAATCTTTAACTTTTAATACCCAGCAAAAATTGTTTATCAATCTTCAGTGTCCACTGCATATATTCCACCACGGAGTCACATATATGTCTGAATCTCAACCACATTCACCCCAGCATACCTCAGGATGGCTGGATATGCAGCTATCTTCAGATTCTGACTTGCATGGCAGCTCTGATCATACAAATCATGGAATCTACAGATCACCATCAACTTCCCCTTCACCCACATGCATAACAGAGACCTCTGAAGATGGCTTGAACTTTGGCACCTTCCAGATTGATGGATCTCCTACAGCCAACTTGGAAAACTTGC